>NC_048598.1:5092535-5446285 GCF_003668045.3 Cricetulus griseus | reverse complement strand
TATGTCCTACAATATAGAAGCTTGGTGTGTCCACACCTGGAGGAACACTGGCCTATGTCCTACAATATAGAAGCTTTGTAGGTCCACACCTGGGGGAACACTGGCTCAAATCATTTAAGGGGCAAGAAGCAGAAAATGTATTCACATGAATTTGTGAATTATACATAATCATTTATTAATTATTCAGGGTCTCTGTGACAGACTACCTTGACGAAACAACTTAAGTGTTAGAAGAGTCACTTTGGCTCATGGCTTCTGAAATGTCAGTCTATGATGGTAGTGGAGCTGAGAAGTTCACATTGAATGCATCCAGGAAGCAAAAAGAAGGCAAACAAGAAGCTCCAGGCAAGAGATGACCCAAGAACATGCTCCAGTAACCTACCTCCTTCAGCAAGGCTCCGGTCCCCTTCCCAGAACTTCAATATCAGGTTGTCATACTTTGAATCCACTGAGTAATGAATCTGATTGCTAGATCAGATTCAGATCCATCAGGGGCCAGTTATCTCTGGAAACTCCTCACAGACATCCCCAGAGCCACTAACCTCCCAGGCAGCTCCTAATCCGTTCAAGCTGGTAAGCCAAACCAACTGCTGCAAACAGAGTTTCAGGTTTTACTTTGCAGGTGGCTTTGACGTCCATTTATTAAGAAGCCTCTAAGTTGCGTGTGCTTGTGTATTTCACAGAAAACCACAAAGCAATTTTCACCTTATAGTAGGAAAAAATGCTTATTTAAATTTCACCTCACGCTATGTGTGCATTTCAATCTCTGACGGGAAGTAAAGGGCACAAAGCGCAGAGATGAGGCATCATCCAAAGCCAGAACTTCGAAGTCAATATTGCTTTACTCTTTCTCACCCACCCACCACAAGGCGTCCCTTAGTTGTTCCTAGGAAAAATAAATTCCATTTATGAAAGACCGACATCTAGAAGACTGAAATACAGTAGATGTAAAATCATAATGGCAAAAATACAAACATTTGTCCCTCGCATGAGAATGGAGCACTCAAAAATTTCACCACGCACAGGACAGGAGCTCAGAAAGAGAGTATGTACCCATGACACTGGTTATGTCATTCCTCTCTTTGAAATGGGTCCAAGTTACTTTTTTGTACGTCTATGCTATTCACAGAATTAGGGAAATGCACTGAGTTAGAAATCAACATATCTGCACATAAACACCTGCTAGTTGTTATAATCATTTGTGACACACACTGTCATTATCTGCCAGGCAAAAATCCAGCCTGTATTCACCCGGACGAACTCCGGACTGAGGTGCGTCCCTCTACATTGCAGAACTTCTGGTTATGAGAGAAACTTTCCCTGACAAGTGGCTGGGGGCTTTTATCCTCCCTTCAGTCTGCGCCTACCCCCACCCCATCCGATTAGAACCTTCAAGAGTAACTCCATCATAGCAATCACAGGTCATCGGTCACAGGTGTGCCTTGGAGGGGACAGTGAGACCATACCCCTTCCTCACCTCCCTCTGTTCCCTTCCTGTCATGAGGTGTGTGTGTTCCTGCTATGATGTCTTACCTCACCCTTAGGCCCAAAGGCAGTGACAATGACCTGGCTTTGCTAAACTTTAAGCCAGAATAAGCCTTTCTCTCCATACGGTGACTATTTGCTGTGGTTATTAACAGCAGAAGGAGGCATACTAATAGCCTCCAGAAATACCACCAATGCCTTGGGTCATTTGTGATAATATAAAAAAACACCAAGACTAGAAACAGTGCTGACAGAGTCTCAGTCTGAGAGAGACTTGCACTCTGCAATGGAAGGAAGGAGGGTGCAAGGCCAGAATTGCTCCTTACAACCCAACCTCTCTTTTATGAAGTCATTATCCAGTGCAGAAGGGCTACCCGTGCTTGAGTTAGTCACCTCCTCCACACTGGACCCTCCTAGTGCTATCACACTGGTGGCTACGTTTAGCATGTGAACTTGGGCGATACATTCAGACCGTGGCATTTGCTGAGAATCTTGGGCCTTGTCTCAAGGGGTCAGAACAGGAAGCAGCTATAAACTACTGAATGGATATGCCAACTGGAAACTTAAGATTAAAAATGAGGATGGCTGGGTGGACTCTGAACCTCTCCCTGGCAAACTCTGGAAATTCTGCAAGCCACACTCCTCACGTTGTATACATTGGAGTGTGAACCAGTCAGACGGATTAATTCAGAACTCTGGGGGATCTCTATTTCAAAGTTTGTTTGAAAAACTGGGTTTCGTTGTTATTGTGGCATGGCTTCATCTTCGTCTACTGGGCAGCATTGACCTGAGTTTCCCCATCTGAATGCTCTGTCGGCCATTACACTCTTTCCAGCACATTGCAGGTCATCTCATCTTTGAATGCCAGCTGGGCTTGGCAGTTTCTTCTCTTCCATAAAAGTTTTAAGAGTGTTCTTCACAAAATATTTTGAGAAACTGACTCTGACACTAAGGACATTCATTTCTCAACAACTCTTAGAGTAACTTCAAGAATTCAAGGGTTTCTATTAAAATTGAATGTTCTTTTACAGTAAGCCGGAAACTGAGACCAGCTAAAAGGAAAAGGAAAGCAAAACTTTTCAAAGGATTGAAATATATTTCACTCAAAGAATTTTAACTAATTATCCTCTAGTTTTGTTATTTTTCTTTCTCAGTCGCCCACATCTCCACAATAGTGGGGGATTATTCTGCCATTAGAACTTTCCATGTTTTTCAGTCCACTGTATTTATTGTAACCAATCACAAGGATCATGATCCAGCCTCCATTCCTCACCAGTATTTCCTGTCTAACACACGAAGAGTCCATGGTCAGAGTCAATGTCTAAATTCTACCATCTTCTTCCTTCTTGACTTCTAGATGGTGCAGTGGGGGAGGAAGAGGGACATGGACTTGACCTAAATGGAATAAGTCATGAGCTTCATTTGGGGGCTCAAAGGGGAGGACAGGCCTGCCCTTGACACTCAGCTGTTGGAACTCTGTGTCTGCTCTGCCCTGAATGGAGCATTAAGCCACAGGTGAGGAAGCCATATCAGAATTGACAAAGGTCAGACTTGGCTTTCTTATTTCATAAAGATAGGATAACAGATATATTTGTGCTTAAGGTAAAGTAGAAAAGAAGCAGATGTTTTTTTTATTTATTACTTATTATATATGCCTTATATAGTTAATCGACTATCCTACATAAATACCAATTCCTACCTAAGAGCTATAAAGATATGTGAAAACAATATGGATTAAAGTTTCACTTGTAACATTAAAAAGACTGCTGGATTCTGCTTCTGTACTCTTCCGTGCTCTAGCAGGAACATCCCTATCCTGGTAAGGCGAATATCTCCAAACGGACTGAAGAGAAACTGCTCTGACCTTGCCAGCCCCACTTATGCCACAAGCCTTTCCTCAGTGAAATCCCCTTTTGCCATGAGTACCATCTGCAGTGGCCACAGAGGAACTGGATTCAACAGTTGTCCAGCCCACAAAACCTGAGAGAGGCAGCCTGGGGCCATACTTTGCAGAGCACTGGGTTAGAGCAGGGACTAGAGTAAAGGATTCCTGACTTCTCCACATCTCTAGGTGCTGCTTGGTTCTTCACTGGCCAGTTTTTTGGTTTTGTTTTGATTTTGTTGTTGTTTTTTTCACAACATGTAGTTCCTCGAGACTCACAGAAAATGAAGAAAAGAGCTGTCATAACTCCCCTGCTTTGTCCCCAGCTGGAGATTAAGGCTGTTGAAACAGAAGCTGCATGTTCCCCTTTCATTAAGTCCCTTTGCCTGTGGATAACAATGAAATAAGCAGAGAGAAATCTTAGTTCCCTCCTATCCTTCCTTTCTCCTCCACTTCCCTGGGTGTGTGGTGATGGAATGGGTTTTCTCTAATGAAAATACCTGTATAAATAATTCCCACATAAACCCACTTTTCCCCCACAGGCTTATGTGTTTTGAACACTTGGGAGAGTGGGCACCCTTTACAGGGTGGTGCTTCACTGCAGAGAGTGGGTCTCTGGGAACAAGCTGTGAGGTTTTATAGGCAAGATCTATCCCTCTCTGCCCCCACCCCACCCCACCTCCGACTTCCCAGCTGTGGACTCAATGAGACTAACCCTCCTCACACATCTGCTGTCATTCCTTCTCCGACATGATGGGGGTGCCCATTGAACTCTAGACGCTGTGTACCTATTTCCTCCCACTGAAACATCCCTTTAAGGGTAAAGAAGTAAACAAAACACCCAAGTCTCAGGGAAGTTCCTGAAACCTAGTAGATTCTCTAGAAGAGGACTCTCTCTGGTCAGCCCAGCAGCTAGGTATGCAGGGGGCACCATGATTTAGCTTTTGTGTGTTGGAAGTCACCCCAGGAGGGTTTTAGACCTTGTAACTGTGTTAGAATCATCCAGGCTCCCTAGGCAACCCCTGTAGGGGAAGCTGTAGCCACGCCTACTTAGGGGCTGGCTACAGGTATACCTGACCACGCTTGTGAGGGCGTGGTCAGGGGACGTAGGGTGACTGCGTTTTCGCTTTCGGTTTCTCTTTTGGCCTTGCCTACAGACCGCCAGCTGGCTAGGTCGCTCTGTAAGTAAGGCTTTTCCCTATTAAATACCCTTATATTTCTACCTGACTCCGTATTGGTAATTTCCCACTATAAACCCCAACAAATGTACCAGTTCCCTAAGCTAGACTTGGGTATTGTCTACTGTCTATCATTTTGGTGGAGGTGGCTATGGTGGTGTTGGTTGGGTTTTTGTTGTTGTTGTTGGGGATTTCTTTTTCTTTTTTCTTTCTTTTTTTTTTTTTTTTTTGATCTGTCATCATTGCCCTACCTAGAGTGAATGAATTTTTGTTCCTGTCTCCCTGAGTAAAATCACTTTGCCAAAATAGGCTCTTCTTGCTTAAGCTGCCCCTTGTCAGGTATCTGGTCACAGTAACAAACAATCGGGGAGGTCTTCAAACAGAAAACATGTTCCTGCTGGTTGATTTTCTGTTGCTTGCATCTACTGCTGAGGATTGCCTTCCTTTCAGAGTCCAACACCCACTTCCTGGCTCCTGCACAGACTTCCACAGTCCTTCCTTCCTTCCTGTTTCTCTAACAAGGAAATCATACTATTGCTTCCTTTGCTTAAAATGAATGGGAATCTCTAAATATTTGGTAGAATAATGCAGTGAGTTGTCACAGTAGTTTAAAAATAAAAACGTGGGAATCCCCAAATGAAAGGATTAAAGATGGCAGATAAGATCAAATTTAAAAGTTACTATTCTGAACATGTCTTGGCATTTGTTTCAGTCCTCCGTCCTTTCTTTTGTTGCATGGCACCTGCTCCTGTTTCAGTAGATGTCATTTTCAGTGATGATGGTGGCCTCTCTCCTCAGAGTGTCTATCATACCCTATCTTCAATTGGGGACTTCCAGTTCATCCTTACTTTTGTTTCTTGTGTGCACTAGGCCCAAATGTTTTATGTCTCTGTCCCAATTTAGACATCATCTGGTCCATTTACAAAATTCACAATTTGTTTCTTACTAAGATGACTGACAAGGTATTATACAGAAATTGTAAGATAACTAAAATACATAAAAATAACCTCCTAGGTCCCATCTTGCCTGCCTTAGATTTTATTCTTATGTAATTTTAGCACTAGTCTTCTAAAAGCTCCTGTTTGTGTCTATAAAAAAAAAAATAGGTGGCAGCTCCATCTGTCTCTACAGTGATCCAATTTTCCCCTGAAACAAATATAGTGCAGAACTCAAATTCTTTAGTTCAAAATTTCTGTCTTATTCAGATACATGACATTTTATTTTATGCTGGGAGAAGTGCCTGGGGTGGGGAGGGAGCACAAGATTGCAAGCTGAACACTACAGACAGGTTCCACATGGACATGGAGAGAATACAGACAACCGGGAACAAGGGGAGCCTGGATTTACTACTGTGTATAGGAAGCAAAACCAGTGACCCCAGGATAACCCCGTAATCCATGGCTACTCACTTCAGAGATGCTCAGACCAAAGCCATATGCCTATGGACTAGCCAAAGTAACAACATACTGCTAACCCAATGCCATCAGTCAACATCAATTGGCTCTCAGGCTTAGTGCAGAGTAGGAGATTTTCTTTCGAAGCCTGTTTAGAATCTACATTTAGCTGAGCACTTGTCTACCTTCCAGAGAGGTGGTCAAGGCATAAAAGGAGCCTTGGATCCAATCAAGTATGTAGTGAAGATGATTAGAAGAAGAGGAATGGGAGTTTTTACTCAGAGCCCAACCTCTCTAGAAAAGAGAGAGAAAGACAGATTCAAACAGCAGAGGTGATCCGTGGGTGCCAAGTATTACACAAGCATGCAGTAAAATTATATGATTTCTGATTTTTCCTGCATTTCTTAGGTAAAGTGAGACTAGACCTCCCTAAAAGGAACCAAACACCGTATTAGTGTTGATAACACAAAGACCAGCATTGCATTCTTCAAAAAGCTCCCACTGAAGCAGAGAATGGAAAATGAATCACATACCAGGCTCTGGACCCCAGGATCTTAGTGAATATACCCAAACCTAAATAGCTGTGAAAATAGCTTTTCAATTTGGATACATGCAATCCTGGGTCAACGTAATACTAGAGATTTGTTGAAATTAAATGTTTTGACTTGCTTGGTTCTCATATTTTCAAGGTCCATCCCAACCCCAGGAAAGAGAAGAGTATACTTCTGGTCAATGAGAAACAACACAGTCATTATGGTTTCAAAGAAATAAGAAAAATCACTTAGACTTTAAGCTATACATTCAGTGAATACTGAAAGAGCACATGATATATGCAGGCACTGGAGATGCACAGTGAAAAAAGACAGCCAAGAACCTTCGAGGAATGTATTTTATAACATATATATATATATATATATATATATATATATATATAATAAAATTATAATTTGGTAACGAGAATGAATCTTTAGGCTTGAATAAATTATGCCACAAATTTAAAGGCACTAAAAAGGACTACTTTAAAAATCAGACAAGAAATCCAGTATCCAGTAAGTTGAACACATGATTACTCTCTTCCATCACAGGAATCCGTGGCCTTCCCCTGCTGAACTGCAGATGTCATGGTCAATCAGTTGGCCAATCTTGCCATCTAAGTGGGGATGTAGACTAGGAATCCACTCAAGGTCCTCTGGGCAGCCTCCCTGTGCACTGTGCTTACCACAGTGTATTCCCTGAGAATGTCCACCTGCCTCCAGCTGCTGCTAATGCTAAAAGAAGAAATGCTAAAAGAAGAAAACAGAGCCAACAGGGTGGATGCTGCCTCATAGTCCTGCATGCATAATTAATTAATTGGATTTTAATTCCTGAGAAGAGAGTTCCAGAGTTGAGACTGACTTTCTTTATCTAGTCAGTATGTTCACTAGTAATTGGTTCTTCAGTTATTCTCTTTCTCGGGGATATAAGGATAAAGCAAGGTACTGTGTCAAAAGTATCTTAAGGGGATGGAGAGATGGCTCAGTGGTTAAAAGCACGTGTGGCTCTTGTAGAGGACCAGGGTTCAATTTCCAGCACTCACCTTGCAACCATGTGTAATTCTAGTTCCAAGAGATCCAATGCCCTCTTCTGGCCTCAACAGGCACTAGGCAAACACATAATACATAGACATATATGTGAGCAAAGCACCCATACACACAAAATAAAATGATAAATAGATTATTTAATATCAATAAATGTATAGAGCCAACTAATTTGACACTAAGTACAGTCCAAAGAAAACTACTCTGAACTCAGCAGATTTATTCACAGATAATGGATAGCATATGTTTGTATTTCAAAAGTCAAGATATTCTTTAACGCAGATACAAACTGGTTAACCTGACGTCGTCCATCAGATAAAACAAACAGAAAGTCTATGTAGGTTAAGTAGACTCCTGTATTGCTGCTAATGGAATTCTATCTTCTAGCAATTGCCAGCACATCAAGGACTGGTTCCTATTGGAGCATAGTGTGTTAAGCATGTTAAGGGTTATAATAACAGAATTAATTGAAATGACTTTAGCATAGCTTGAAATGTAACATTGTCTAATAATGGCTGTCTCTGTTTCATTTATTCATTTTCCTAACATTTACTAAGAGAACTATTTTAACTAGGCTCTAAGTTAACTGATTAATACCTTGTAAAGCTCTGTGAGCCATAACTTAAAAAATTAAAACAGAAAGAGAATACTTCCATTTTAATAATGTTAGAAAGCAGACATGATAATTTGATCAATTAAATTTTAATTGGGTCTTCTGCAAGGTAATTGGGTATTCTACTTAGATGCCACAGTGAACAAAAGAATTTCCTTACAGTCTTATTGCTTGAGGGTGAGCAGAACAGGGGTCTATATTATCTTTTATCATTGCCGTGACAAAATACTTGAGACTTTTGGATCAGGCTTACAGGGATTTCATTCCACTGTTAGAGGGCAGGGCCTAGTGGAAGGAAGGTAGGTCTCCTTTGCTTGTGGCCTGTGGTGGTAAATCAGAAAAACATAGTGACATGATTCTGTGGCAGGAGAGTTCTGCTCATCCCAAGGCAACTGCAAGAGAGAATGACAGCTAAGGACAAGAGACAAAACATGTTCTTCAAAGGCTTGCTCCCAGTGACCTATTTCTAATACAGTCCCTCTTTCTAAAGTCAGCATTTCCAACAGCTCCCAGCAGTGCCCTCCACTGTGGACCAAACTCTTAACACACAGCTTTGGGGGGATGTTAGATGCAAATAATTGCAGACTGTGTTCAGTGTCAAGTGTTGATTCTCTGCACTGATTTGAGAACTGTCAGTAAATCTATGAACTTAAGAGCCCGAGGGCCAGATGACACAGAACCCGGTTATCTGCTCAGTTGGGACATACAAAGAACCACTCAACATCCATGTCTCTTGTAAGGCATTATTTTCACTCTGCCTCAATGTCCCGCTGTTTCTGTGACTGTTCATCTTAGGGTGTCCTCCCATGGGTTGGGGTGGCCCAGAGCCACAGACCTTTAACAGTTTGAGGGATAGTCGTCAATCAATGAGAGTCAGGGCTGGGGGATAACACATGCTAATGGTTGGGATTGTAAATGACCCCCACAAACAGGGATAAGCTCAGCCCCCAGTCTATGGCATCACTGGAAAACAGCAGAGGCTTTAGAGGGTGGGACCTCGTGGAAGGAAGTTAAGTCACTAGGGTGCTGTCCTTGGAAGGACACTTACACAGTCTCCCCAACCCCCCTCAGCTTCGCTCTTCCTCCCCCATGATGTGAACTGTTCTAAACTGCATTGTCCATCATGGTGTCTCCTCCACCACAAACCCCCAAACCATGGTCAACTGACCACAGACTAAAGCCGAAGTAAACCCTTCCTCTTGTAAATTGTCTAATCTCTTGACATTTTTATCACAGCAGTAGAAAGCTGGTTCATAGTAACCAGGCCTCCTTGCTTCCAAAGTGAAAGGAGTCTGGAGAATTCTAGGTATGTACTACATCCCAAACAGCCTACGAAGAGTTCGGTGTCCACTGTCCATAGTGGTAACTGCTCACCGAGTTCAAAGTGAGTGTCTTCTCTTTGCCTCTTTGCCTATTTCTCCTCCATGTCCCCTTACCCGTGTTTCCTGGGAGTCTGCGTACCACATGAGCCACTTCTGTGTCACTTGTCATGTTGAGTCTCTAGGGATCCCAGCTGCACCCACCCCAGATCAATACCTTTCTCTTTATTATCTGATAGCCTCATAATCGCTAAATACTTCTCCACGGAAAGAGCAGGCAAAATGGTCATTTAATTTTTTTTAGATTTACTTTATCTTATGAGTAGGATGTTTTTGCCTGCATGCATGTATGCACACCATGTGTGTGCCTGGTACCTGTAGAGTTCAGAAGTGAGCATTGTACTCCCCGGAACTGGAGTCACAAATGGCTGTGGGCCACCATGTGGGTGCTAGAAACTGAATCTGAGTCTTCTAACTAAGCAACAAGTGCTCTTAACTGCTGAGCCATCTCTCCAGTCCCAGGAAAAAATATTTTTATCAGATGGTGTGGTGGTTTGAATGAGAATGGCCCAAATAAGCTCATATATTTGCATGGGTAATCCCCAGTTGACAAACTGGAAGGATTGGGAGGTGTGGCCTTGTTGGAAGAAGTCTGTCACTGGGGGAGGGTGTTGAGGTCTCAAAAGCCCATGCCAGGCCCAGTCTCTCTCTTTCTCTGCTGGCCGCCAGTGGATCAGGGTAACTCTCAGCTACTTCTCCAGAACGGTGTCCTGCCTGCTGCTGCCATGTTCACCACCATGATGACAACGGACTAACTCTCTAACATTGTAACCAAGTCCCCCACCTCCGGGTAAATGCTTTCTTCTATAAGTCATGGCATCTCTTCACAGCAACAGAAGAGTGACTATGAGGACTTTTGAAGTTGGAAGGGATGCATTTTTACATCATGATATGGCTACAAGCCTATGGGGGCCAGGGAGGAGAATGTGGTGGTTTAAATAGGAACGGCCGCCATCAGCTCATATATTTAAATCCTTGATAATTAGGGAGTGTTTTTATTGGAACTGTGGCCTTGTTGGAGTAGGCATGGCCTTGTTGGAGGGAGAGCTTTGAGGGAGGGAGAGCTTTGAGGTATCAAAGGCCTCTCCCTCTCTCCCTCCCTCCCTCCCTTTCTCTCTCTCTCTCTCTCTCTCTCTCTCTCTCTCTCTCTCTCTCTCTCTCTCTCTCTCTGTGTGTGTGTGTGTGTGTGTGTGTGTGTCTATGTGTGTGTGTGTGCTCCTGCTACCTGCCGATCCAGATATAGAACTCTCAAACTATTTCTCCAGCACATGTCTACCTGAATGCCACCATGCTTCCCATCATGATGACAATGAACCTGTAAGCAAACCCCAATTAAATGTTTTCTACGATAGCTGAGACAAGGCTGCTCATGGAGAAGATGTTGAAACAGTGACACTGTGAAGTCATTGTCATGGGAACCACTCAGAACCCTGTGGAAGGAAAAGTTAGCATCCGTGTGCACATGTCCCTCATGGTCACAGTGTGCAAACTGATCCGACACGGGGAGATTCCTTTCCTACTGGCTTGCACCAGCCAAGGAGACTGGCCTAAACTAGTCGCATGAGTTGATGCTAACTTGAACTGAAACATGAGTACAGGAAGACAGATACACAATTTCTGAGGGCAGAAATGTACCCTGCATTTGAGAGTGTGTGATGGTTTTTCCACACAGGCAGCCACCGTGGTGCAAAGGCTGCTGTGCAGTGCTGAGAACATGTTTTGGAGAATATCACAGTGAACAACAGATAAGTTTCTGGGCTAAGGGAAGGTTTATCACAAAGTGGGGGAAAGGGGGCCAGAGAGTGGCACTATTTCAAAAACTCACTGGAGAGACGGGTTACAATACCTCTGACTCTCAAGCCGGCATCTTACCAGAGCTAGACAGTTTCACCCTGGCCCTAGAGCCCTCGGCATTCTTCAGGAGCTGGAGTTTTTTTCACCTGTAGCCAAATCTAACCTAAACAGGTGTGAGTCCTTCAATAACCCATCTCATGTGGGAGAATGTGAATCACACACATAGGGGAACAGTCAGTCAGGAAATCCCCTGCCTGGCATGAAAATCTGCATTCGAACCCCAGAACTCAGGTATAAGAGCCAAGCATGGTGCCTGTGATCTCAGCTCTGGGCAGAATACTGGGTGGACAAAGGGGATTGTGACTGCCAGCTTAGCCAGTGGGATCTGAGAAACAATGATTCTGACTTCATACTAAGACTACAGGAGTGCCTTAGTGAAAGAGGTACAGTTTGCTTGTTTGGGTCTGTCAGCCTGGGCAAAAGACAAAAATGACTAGAGCATCAATTTGGCACAAAACAGTGGTTTTTATATTCTTACTGCATTTCTCTGCCCCTTAAGTTGTGATTGCTTAATTCTTTTTTATTTAAATTATAAACAAGCTTGTTTTACATGTAAATCTCAGTTCCCTCTCCCTCTCCTCTTCCCCTGTTCCCCACCCATCTCCCTACCCCAACCCCAGGAGGGTGAGGCCTTCCATGGGGAATCTTCAAAGTCTGTCATATCATATGGAGCAGGGCCTAGATCCTCCCCAGTGTGTCCAGGCTGAGAGAGTATCTCTCTATGTGGAATGGGCTCCCAAAGTCCATTCATATATTAGGGGTAAACACTGACCCACTATCAGAGGCCCCATAGATTAACCAGACCTCCAAACTGACATCCTCATTTAGGGGGGTCTAGATCAGTTCTATGCTGGTTTCCTAGCAATTAGTCTGGGGTCCATGAGCTCCCCCTTGTTCAGGTCAGCTGCTTCTGTGGGTTTCACCAACCTAGTCTTGACCCCTTTGCTCATCATTCCTCTCTCTCTCTCTGCAACTGGATTCCAGGAGTTTGGCTCAGTGCTTAGCTGTGGGTGTCTGCTTCTGCTTCCATCAGCTACTGGATGAAGGCTCTAGGATGGCATTTAAGGTAGTCATCAATCTCATTATCAGGGAAGGGCATTTAAGGTAGCCTCTCCACTATTGCTTAGATTGTTAGTTGAGGTCAGCCTTGTAGATCTCTGGACATTTCTCTAGTGCCAGATTTCTCTTTAAACCTATAATGGGTTGCCTTAATTCTTTATGGAAGTACAGTCATCCATGCATGTGTCTAGTACTGCCTGGGACCCAAGTCACTCAGCAAGCTGCCTCCAATTTTTTAATCCTGCCAGCTAAGAGAGACAGGCTCCCAGTGCTCCCAGATTACCTGTGATTCTCTGATGAGCTCTAGGGGATCTTGTACTGAAAATGGAACCTATTAATCTATTTCTCACATTGGCTCCAGACCACCGGGAAAAAGACCCTGTCTCCAAAACAGCCATAGCAAAACTAAGATGGACAGTTCTTGAAGAACCACACCCAAGGTGACCTTGAGGCTCCTCAGGCACACACACACACACACACACACACACACACACACACACACAGGACTTTGAATTCACTGGACTTTACACGGGCACCCTAGGTAGGTGCTGCTGAGCTCACCACACGAAATTGAGTATTTTCCTGAAATCTGAGAGACGCAGATGCCCAGAAGTGGGTGTCAGGCCTGTATCTGTACATATTTTAACCTGTTAAAAACACTGCAGAATGTCATCAAATCTTGCCAGGAAAAGGTGCATGGTCAGGAAAGCCTGGAGAGCCGAGCAATGACTCTTAGTGACATCTGTGAGGAAGGAACTTCCTGGACGCTTGCTTTTCATCTATCTCATCATGCACTCCTTCTGTGGATGCCTAAGACGATGTCAGCCGGACTGTCTTAAGTGGAGAAATCTTTGTAAACACATTTGTGCTTTGTGAACTGTGGGGAAGTGAGAATTTGTCTTTCCACCAAGTTCAAGTGATTATAGCTTTTTCTAGGGTGGAAGCGACATGCCAATTTCGCTCATGTCAGGAAGCGTTTATGTTTTGAATTAGCTAATAAAACAGGGAATGCTAAAAATAAATGCCGAGCCACAACACGCTAAAACAATTACACGGCAGTGTTCTAGTAAACAAAAGGCTTAGGGGATAGTGCCTTTTTGCTTTGTTTGTTTTAACAAAAAAGCCCTAATGTGAAAAGTGGCCCGAGTGGAACAGTGGCTTTGAGGGTGCTCCCAGATATGGCTCCTGGTGCTCTTGAGCCAATCCCCCTACACTCACCACACGAATGTGTCACACAGCAGTGTGGGTGTGACCAGTGGGCTTCTGGGAACTTAGGTAAACTGCTTCTTTTTTTAAAATGTTCCATTGTGACAATGTTAAATATAAAAACAGGAAAGGTAGCAAAATAAACTCCCACTTATTTAGTCATCCTCTCCTCCCCTCCCTCCCTGCCTCTCCCCTACTCTCACCATTCCTGGGCATTGTTGGAAGACTTCCTTTTTACTTCTACATGTATGTGTATGTGTGCATGTATGTGCAGGTGCATGTGTAGAACAAAAGCGGGCACCTGGATCTGGAGTGACAGGCAGTCATGACCTGCCCCAACATGGGTGCTGGGAGCCAAATTCGTGTCCTCTGCAATAGGCTGACCCATTCCTAACTGCCGAGCAATCTCTCCAGCTCCTTCTCATAGCATTTTAAGGCAAATTCAAGATATCATATATTTCACTGCAAAATGCTACAGTGGGAATCTTCTTAAGTCAGGTGAGCATTATGGCAGAGGTGGGAGGGTCAATAATTCAACATCCTATCTGATATAGAAATGAATACTTTGCATTGTATGGATTTTCATTTATTGATACAAATTTAAGGTCAATTTTGTTATATGTAAATTTCTCCTCTTGTTTAGGTATTGTGTTTATACAGATCTTTTAAAATGTAATGCATAATTAAATACAGATTATATAGTCACCTATAATAGTCAAAAATTATAGTTAGGTTAGTTAGGTTTAGTAGATTTACAGAGATGTATTTGAAATGGATAGATATTCTTCAAACCTTTCAAAGACCTACAGAATATGTGGCATTTAAAAGGTTTAGGGTTTTTCATGACAATGAGACACAACTTCTCCTGGCGACACCAGTTACTTCAGAGAGGAAGATGGGCATTCAGGAAATTCATTATGAATTTTGCCTTTGACATAGCAGAAATAGCCATTTGGGCAAGAAACTGCTCTTGCCTAGACTGTTTGACTGTTGCTGTATAAACTGGACATGCAGGACCCACAGGAAAGTGACTGCTGAACTTGCAAAACAAGATGGACAGTCCTTCAGGGTTCCTGCTTCATGAAAGAGTCTGCCAGATGTTCTGCAGGACACAGAAAAATGACTGATGAACTGTCAATACAAGTGGGGCAGTTTAAAATGTGCTGATTTACTGAGAAGTCTGCCAGACAGAAGATGGATGCCCCAACATTACTTTGGGTGACTGTCCAGGCAGCAAGATGTCTCTGTCAATTCTATAGTTTGTATATTATCATTCTGATTCCAACAATGTTCTAGTTTTACCCATTATCTCAAAAAATATCTATACAGGTGCTGGAGAGAAGGCGCAGAGGTTAAGGGCATTGGCTGCTCTGCCAGAGGTTGGGTTTGATTTCCAGCACCCACATAGCAGTTCACAGCTATCTGTAACTCCAGTTCCAGGGGATCCAAAACCTCTTCTGGCCTCCCTGAGCATGGCACTCATGTGTTGCACAGACACATGTGCAAGCAAAAACACCCAGGCATGCAGAATAAACCTAAAAATGAAAACAAAAAATCTGTAATCTTCCTAGCTCTTTCATACAACTAACTCAAAATTATTTATTGTTTTGGATGGAGACAATTGATATTATTTGAATATAATAAATGAGATGATGATGTATTCTTCATGGCATGGACTCATGTAGTCTACTTCTGGGCTCCATGAGTGTTCTGTGGGGCAGGACAGCTGGGCTCCAGTCCCAACTCCTGTATTTACTGGTTGTGTGTTTCTTATGCCGGCTCCTTAGCCCCATGTGCCTCTGTTTCCTCTTCTATAAGGTCAGACCAGCAACAGCAGCATCCAAAATTGTTGGAAGGAGTACAAGAAATCATTCATTAAATCCCTTACCACAACGCCCAGAATCCCCAAAGCAGCAAGAGAATTCATTTTGTTGTTTCTGTGTTGTAACTTTTTTGGATACTGTGTGTTCTGTTCTGCATTAGACAATTTCTAACACATTGATTTGGGTTTATAATGTTAAGGTGAAATGCCTATAATGCATCCACCAGGATGGAGGCAGGGACTCCGGTACCAAACCTGAACTTGTGCTTCATTCTACATCAATCAAAACCCACAGAACTCCAACACAACTAAGAACTACATCCCTGCTGGACCAGAGCAGGTTTCAGAAGAAGAAACAGAGAGTTGCTCCAGCCCACACTTGCTTCTCTCAACCTACCTCCCTCTGCTTCAGTTTCTTCTCCCACTGAATTTCTAACTCCTGTTTTCTGATCTTGCTTCTAATGGTTGCTTGCTGGATGTTGGTCTTTAATGTTGCATCAGCTCTTGGCCATCTTGGTTCTCATCTAAGAGATGGGTCCAGCAAGACTTGCTTTGTGTGACCCCTGTGAGACAGTGAAATATGTGTATAAACAGCTTTCACACAGTAAGCTGTCCTGAAGCCTCGGGCTCTTCTCCACTGGTTAAATTAGGATGACTCCTTTCTATGCCCCTCTCCCTCGCTGCCTCAGACATGCTATTTTCTGCCCCCTACACCCTTTTCCTGTTTTCTTTGGTTTTTCCCATTCCTCTCCACAGTCACTGCCTTCAAGCATTTGGCCAGTCCACTCTGCCCTCCCTGAGCAACGCTGCAGTGTTGGAAATGATTACCACCACCTGCACACTGCCGCCAGAAGCAACAGTAGCTTCCAGTCCCTGTGTGGAACTTCATAATCGGAACTAGCTTCACATGGCATTATTTTTTATCCTGATCATAGCTCTATGAATATATTCTTTCTCATTTTCCGAGTAACTGAGCCAAGGAGGAGAGATGTGCTCTGGAGCTGATGAGCACATTCTTCGTGTTCTCAACTACTCTTAGCTCCATCTCAACCAGTAATGCAGGGTGAACCGGGCATGGTGGCTCACAGCCAGCACTCAGGAGGATGCAGTGGGAGCACTCACCAGCAAGCCCACCTGGCCTACCAGAGGGAGACCCTGGCTCAGAACAGCAAACAAATGGTGGTGGGCTAGTGAATAGCTCAGTCAAAGCATGCTTACTGCTCAAGCATGGGGACCTGATATGGATCCCAGAACCCACTTAAATAGCTGCACTGGTGGGACAAAACTGACCCCAGGGCTTGGAGGGGCAAGCCACTGACAGAAGAACCCCGCACTGGAGCTCAGCGGCCAGCCGAACCTAGCCCAGTAGTGAGTTCCAGGCTTAGTGAGAGACCTGTCTCAAAAACTAAGGTGTGAGAAATGGGAAAATATGTTCACTATCAAACTCTGGCCTCCCTCCACATGTGAGCCCCCATCCGAACACATGTGTAACACACTCACTATCAAACCATGGCCTCCACATGTGAGCCCCATAGGAACACGGGTGTATACCAAAAAGAAAAATTGTATTCATTTGCATACAAAGAAAAATACAGTGTAGGATGATATATGACTCTTCTAACTTAACTTGATGCGAAGGATTTAAGAAGGGCTTCCTTGTAACTCTACATTTAATTTTTACTGTTGATTAAAACAACCAGTAAAGATGCACTCGCTGCCCCACGTTAGGAAACTGCCCTGGTTTTCACCGATCTGGCCATGTTCTCAAAGGACATTTTATAGGTAGCTACTGTTGGAGGAACTCAGAGATTCTGCTTCCATCTGTGTAAGGCCTGCTCTGTTTCCCTTCCTCCAGGTATGCCTGAGGCTGGCTACTATCCTCAGGGATGTGCCTGAGGCTGGGTACCCCGTAAAAGAAAGATGATCATGTAGCTCACACTTTTCATAATGAAATCTTGGGCTGCCCTCTCTGTTTAGCCTCTAGTGAGAGGTGAGAGTACCCTTATAATGAGGCAGGCAAGCATAGGGAATAGCTTAGCTGCCTAGGACTCCACTTGGGTTGGGCAGTAATCCCAGTGATGCCCTTGGCAGCTTGAGACTCTTACTCTCTCATATGCATACATTGTGCTGCTCCCAATGAACGATGAACCTAGCAACTTGCTAACAACTTGGACCCAAGTAGATTTTCTTTGTAACTCAATCTAGAACTAAACTTTTCATGCTTCAAGTTAATAGCTTGCAAGGGTTGTGCCTGCATGACTTGGTCACGTCACTGAAGACCCTGCCTCCTGAACTATCCTCACAATGCTACCACACAAGGTACCTTCCTTCCAACACATGAACCATTGGGGGTAACCCTCAAACCATAGCACCTTTCACAGGAAAGAAAGTTAGGTATGGGAGCAGATTTTGTGCCTGATAACCACTTTGTCCCCATGGAAGAGGAAAGAAGGAATAAGAGCTGCCGAAAGTGAATGAGATTCCTACCATTGGATATCTGTAAAGAATTGTTGAGTATCCACCTCCACTGAGGATGGCGCCATTGAGAAGGGCTGCCCGCCAGAACTAGACAGCAACAACATTCTCCTGACATTTCCTTTCAGCTGTCAAGTAACAGAACCCAGGTGGGTATCTCGGTATAGTAACAGCTAAATTGTGCTTTTTAATCACCTCAAAGATTTATGGCCGGCCAGCATCATCTCCTGTGTTACAAGAGAGTGAAAAGCAGCCAATCAGGGTACACACTCGCTGTCACTGGCTCTCCAATGTTTGGCTGTCACATCTATCCTTAGAGGAACTGCTTAAATTACATAAAGCCCTAAAATTATACCTTCCCTAGTTTCACTTTTCTGAGCAGTCCCCAGTGGGAAACTTCAAAGATAACTTATTGCTAAAATTGTCCAAATATTTATATAACAAACATTTATCAAGTACCAAATTCAACTGGTTTTTTCAATCCTTTTCCCAAATGTGAGGTAGTTTGGGCATTACAAATGATGATAGAAAATTATACTGTTTATGTAGGAAAAAAGACTGCTGGTGCCATAGTTTTAAAATCTATTAAAACAGATTGATAAAAAGATACACAGAGGAAAGCGATTCAACCTTTGGTTAAAAGGGAGTAGCTGAGGGAGGGGGCGGAAGAGGAAGTTAGATTCTGAAAGAAAGTAAATACCGTTTTCATTACTGTTTAGTAAGTGTGGTTTTCCAGAGATATCAAAGTCCTCCATAAACTATTGGATCTGACAAAATTCCTGCCTGGAAAAATAAATCAGAGATCTGGGGGTGCTAACAGGGAGCAATGACTAAGCCACATCCGTGTATCAGAGACCTGGCATCTCCGCTTCCTCTTCCCCACAGCAGGGTCCTCCAAGGAATCCTGCACATTCCTGAGGCCCGGGCCATGCTATCCCTGTCAGAACAACCAGTTCACTACCAATGGTATAGAAACACTTAAAAATTGAACAGATTCATTATTGAATTAATTGATATATATTATATACATAATATACAACTAAATATTACATATATAGTCAGAAAGAATGCTGAAATAACTCAAGAGAAGAAATACTGAAGCAATAAATCCTAACCCCATTTACATGAACATTGTCAGTCTTGCTGGCCATCAAGGGTTTGGCAGACCCCACCTCTAGCACATAAGAGCACTAGTACTATGGTGTTACCCACACAAAGTTAGTCTGACAGTTCTTTCCTCTCAAGCTCTATGGTTTTCATTTGCTTCAGAGATATCTCAAACCAGTTTTAGATAGATCAGAAGGACAAAGGCTGCTTTACCAGTCTTGGACATGGCTCGCTCCTCACAGGGTCTGGCCCAGAGCAGGCTCCTGGGAGACATTTAAAGAATGGTGGCCGAATGCTTGCACTGCCTCAGGTCATGGCAAAGACATAAAATGGTTGAGAATCAACAAGTGAACTTGGGTCTTTGGAGTGTACTGTCATTCAGTGGAAGAGAAGAGCCATTTCCCCCACAAGCAACAATGACTAAGGAAAGCCAGACTGACAGAGACGATGAGTTGTCACTTCCTGTCATTGGCGATTTTATGGGGACAGCTTTTCCTAAGGAACCCTTGAGGTGTTTCAGTTCTCTAGAGATGAGAAAAGATGAGTCTGTCCTCTTCACACTAATCATGGAAGAGACATACAAGTGTGTCACTTTGCAAAAGTCACACTTAAAGGAATTTTCTTAAGTTTGTGGCTTACCTAAGATAAGGGTCTCGGTTGTATGGGAAACTCCTCAGTTCTTTGGAAATATTCCTTGATTGATAGCAACTCAAATATAAGGCATTAGGAAGGCAGTGTCTCATTTTGTGGCAGTTGGAAGCCTGAGCTGTGAAGTCAAGTGACTTGTTTTGAATTAGACAACGTGAGTAAACACTCCATACTTTCACTGTGAAGCTCATGGCAGTTTAATCTCCATGACAGGAGGTTGGAAATTGCTGGGTTTTTTAAATCAATATTCAAACTCTCCAGCAAAATGCTTTTGGTGTAAGACCCTTATTTTCAAGTAGAAATTTCTTCAAAAAGTACTTTTATTTAAAAAAAAATCAGACTTTTCAGATAAATACCTACATTGATGTTTTAGGGAAATTCTACAAAATTGCACAAGTAAGTGGTCTGTGTGTGTGTCAGAAATACCAGCCTTGGTGGAAGGCCATTCCTAGAACACGTTGGACTGACATTCATGAACCGATTTAGTCTGCACCCTGATAAAGCTTCGAGTCTCTAAACTGAGTCTACTTTTTTCTCTACTGAACAGGGAATAAAATGTTCAATATAGATAAGCATTAAACATTTCATATTACAGTTAGAGTAGATGTCATCCTCGGATTTTTATCAAGAAGTAACAGTTAAAGGAATGTTCTAGTTTCATTTTTGTTGCTATGATAAGACACTTTGACAAAAAGCAACTTAGGGAAGACAGGGTTTGTGCTTCAGCTCAAAATTTCAGGTTACAACCCATGATTGTGGGGGTGTCGAGGCAGGAACTTCCAACAGCTGCTCACAGCACATCCACCACCAAGAGCAGAGGGAAATGCAGGCATATTTGCTTGTGTTCAGTTCGACTTTTCTCCTGTTAGACAGCTCTGGAGACCCTGTCTAGGGTATTGTGCTGCCCACAGTGGGCTGGGCATTCCCACATCAATAAACTTAAATAAAATAATTCCCCACAAGCCAACCCAATGCAGACAGTCGCTCATTGAGGCTTTCTTCTCATGTGACTCTAAGGCTGAGTCAAATTGACAACTAAAGTTAACTGTCTTAGTCACTGTTATATTGCTGTAAAGATATACCATGACTCTTAATATAGGAAAGCGTTCAGTTGGTAGCTTGCTTACAGTTTCAGAGGTTTGGTCCATTATCATCATGGGGCCGGGGGAGAGATACTGGGCATGGCTTAGGTTTTTTGAAATCTCAAAGCCCACTCCCAGGGGTTCCCTTGAATGGGTTATTGAGACTCCAGACCTTTCCTCTTCCTCTTCATTTGCTTCCTGGTCCTGAGTGAGACAGTTTTGTTCTGCCACTTGTACCTCATTGTCACGGAGCCCTGTGGCAGCAACACAGTGATCCTTTCTGCAAAGAAGGAGAAACTCTGAAGCTCTGAGCCATCGAAAACCTTGTTTCTTGCTAGGGATGATTGTCTTAGGATCATTCCAGTGAAGGGTACTGGTGAACACGCCACTTCTGGTTGTCCTCAGTGACATGTCTTTTCTGAATCTAACCTCCCTGGATCCTTCTTACAGACTTCTGTGGCTGCATTGAGTCTGTTCATACAATCCACAATCTTAACACTTTTAATGATGCCTGCAAACCCTCTTCTCTACGTAATACAATACAGGTGCCAATGATTAGAAAATGGATATTTTCAGGAGCTGTTACCCAGCCCGACTTCAGTGGTTCATGCTCACCAAGTGATAATAGCAGCAACCAGTTAGAACCAAATATGCACTAAGCCTGAGCTGGGAGATTCACAAAAGGACTGAGTGAAGTCCTGGTGCCAGCATTTTGAAGATGGCAACATCCCCATTGTCCCCATTGACAGACAAGAGGATGCTTGGTGTCTCCATACAGCATCAGCCTCCATGTGAGTCCAGCTCTAACTGCATCCTTCCCTGTGACCACCATGCTTAGTTCCAACTGGAGAAGAGCATGGAAACCACCAGGTGTAATATGCAGATGCCCAGTGTTAGCATTCCTTCACATATAGACCTGTCAGTGGCAAACACAGGCCTGGACCCTACCCTCTAAGTTCCCCTTTGCATTTCCCAGGGGAAGGGAAACATTTAACTTCATTCAGTGCATGTCCAAGGATCAATCAGTCAGTCACTGCTACCCACTTTTGCTTCCTGCCGGTGCCTTTGGGTGATCAAAGATCTCATAATGAACATTTCTAAAATATTTCTGGCAATAATGATCAGGCTTATTGTCTCATTCCTTTTCCTTTTAAAGCTCCAGGGTAATCTGTAGTCATGTTTAAATAATTACACTGTAACTTTTCTCCCCAGAAAGAATTCTCCTAGTGACTCCAAGATACGAAATAAAAGGCTTTAAAACTAAAATCTGTGGTACACTCAGTCTGTTTTTTTTCTCTCTCTCTCATTTTTTTCAGGCAGGGTATCATGTAGTCCAAGATGACCTCAAACTTCTGACCCCTCTGCTTCCACTTCCCAAGGACTGGGATTACAGTCAAATGCCAGGCAGCACACTTGGTTATGGGGTGCTGTGGATCAACAAAGGGTTCTGTAGTCTACCTGATGAGTTACATCCCCAGCACCATGGGGAAAACTGACTCTTAAATGTGATTTTTTTTATAAAAATAAGAAGGTTGGCACATGTAATGAACTTATATAATAATGAATAGCTCTGTGAACATATTAGGGAACAAAGATGTTCTAGAACAAACAGTACCCATTTGTCAAAAAAAATGGAAGGTGATAAAGAAACAGTCTTGGGTTTTCATATAAATAAACTTCTGAAGAGATGTTAGATTCAACAAAAGAGGCTGAGCAGTAGCTTGGCATGTTGCAATGGGCAGCACTTTCTTCTGGAAGAGCTACACACACAGTGTAGCATCTCATTCTGCCTTGGCTACCTTCCATGGTTTACTCCAGTTCATTCTCTTGTCCCTCTTCCTTTATGGTGGCACAGGACAGCCAGGGATGGGTTTCTGAGAGAACAAGGAGAGGTCTATGGAAGGGCTTGGGGGGAGGAAAGGGAAGGGGAAATTATGTGATTATATTATTATTATCTCACAAAATAAAAGAAATATTTCTTTATTTCTGAGACTCAAACCTTTATTTCAAAAGTTCTGTGTCTAAGATTGACATTTTGTTCTTCCATTCCCCATTCATATTTAAAGATTAATTAAGAAATACAACGAAATGTTTCATCTAAATGACTTCAGAAACCAATAGGGTCAATAGCCAGTAGAATGCCTAGACCTCACTCCCAGTTCAGGGAAATAAAGGCTATTTGGGTGAGTTACTATGCAATGTGTAAGTTAGAATATCGAGTACCAGAAGAGCAAACAGAAGGGAAGGAACACCTAGAGCCTTGTTCGCAAATGTTAAGACATCAATGCCGCAACCTTTACACCCCATGGCTCCTTGCACATGTGATATGAGGGGCATGTGAGAAGCAGCTGGGTGTGTGTATTGGTCTACTTGTCGAAAGGAAGGAAGCAAGTTCAACATATTGTCAGAAGCTCAGACAACTCTTCAGTTAAAATGTAACCTGGGGCCGGGAAATGCTTGGAGGACTAAGTACTTACTATACAAGAATAATGACCTGAGTTCCAAACCCCAGCATTCACAGAAAGCCTGGTAGTGGGGGAAAGGAACAGAGACAGGCAGATTCTAGAAAGCCACTGGCAGGTCCATCTAGCCAAGGTGGTGAGCTCAAGATTCTGTGAGATCTGTCCAAAACATGAGGTGGAGCAATTGAGGAAGATATGTGATGTCAACTTCTGGCCCTGACATGTCCATGCAAGGGCAAGTATGTATGCAGTCTACCACACACCTGCACGCGTGCGCGCGCGCGCGCGCACACACACACACACACACACACACACACACACATGCATCCTGCACAAATGCTTCCTGTATAACACAGGCTCAACAATCTAGCACCTTTTTTAATGTCCACCCAATCACATCCTTCAGTGTCCCTGCAGCTGCACCCCAGAACCTAGCTGACACAGGTGCATGAGTGTGTGGCATCTCTGTAGTGTGTGAGCCTTCTCTGCCGCTGTCAACTCCTCTACCCCAGATGTGCACACACTCACGGCTGCTGGGATTTGGAAGTCAGCCCTGGAATAACAATTTCTAAGAGGCCCTGGGTTTTATACCCTCCCATCAAAGCCAAGATGTGAACCATTCTCTGGCTCCTCTTTTAAAGTGTTGGTGAAGGGCAACACTGTGGCTCTGAGGTGGAGCACTGATGTGGTACACATGAAGTCCTGGGTTCAATCCCAACACTGAAAACAAAAAAGACAAGACAAGAAAAGAAAATGTGGGGACTTAGTAGTTGCTGTGATAAAACATCATGGCAGAGAGCAGCTCCTAGAAAGGCCAGTTTATCTTGGTGCATGGCTCCAGAAGGAGAGTCCATAATTGTGCCAGAGGAAAGGTAGCTGGGTGGCTGGAACAGGGAGTTGATAGATCACATCTTCCGTGGAAAACACGAAGCAAAAGGAACAAACTGGAAACGGGGAAAGGCTATAGACTTCCAAGGCCCATGTTCAGTGACGTCCTTCTTCCAGCAAGGTTCTGCATCCACAGGTACCACAACTTTCCCGGCCAACTGGGGACCGAGGGAGTCGTTTCTTACTTAAACCTCCTCCAAGGTATTAATGAATTTGATGAATAGGGTTCTTCCAGCCAGAACCACACTCAATATTGGGCAGGAACTTCTGGGTAGTTTTTCTTGGGCTCTTGGGAATGTCAGAAGGTTCTTATTAAAATGAACACCAAGTGATAAACTTAACAGTCTCCAGAGGTACGTCATGCCAAAGAATACTATGTTAAAAATGCTGATTAAATAAGAATAAACGCCTCATAAATCATTTATGGCAAAGCATAATTTTGAATTGCTCAAAAAAGAAATCGAAAGCCATGATAAATTACAGCTCCTGCTGAACTAAGCCTCGTGTTTCCAGTACCAAAGAAACAGATAAATTAATGTCCTTAATTAGCAGCTGATGAGGCAAAGTTGTGCGTAGCTTAAGAAGAATGCTCTAATGTCTGTGGTATTTCCAAGATGGTTGGATAAAATAAGCCTTCCCTTTCACAGATTTTTTTTAAACTTTTTTTCTAGACTTCCTTGCAAACTGTCAAACCCAATAGATGGTGTAGGGTGGGGCAATGGCCCCTCTCAGGAAGCTGTTACCTGACAGGGCCGCTCCTGTCTGTAAATGATGATTGCATCTGTCAAGCAGGCTGTCAGAGCCACATAGCAAAGTCTAGCAAATTGGATGCTTGGGTACTCAGCATGCACTCTCTCATACTAGACAGAAGCATCGTCCCTGTCAGTGGAAAACAGAACCAAACACAACAGAGCTCATCTTCTCTAGTGTGCATGTGTGTCACCTATGCCGTGGAGAAGCTGGAATTTCAGTATCTGGGTTTGCTGTTTGTTTCTTCTAGTTGTCAAAACCTGGAAAGATGTAATCACCCTGTCATGAAAGCCTCGGCGTTTCTATGGCGATGTCAAGAAGGCAATTGGCAAAGATGGGCCACAAGAGGCCAAGGCTGTTCCTGCAACGGAGCTTGTTGTGGGCAATGGCTGGGCAGAAGCAAACCAACGCCATGACTTCTCTTGATGTCTGCGGATGAGTGGCAAACTGTAGCTTGTGGAAGAGAACGGAGGGAAAGGGCTCAGAACAGGGCCCACTGCAAGTTCAAAGTGGACAGGTGGGTTTTAGGACCTCCCAAATCTTGTACTGAAAATCAAGACCCTGGGAGAAATGAGCAGGAGGGGATGGAGGAGCACCTTGATTGACTCTCCCTTTGAGACAGTTTTCAAGCGTGGGCGAGACAGACAGGCAATCTGCCAAGACTCTGAACATCACGCATTTTCCCAGATATTTCAGTTATCTGCCATTTCGTTTGTATTAGAGTTAAAGTGTTTAGAAATTATGAACTTCAAAAAGTTCCTCATCTGAACCAATCAGAAGTTAGCTGCTTTACGGCTCTGGGTGTGCTTTACGGACACGCGCATGGCAATGACGCGCAGAGCATAGCAACCACCCTGGGAGGGCCTATGGGCCAAAACAACCAGTTGACCAATCAACACAGGGCAAGCCCTCCAAGCCTGGAGCCACACCAATCCTGAGCCTGTTTGTACCCCTAGACACTCCCCTTACGCTGCCCTATAAGATCTCTATGCAGACACTTCGAGCAGTCTTTTCTAGCCATCCACCATGGTGGGTGGATGAAAGACCCAAGCTAACATGGGGTTAGCTCGTTAAACAACAATAAAGCCTCGTGCAGTTTGCATTAAAAAAAAAAAAGTTCCTCATCTGTGGGCTACTCAGTGCTCAGGGCCTCTTCAGGCACCAAGTGGTACTGGAGACAACAGCCTCCATCTTTGTTCATTTCTGTTGGATTCAGCACAGATTAAAGATGCTCCTCCTTCTGTGTGTGTGTGTGTGTGTGTGTGTGTGTGTGTGTGTGTGTGTGTATGTGTGTGTGTGTGTTACCATTTCTAATGAATGGATGGGGTGGGAATGAGGGACAAGGCTACTAAGACAATCCTGTCTACAACAGAGTCTGGTTAATATAGGGCAGACACCTGAGGAACCAGAATCTGAGTGTGTCATGGGAGGAGCTACCCAAGTGCCAATCACAAGCAGGATCCATTCAAACAGAGCAAAAGCAAAGTTTAAGCAGGGAGGGGGTAGGGTCTCTCAACATTCACCACTGAGAATACTAGAGGTAATATTCAGGAATATTCATCTATCAGCATATTTGTGGTAAGCATCTATTACAGGATAAGGAGAGAGCTCAACGGTGGCATATTTGTGTAGTACACCAAGGCCCTAGGGTCAATCATCAGTACTTCAACTAAAAGGCACCCAGAGTGTGCCTGGCACTATATTTGAATGGGGAACTACCTGTAATGCATGCATCACCAAAAGATCTTGCATTCAATAGGGAGGAGAGCTGTGATTAAGCCCAATTTGCCTCATAAAGAACTGACAAGAGCATCTTCCCTAGGCCAGGAGGAGAGACGACTTCCTGGAAACAAGGCCATGAACTTGATGGGTGACTTGGGTAAAGAGTGTAAGAGGAGCGGAGGCTAGGTGTTATTCCCTGGTAGTCAACGAAGCAAGAGAAGCCCACTGTGAGCTAAAGACAAGATCCTTCATGTTTTATAAGGCAGGTGAACATTTATCTGAGTACAAATGACTATTATTTAGGAATGCAGGCAGAGGAGGAAAATGGTTGTATTGGTTGCTAGGGTAAAATAACTAACAAGAATCAAATGAAGGGATGATGGGGTTCTCTCAGCTTACAGTTCAAGGGGAGACAGTCCATCATGGCGGGGAACTTATTGCCACTGGTAGACCAGATTGCATCTGTGGTCAGGAGAGAAATAGAGATGAATGTTGGTAACTCCCCTCACTTTCTCCTTTTCCCCCTTTGGATGTGAACAGAAACTCCAGCTCAAGGAATAGCGTCATCCACATACAAGACAGGTCTTCCCACCTCAGTTACCCTCTGATGTTTTTACGTGGAACCCATACATATCGCTCTAGTTTTCTACTGACCTGCTGTTTCTGTAACTTGGCTGTTGTATCTTCAACCTGAAAGGAACCTGGACTGCAGACATCTCTCTGACACTGATTCAGTGTTAATGTATACTCAGCAAAAAGATCTCATGACAGTCATAGCTTTAATTTCTTATGATCCTCTCTACTTTTTCCATAACTTACCAATTTACAACTCCACAATCAAACATGTGCAGAGATTTTCTTCAGTCTCTGCCCAACCATCGTGATTGCAGAATTTAAAATGTTAGCTTTAAAAGGTTGATGGCATTACTTAAAAGTCCTTACCACAAAAAGATAATAAGGGGTGCTAGAGAGCTGACTCTGCACTTAAGAGCACTGGCTGCCCTTCTAGAGGACCCAAGTTCAGTTCCCAGCACCCACATGACAGCCCACAATTGTCTGGAACTCTAGGTGGTACAGATGTGACATTTCTGTACTCTGCAAGCACTTGGATTCAAGTGCACATACATACCCGCCCCCCACACACACACACAATTTAAAATAAAAACTAGTCTCTAAATTTTTTAAAATAAAAGAGATAACTATGAGATGAGGTGATGAATATACTAGTAACTTGGTCACAGCAATGTTGTGACAATGTATATTAACAACCAAACACAATGATGCGTGCCTTAAATGGACATGATTTCATAGTCCAGTTACAGCTCTGTAAAGCTGGGGAGAGCATGTCAGTTAAGGCCCATAGAGAACGTGCAATTCCCTGCCTCCCTGGGGAGTCATTCCTGCCCCCTCCTTTTTAAAACTGTTACCAACATGGGGTCTGAGAACTCCATCTTTTCCAATTTT
The DNA here is from genome assembly GCF_003668045.3 of Cricetulus griseus. Classification (NCBI taxonomy): domain Eukaryota; kingdom Metazoa; phylum Chordata; class Mammalia; order Rodentia; family Cricetidae; genus Cricetulus; species Cricetulus griseus. The sequence goes on along the minus strand of NC_048598.1, from coordinate 5,418,238 downwards.
ATGTCCAAACCTGGAAAATGTCCAATTTTCACAGTATTAACCAAAAAAAGCCAGCAAAAAACCGCAGCTAAGGCATCAGCCAGCTTTGTGAGATGACAAACAAAAGCTTCAGGAATGGTAAGCTTTCCCTGGTCATTTGTTCCTTCATTGGCTGACTCTACTATAAAGCACTGACTCACTTGACAAATATTGTGCAAACTCCTTGGAATGCTCTGGGCTGTGTCAGATCCAGCTGTGGACAAGAAATTATCTGCCCTCATAGTGTGTGCATTCTTGAAGGGAAAACAATAAATAAACACTGGCTCTGGGGAGTGCTGCAGGGGGGAGGGAGGAGAGCAGCTCTGGGGAGTTCTGCAGGGGGAAGGAGGAGAGCAGCTCTGGGGAGTTCTGCAGGGGGGAGGAAGGAGAGCAGCTCTGGGGAGTGCTGCAGGGGGGAGGGAGGAGAGCAGCTCTGGAGAGTGCTGCAGGGGGGAGGGAGGAGAGCAGACCTTAGAATAGAGGAGTGGGCCCCCTGCTGGATGGAATCTGCTACAGGAAGAGATGGACAGAGAGACTCCAGGCAGAGGCAGCAGTGAGATGTGACCAAAGCCTCTGTGTGTTGAGCAGCATTGCCTGGAAGGCCGTGACCAGGTGGGCAAACCATTTCAGTTCTGAGCTGGACCCTGCAGTAGGGGTGCTGGATGGACAGTGTTGTAGTTGCGAGCTCTTTTATGAACCATCGTGCTATTTTCCATAACGGCCGCCAACCTACAACCCCAATGATGTCAGCATCTTCCACCTTCACACCCTGCCCGGCACTGGTCAGCACTGGTTGTATGACATTAGCCATCCTAAGGGACCTTACATGAAGCATTTCAATGCACACAAATGAAAATGTAACGATAAGAACTGATGGGACTCTTAGGAGCTGGGTGTTTGGAGAAGTGGACAGCAGACAATAGCTCTTTGATCCGAGTCCTTGTAAGCTACAGTATCTACCAGGGTGGCGATGATCAAAAACCAAAACAGCTGCTGCAAAGAGGTGGGGGAAAGGTCACTCTGGACACCGTCGGTGGGAAGGTGGATGTAAATGGAGTTCTAATTGGTCTAACTAATTAAAAACCCGGATTCAGATATAGAGGAAAATGCTGAGAGATCAGAGAGAAGGAGGAGCAAACCACAGCCACACCTCACCTCCTAAGCGTCTCAGCGGAAAAGAGAGGCAGTCCCTGGTTCTGCCCACTTATAGCACAGACCTCCAGTTCCCTATGGTTAGCTAGTGGTGAGCTCCATTCTCTGACCTTCAGACAGGCTTCCTTTGTATAGGCAGGATGTCACCACAGGTGGTCAGTGAGTGAAGCCACTGTGGAAAACACATTGAAGTGCCTTGGACTCACAGACTACCATTGTTCCGATGATGTCACTCCTTAAGCCCAAAGGGAAGGAGAGCAATGGGTCTGGAAACTGTACACATCCACATGCTCTCTATAGCACTGTTCAATGGCCTTCGAGGCTTGGGTTCAGTGGCCAAGACATGGAAGCAACCTGTGTCCCTTATCATGAGAATGAATAAAGAAAATATTCTATGGATATACAATGGAATATTTTCAGCCATTTAGAAGAGCAGGATTTCGTCACTTGTGATAACACTGGTAAGACCAAAGGACATACTTTGTGAAAAGAGCAACATGACAGACACTGGTAGCACCCACTGTATGAGAGGAAGGAGGCAGAGTGCCGGGTGCCAGAAGCTGAGGTAGGCGAGGTGAGGAAGTGTAGCTGGTGGGGAAAAGGGAAGTTTTACCAACTTTACCTTAATGCTGTGATCATGTGGATACATTGTGGAGATCTTCTGTGGGCTACGGTGCCTGCTGTTCACAGTACTGTAACAGCTGCTGAACTTGCTAAGAGAGGTAATGACTGTAGAGCCTTTTCTCACCATTACCTGAACCACAGCACCAAGCTCAGAAACTTCGGTGGGTTTTTTTTGCTCCCTTTTCCACTTGGAGACAGACTTATAAGAACTGTTTTACCAACTTTTTCTTAATGTTTTACATTTCATTTTATTCCTGAGAAGGGTCAGTCCTGTGGGTTTTAACAAAGGTACAGTTTATCCACCACAACCATGGCACAGTTTGTGTCTTACAGATCCTCCATCTGGCCTCTCCCATGCCTGTTTGGAATCAGCTCTCCCTCAGTCACTCTGGCCTCACCATGCCCCAAGCCCTGTTACTATAAATCTTTTTGCCAAAAGCCGCCTGAGCCCCACCACCACGTGCGAGCTTTACGCCAGCCGCCCGCCCAAGTTAGGCCCAAATGAATACACAGAGAGACTTGATTAGTTACAAAGCTGCTTGGCCAATGACTAGGATTCTCATTTGTTAGCTCAGTCTCAATTATCATACATCTATATATTTTATGGGACTTATCGGACGCCTTATTGGCGTCCCTCCTTGCTGGTGAATCACATCGTGCCGCTGGAGCAGGAGCCGAGGGAAAAAGAGAGCGACACTTCCTTTTTCCTCTTCTTAAATATGAGTCTCCTTGCTATGTCACTTCCTCTCTGGAACACCACTTCTCTACTACATTTCCCAGAATCCTCTTTGACTCCTAGTCCAGCCTAACCTGTTGTCTCATTGGCCAAGCAAGTACTTTATTTATAAACATACACAGAAGTATTTCCCCCATCAAAGCCCTGTGGATTTAACATTTCCAGAATATTGCACAAATGAAGACATACACTAAATGGCCTTTTGAACCCAGTTTATAGGGTTCCTAACTTATCAAATCACATTTGATGTCTATGCTGGTGCTCACACGTGTAGGTGACATTTGAGGTCTATGCTGGTGTTCACACGCGTAGGTGGCATTTGAGGTCTATGCTGGTGTTCACATGCATAGGTGACATTTGAGGCCTATGCTGGTGCTCACATGTGTGACATTTGAGGTCTATGCTGGTGTTCACACGTGTAGGTGACATTTGAGGTCTATGTTGGTGTTCACACGCATAGGTGACATTTGAGGTCTATGCTGGTGTTCACACGTGTAGGTGACATTTGAGGCCTATGCTGGTGTTCACATGCGTAGGTGGCATTTGAGGTCTATGCTGGTGTTCACACGCATAGGTGACATTTGAGGCCTATGCTGGTGCTCACATGTGTGACATTTGAGTCTATGCTGGTGTTCACACGTGTAGGTGACATTTGAGGTCTATGCTGGTGTTCACACGTGTAGGTGACATTTGAGGTCTATGCTGGTGCTCACATGTGTGACATTTGAGGTCTATGATGGTGTTCATACGTGTAGGTGACATTTGACATCTATGCTGGTGTTCACACGCATAAGTGACATTTGAGGTCTATGTTGGTGTTCACACTCGTAGGTGACATTTGAGGTCTATGCTGGTGTTCACACTCGTAGGTGACATTTGAGGTCTATGCTGGTGTTCACACGTGTAGGTGACATTTGAGGTCTATGTTGGTGTTCACACGTGTAGGTGACATTTGAGGTCTATGCTGGTGTTCACATGTGTAGGTGGCATTTGAGGTCTATGCTGGTGTTCACACGTGTAGATGGTTTATTCTTTTTCCTTCTAGAGCAGGGCTATGTTCCATGCACTCATCTGGATATGGAGCTACTGAAAGTTGGAGGGGATTACATATAATGCTTTTAAACATTTCCACACACAGGGTTTTATGTTTTGTTTGAGACAGGGTCTCAGGCCTTGAACTTATGGGATTATAGATTTGCACCTCCATGCCTAGTTTGTGTGGTACTGGGGAGGTTTTGGTCATCACTGTACGTGCTCAGGTGGATAGTGGGATGCTAACCCTTTCATGTGTCTTTCATGATGTCCCAGCCATGAGAGAAGTATTTCTGATAGGCCACATGGCTCCCATCTGCTATCCCTCAGACCCCAGGCTGAATCCTCTGATTCCTCAAAACCTGTAAGTCACAAGAAACTGAGGAAGGTCTTTGCAAGAACTCACAGAAAGAAATAATACTATGTCATTTCTTTCTTCCTGTAGGGCCTCCTGTCTCCTTCCATTTCCTGCCTGGGCAAGCAGGACCCCAACAACCAATCCTATATAACCTGGAGGATTGAGACAGAAAATGCAGACACCATGTTTCTGACTGCATATGGCAACTTCCGAAAAGAGGAGTCAAGTCTCAGTTTCCATCAGCTGTGTGCCATAAACAAGGGCTGAAGGGAGGAGATGGAGCTTAGAGAGTGTGGGAGGCGGGAATCCTGTCAGCTGGGCAGACTCATGAGAACCGCACTTCCAGAGTCCATGACTGCGCCATGCATGGCCGCTGTACCAGTACCTTCCAAGTCATGCTTGTGCCATACATAGCACCACACACTAGCTGCTTCAACTCAGGAAGCCATGTTTTCACAACCCTAGAAGGTACACAGCTTTACTGAAGAAATGATGATGATGATGATGATGATGATGATGATGATGATGATAATTAAAGCTAGACACAGAGGCCCATGACTATCAAGAGGCTGAGATGGGAGGATCACTGAGCCAGGAGTTCAAGGCAAAGCCTGGTCAACCTAAGACACCCCCACCATCTCAAAGAATACGCAATTAATTAAGAATAAAGCCCCAAATTGCCCAAGAGTATAGTTCAGTGGTAAAGTATGTACTTAGGCTGTGTCAGCTCCTGGCTTCAATATACAACACTGGAAGTATATTCACTAATTAGTGAGTTAATCCTTCAAAAGATTTTAATTAGCAGAACCACTCTTTGTTAATCAAATAATGTATTTTCCACTGATTGAGAAGGCTGCAAGTTTTGAAGTCATAGTCTCTAAACAGGCAAAGAGGCCCCTGAGATGCAGAGTTGCATGTTTACCTGTTAGCTCAGCTGTTGTTTTCTCGGCAGACAGAGCCTTCCCACTTGCATTCAGTGTGAGCAGAGCTTTGCTCTGATGTCAAGAGCATGTCTGGGGCTTTCTGTCTGGAAATGTCTTCCTTGGAATGGCTGGTTCCATTTGCTCACAACCAGGGAAGTTAGAGAAGATAGACGTGAGGCCATTTCTGGAGTGCCCAGGATCATCAAGCATAATTAGAATGGACTCCGGAGAACTAACTACCTGTGTGGATCTCAGACCTGAGAGCTCTGTACCAGGCTTTCTCTTTTTGCCCACCAACCAGCTCCCAAATCATGACAGAGACGTATTAATAGTTTAGAATCTTTGGCCTAGCTTAGGCTCATTTCTGGCTAGCTTTTTTTTTTTTTTTTTCAACTTTAATTATGCACCTTTCGCCTCAGGACTTTTTACCTTTCTGTCCTTCTGTATATCTTACTCCACTGCTTCCCATGTCTGGTGAGTCATCAGCTGCCTGGCTTCTTGTCCTGGGTGTGGCCCTCTCTTTCTCCCTCATTTTCTTCTCCTTCTTTTCTTTTGTTCTTTTCCAGCCTAGATTTCTCCTATGCATTCTCTCTGCCTGTCAGCCCCACCTATCCCTCTCCTACCTAGCTATTGGCCATTCGGATTTTTATTAGACCAATCAGGTGACTTAGGCAGGCAAGCTGAAACAGCAACAAATCTTTTCATAATTAAACAAATGCAGCAGAAACAAATATAACACAGCTTTACACAGTTAAAGTAACACTCCATAGCAGGGCTCAGAACCTCTTGCAACATGAATCATTTTCTATTTGAGTTTCAGAGGGGCTGAGGGGCCAGTCCAAAGTCTGTGAGAAGATACAAAGTGAATCAGAGGATGAAAAGTTATGGTTTGATTCCCAACTAGTCACCTTCATGAACAATAATACAAAATTATCAGCTACCATATAATCCAGACATCTACCCAGAGAGATTATCAAATTAACACACAATTTTTTATGTGTGTTATCTGTGTATGTGTGTCTGTGTGTGGGTATATCCAGGTGAGTATCATGCCTATGGGGGCCAGAGGAAGGCACTGAGGTCCCCAGAACTGAAGTAATAGCTCTTATGAGCTACCTGATGCTGGTGAGGAGAGCTGAACTCAGATCCTCTACAAGAGCAGAGTCAGCAACTGCTGAGTCGTCTCTCCAGTCCAGAATCCCTGACTGCTGAGTCATCTCTTCAGTCCAGAATCCCTGACTGCTGAGTCATCTCTCCAGTCCAGAATCCCTAACTGCTGAGTCATCTCTCCAGTCTGTACTAAGTTTTGCTGTGAGTCTCAGAATGTTCTGTGTAGGAGGGAGGCTACATTGAGCAACGTTCTCATAAATGGAGAGTGAGGGAAAAATCAATAAACAAGGCCACATCTTAGCAGGTTGGCAACTTTTGAAGCTCCATGTCCTTCTAGAACTTGAACCCCACACTGTTTGGAAAGAGCATCTTTGCAGACAATTATAACCAGCCATCATGCTGTGTGAGGGTGCACTTTCAACCCAGCACTGCTAAGTGTCATCAGAATGAAAGAATCTAGATAGAAAGACACAGAGAAACAAGGGAAAAATACCATGTGACAATGGAGGCAGACTGGAGTGACAGAGCCTCAAGTGAGAGAGAGCTTCAGGCTGCTGCAGCCACTGGAAGGCAGGGGTGAGGCAGGGTGGATGCTGTCTCAGAGCCTGAAGAAGAAGCTGACCCCATGAGCACCTAGAATTTTATCTTCTGGCTTCCTGAACTGTGAGGGCTGTTTTCAGTCTTCCCGATTTATGGCACATTTTTATGGCAGCCTGATGAAATAAAAGAACACAGTTTATGGGCGGTGGAAAGTGCTAAGGAGAAAGACTGAAGCACTGGGCGGAGAAGGCAGCTGTGATGGGTTAGGTAGAAAAATACTCCATGATAACGTAACCCTGAAGGGTTACTTCCTTCAGGTCAAAGACTGAAGGAAGGGCTGTGGAGACAGCTCAGTGGGTAAATTACTTGTTATACAAGCATGGAAACCTGAGTTCAAATGCACAGAACCCACATAAAATCTGGATAGATATAGGAATCACTAATTTTAGGGCTCAGATGGGAGGGAGAGATAGGAGTGCCATCTCCAGGGTCAGTCAGCCCAGAGCTCAAAGTTAGAAAAACAACAGAGGGATTCTGCCTCACGTGAGGTGGAAGGCAAGAACCAATGCCCAAAGTTGTCTTCTGACTCCTAAGTGCACACATGGCATGTGCACACCTGCACTCATGTACACAAATGTGCGCACCTGTGCTCGTGTATACAAATGTGCGCACCTGTGCTCATGTACACAAATGTGCGCACCTGTGCTCAGGTATACAAATGTGTGCACATATCCTACATTGAGGAATAAATAAGGTGCAATGGTTTAGGAGAACACTGCCTAAAGAAAGTTTTCCAGGCATAAGAAAAAGCTTTGCCAAGACTCTGAGTTGGGAGCCTCAGATTCGGGTCTATCAAGGACGCTGGGGTGCTTGAGTGGAAGGACACAGAAGGAAATGGATGAGCCCCAAGAGGTCATGGGAAAGCCACTCATGGACTAGTGTGACGCCTGCCATCACTCTCAGAAAGGAAGGAGGAAGGCTCTGGGAGAGTTGGAACAAGGATTGAGGCAGGTGAGTGACAAGTTCTGGCTACACTTTAGTCGAGTCTCTAGTTATTGAGAATAGTTTGACAAGGGCAGGACAGAAGCAGGTAAACAGACGGTGCCTCCAAGCACCATAGCTGCTCAAGCGTCTTTGTGGTCACACTCTGGATGGTTTTGTAGGTAGGGACATTGAAACTGTGGGTCAGATGCAGAGCATGAATGGAAAAGAGAAAGCAAGTCTGGCTTGTAAGCACTGTGCCAGAGGACTTGAAGGACAGACTGTACTGAGATGGTGTGCAGAGGGGCATCGGGAGTCACTCGGGCTGTGAACCATTCATCTACCATTCATTTGGAAATGTAAGTGAGGCCATTCGCTAAGCAGTGGGGCACTGTGAGGGTCAGTCATAACTGTTGATTTGATGGGGTTAGAATCAACATGGAAAAAAATCTCGGGGCATGCCTCTATGAGGGATTTTCTAGATTGGGGTTATTGAGGTGGGGATATCTGTTCTAAATTGAATGGTACCATCCTCATGGGCTGAGATCTAAGACTCCGTGAAAAAGAGAAAGCCAGTTCAGAACGAACCTCCTGACTGCTTCCTGACTGCAGATACAGTGTGACTGGCCACCTCCTGCTCCTTCAGCCATGCTTTCTCCACCAGCATGAACCGTGTCTCCTTAAACTGTGAGCCAAACCTTACGTTGCTTTCGTTGAGTATTGTGTTGTGCTGATAAGAAAAGCAGCTAACGCAGGCACAAGATGGAGTTGGCGGACGCCCCTGAAGAAGATTCTCATTTAGAACTTACAGAAATACAAATGGCGCCCCGTGTCCACTCATTCACAACACCGCTGTGTCCCGCGTATCTTAATCTGTGCATCTATATCCCTGCACGGTGCTTCTGAGCTCCCTGAAGAAGGGCTAGGCAGTCTGACAATGCAGCGGGGTGACCTTGGCCCTTCCCTGGGACTTATCTACATGCTTCTCATGGGAAGAATCAGCTTGTGGCAGCTCAGTGTTTGTGACTGGGTTTGTTACTTATAAGCCTTCTGGAAGAAAAAAAGCATGTTGGGTAGTGGATAATGTTCAAACACAAAAAGTAGGAAAGCATTTTGAGGGGTGGGTGGGTGGGTGTGCCTTTTATCATCTTCATAATCTGCAGAAAGATGAAAAGAACATGTATGGTATCAGCCTTCTGAACAGTTTACTCTTTGTGTGTGTGTGTGTGTGTGTGTGTGTGTGTGTGTGTGTGTGTGTGTGTGTGTTTCATCACATGTGAGTGAGGAGGTCAGAGGACAACTTGTAAGAGTCACTCTCTCTTCTTCCCTGTGGGTTCCAGGACTTGAACTCATGTCATGAGGCTTGACCACAAGCCCCTTTAGTCAGGAAGCCATCTCAGCGACCCTAAGCCACATTTTCATTATTACCTCCCTCTTAGAAGATCTGAAATGCATGACTTCAAATCGTGAATGAGCGATTGGTGCTGATTGAGGCTGGAGGCTGGGTGGCCTGGGTGTCTAAGGAAGTCAGGTCCCTCGTCCACAGTGGCAAGCAGAGACCTACAGCTTTTCCACAGGTGAGGGGAGTCAGAATGGTGAGAATTCCAAGCTCTTTGTAACAGTCAATCTCAGTTGGTCCTTAGCAAAGCACATTAGTGTTAAAACCACGTGTGTGTGCTGCTGGTGGCCCTTTGAAAACCTGCATACTTTTCAGTTTCCAGTCTTGTCTCTGGGACATACTCTTTGGACTTTGTACATGAAGAGGGGTGACAGAATCCAGGCATCAAGCCTGACCCTCACTGTCTCTAGTCTCATTGTCCCATCTGCACAGGAGCCTTGGGTGTAGTATGACTCTGACAGGACATGGCATCTTTGTTTAGGAAGGTTCCCGGCATTCAGCCTTTCCAGAACTACTAAGTCGGAAATACACTGCTGGAATGACTTCAGTACTAATCTGTGACGGCTTCAGGGGCAAGAGAGGAAATGAAGACAGCGTGCAGAAAGAATTCTTCAGAGGCTTCATGCTGAGGGAGTCCAGCTGATGACATGCTCATAAGCCCTGGGACAAGAGCTGCCGCATGACTTTTCCTGAGGAGACAGGAACAAAGGTCTACTTGCCCGAGAGAGGACAGCAGTGACAGACCAAAGAAACAATCCCACCCGAGTCTAACTCGGTGTACCAGTGTGTTCTTTGGGATTTCCTGCAGGAACATGGATGACGGGTTCCTTGTGGCTTTCTACAAGAGCATGGGAGACTCTGGGACTACACCACAAAATGCCCACCTCAGGTGAGGGATAGGCTCCCGAAAACTGCACCCAGGGGACCAACAAGCTCGCTGAAACCCTCACAGAGCCTCCTCCTCACCAGCAGCCGCTATTCACTGCTTACCCTGGAGGGAGATGTGGCTTGCAGTCTTGTAACTTTCTTGTGTTTCAGGAGCTTATTCCTTCCTCCACTAGGGAATGTTTCAATCTAGGGAAAACTACTATCTAACTGCAGCCCCGAGAGGCTTCCTTCCCCCAGAGTCAGAGGCTCATTGAATATTTTAAATATTTCAAGAACAGCTTGTATGTATTCAGCTGTACATAAAAGATGCATGGATTTCCTCAGGAAAACACAGCGTCGCTGAGAAAATAACAGAAACACCAAGTCATACACATATCAGAAAAAAAAAAAAAAAGGCCACTGACTGAGTAGATACGAGGAAGGCTGAACAGAGACAAGACACAGACATTCTGAGGGAAGTATATCTGTCATAGTCAAGACTAACACAAGTCTAACAGGGGTAGGGTAGACTGGTGCCCCGTCCAGATGTGCATAATCTAATTCGGAGACTATGAGACTATGTCACCTTTGGGGCAATGGCAACTTCGGGGGTGTGTTTGAGAAAAGGGGAATTCTGATCTCATGAATCTCTAAAGACAAGAACAAGGGTGCTGGAGAGATGGCTCAGTGGTTAGGAGCTCACACTGCTCTTCAGAGGACCCAAGTTCTATTTCCAGCACCCATGATAGGCAGCTCATAACCACCTGTGATTGAGTTCCAGGGGATCCAGAGCCCTCTTCTGGCCTCAGCACACACTTGTTCATGTGTACATACATGTAGAAACACATGTATAATTAAAAATAAATATTTTTGAAAGGCAGAAGAGTCCATTGGGAAGATGGAAAGACAAGTCAGGAGAACTTTGGAACATGAGATTCACTTAACTTGTTATCACTGGCTTTGAAGATGGAAGAAGATGCCATTAGCCAAGGAATATAAGACAACCCTGCAGTTTGGAATAGCACTCAATGACAGCTATCAAGAAAATGACCCTTCTGTCTTAAAGATGCAAAGAACCGAATTTCCCATGGAAACAAAATTGCCTTCAGGCCTCCTAAAAAGAACATAGCCCTATTGGCATCTAGCTCCCATGTGAGACTTCTGACCCACAAAACCGTGTGATAATAGTTCAAATTCATATCATTGAATTTGAACTAACACATTATAACAGAATAGAAAACTACATACGTGGGCACGGTTCCCAAGGTCTGCCTGAGGCACCTCAGTTAACACATCTATTGCTTTTCCCCTTGTTCCATAGTTGCCTCTGCAGCTCACTGGGGACACCATGAAACATGGTCACCATTAGCCACCTCCTTCTGGAAAGCCTGTAAATGGTGGTCAGAACCCATTCCCGAAGGTTTCCTCCCTGTAGGTCTTCATGCACCAAACGGCGCCGCTCTACTGTCTTGGATAAACACCAGCAAACAAGGGAGAGACCTGACTTCATCCAGCCAGAACAACTTAACAAACACCTAGGAAGTGACCCAGGAGCCAGACTCTATAGCAGTGGACAAAGCAACCGGATCCTCTGTTTGACACCAACGGTCAACAAACTCTGATATTTTCAAAGGGAGGAAGAAAGAAGGGGAGCATAGGCAGATGAACATGATAAGAGCATTTTCCACGAAGGCAGAGCATCCACCACTGTGATATAGACACGGGATAAATCTTTCCCAATGCTCAGGGGACATGAGAGCAAAGGACAGAGTAAACCCTGTTGAGCAGGAACCAAGGTCTAGGCTCCACAAAGCCTTCTGGGAAGTTTCCCATTGCTTAGTCCCCATTCCTTAAATCCCCATAGCAAGCTTTTCCTTCCCTGGTTGAAATGACATCTCTTTTATATCTGAAGAGCTGAAGTAGCTGACAGGTCCCCAGCACCCTGCCGAGGGTGGCTGGCCATCGGTGCTGAATTAAAAGATGTTTAGTATCTTTTGCCCTGAGAAAGGTTGGGCCCCTGTGGCGTTCACTGCTTCTTGTCCGATAGGTTGTTTATTGAGAAGTCACCTATGATTCTCTGGAAACCACTCTGCTAACTAGTCACTACCGATGTCACTCGTGCAGAAAATATTAGATTTAGCAAAGAGGAAAGAAAAACTTCCTTAATCCAATCAGAGGTCTCCTTCACCAACTAACATGATTGTCATAGCCATCTTCTGGAACCACTTTCAATCTTTCCATGGTGTCAGTCCTTTGTCTTTTTCTAAATTATAAATGTCAGGACTGGAGAGATGGCTCAGTGGTTAAGAGCAACAGCTGCTCTTGCAGAGGACCCGTGTTCTAGTCCCAGCTCCTCCATCACTCACAACTGTCTCTAACTCCACACCTAGAGATCCAGCATCTGGTTTTCTCTGGTACTGCCTACATGTGGTGCATAGATACTTGCACAGGCAAAACACCCAAACACATAAAACCAAAATAAATCAATCTTTCTAAAGACTAAACTATCAGTCTGGGGAGAGAGAATTTTATACTATATATAGTTATTTTCATACTAGGTATGCTTTGGTCCACTGCTTTGGGAACTTATGACAAAATGGTGTTTCTGAAAAGGACGATCAGATTCATGGTAACTTGATCAAAGGCCACTTCCTTCCCTTCAACCATGAAATTCTATTGACCTTGGTGACCATTCGAGACAACCTGCTATGGAATGATTTAATAGCAAGAATAACTTCCTACCCCCAGTAAACACTTGGAAATACCATCCTCAGATAAAACAGATGGAGAGGTTCATAAAGACATGGCCCTGGCATCCTTGTCTCTCTTTTAGGATGGTGATAAAAACAGCTTTGTTGAACAGTCACACCCCCAGCAACTGTGTATACAGGACAATCAACCTCCACAAAAACAACTGAGAAAGGCAGAAGCTAACTGTGTTACTCTGGACATCGGGAGCTAGAGCTCAGAAGGATTGGAACACTTAGTGGTTCTCAACCTAATGCTGCCAACCCTGTAACACGGCTCCTCGTGGTATGGCGACCCCAACCATGAAATTATTTTGTTGCTGCTTTATAACTACACTCTTGCTACTGTTACGAATCATAATGTAAATGTCTGTTTTGCAGGATAACTGACATGCATCCCCTGTGAAAGGGTAATTCAACCCCTAAAGGGGCCGGGACCCATAGGTTGAGAGCCACTGACTTAGCCAGAAGTTCTACAGTCTGATTCTGTGGTTAGTATGCCTTCTTCAGGCCCGCCTTTACTTTGTCTTTTTTCTTTCATGTGTGAAACCAAGCTGGCCTGAATATCTCAGTGAGCAGGATTCCAGATCCTTCTCTAATCTGCCTAATTTAATAAGCAATCTGGGACATCAGTGGTTTAGGCCATCTCTTCAAGGAGAAAGGGTTTGCTTTAGGACCTGGTGCCACCTGTTGGTCAATCCATGAAACTGGTGACATTTCTTGTGTCACTCCCACCCACTACACCCCCTCCCCAATCAGTGAGGAGTCTATACAAGAATTCTTTTAAAAATAGAAGACACATCAAGAGCTTTTCCTTTATCCATTTTCCTGTCTCTGGCCTGTTGGTGCCAATAAAAATGACTGAATTCCAAGATCAGTCTCAGGCCTTATTGCCACTGTAGTGGAGAGGGGGTTCCCTGAGCTTGAGTTTATCACCCAGGAAAAAAAAAAAAAAAAAAAGATGGTTTCTTCCCACATGCCCAGTGTGCTATGATGGCTGTGTGCGATGCTAGGGACCATATGGGAGTACTCAAACTCCAGAGTAAATATGCCAAATCCCTTCCAGTCTTCCTGTCTATATACAAATATGGTTTCTTCCTACTTGTGTTGCTGTATGAAAAATATTGGAAAGTTCTGTAATGATGTCTAGGAGAAATAAGACAGCAGACCAGTTCAGATAACCACTTCACTCATGAGGTGGTTTTAAAATAAAATATTTCTGGGATGCATTTTCCAGATCTTAAAGTAGAGGGCTACCTGAGGTGATGTACACAGAGCACTTGAATGAATATCTGAGCCATGACAGCTATGGTCACAAAGACAGTCAGTGCTTATGAGAAGCTTCAGATCACAAAATTGATTTTACAGGTCAGCCTTTCCACTCCCGGGAGTTTCACGGAAGAACGGTTAGAAAGGCACAGGCAGCACACGGATACGCAGTAAGAGGCTCACTCCTCACGTAGCCCTGGACGTTTATTAAATCAGGCTTGGTGCCTTATTAAACAAACTCAGCCCATCAAACAAGTGACAGGGCTCTCACGGAGTATTTCTTTCACTCGACCTTGCACGGATGGCACAGCCAGGAGAAATGGCCTCGCCGTCTCTGCTAACCTGCTCACCCCTCTCCATTTTAAATATGGATGAAGAATAAAAGAGGCAAAGTCTCTCCAAGAAGCTCATCCATTTTTCATGTGTGTGTGGTATTCACGCACCTTCACTGGCTCTTTTGAGTTTTATTTATGACTCCCCATTTGCAAGTGAGGTTCCAACTAGAAGGAAATATTTATGTACACTGAGCATCATACATAATTTAGTGCTGAGGGAGGAAGGACGTGTTGCATGTAGCAGGGTGCCCCTCACAAGGACATAGATCTGAGCAGGGGTTGGAGACCAAACAGCTTCCTTCTCCAGACGCTGACAGTCATACGTTGTAAACAAGAGAAGATTTAACATGTGACTGTTTCCATTCTATAACCAACCTAAAGAACCAAAGATGGCTGCACTAAACCCCTGAACCAAGGCACACAGCTGAAACTGTGTCAGGCTAACATGGCAATACCATGTGGTCGGCAGGTATGGAAACACCCATCAAGAGAATAGGCTGCTTTATGTTAACCACAGGATAAGCTTAGGAATACCCTGGTAATGACCTCTGACCTCCTAAGAGTCAGCATCAGGGACTTCCATTGGCACATGGCCTGAGGCATTTTCCCTCTGAGCCCTTCATGTTTACCTCAGTACTTGAATGTTATCTGAGAATCTGACAACTGTCCAAGTTTTTGTCAACCTGACACAAACCTAGACCTGCACCTGGGAAGAGCAGATCTCAGCTGAGGAACTGCATCCATCAGATTTTGGCTTCTGTACCATTTTCTTGGTTGGTAATAGATACAGGAAGGTCAGCCCATGGTCGGTGTTGCCATCCCTATGCAGCTGGTCCTGGGCCGTGTAAGAAAGTAGTCACTCCTTCCTGGTCTCGGCTTCAGTTCCTGTCTCAAATTCCTGCCTTAGTGAAACTGAGTAGGAGGGGTGAAGCTGATCTCAGAAAGAGCTCCATCCACCTGGGCCCTGAGTGGGTGGGAGGGGTGAAGCTGAGTAGGAGTGAGAGGGGAGGGGAGGGGAAGGGAAGGGAGGGGAATTGAAAAGGAGGGAGGAAGCTGAGACAGAGGGAGAGAGAGAGAGAGTTGGAAGAACCAAAGACATGCAAAGCCAAAGGGAATCTCTGAGTCCAGCAACTACCAATGGACTTTAAGCCCGAGATCTCAGTACTATTATTTGGGTCTTCACTTTTATTTAGAACATAAAACACCGAGTCAAAATATCTCAGTTAGGTAGGCCAGGCACTGCATATATACAGTCCATGAGGCTGAGGCAAAAGAACTGCCATGAGTTCATAGCCAGCTTGACTTATATAATGTCTCCAAGTAAATAAATAATAGAGAAAGAAGTGTAGTGAGCAC
Organism: Cricetulus griseus; assembly: GCF_003668045.3. NCBI lineage: Eukaryota > Metazoa > Chordata > Mammalia > Rodentia > Cricetidae > Cricetulus > Cricetulus griseus. The sequence continues at coordinate 5,402,791 of NC_048598.1, read as the reverse complement.
AGTGCCCTGTGTTTGACCCCCAACACTGATGTCATTTGCCTGAAGTGGAGGAGGAGGAGAAGGTTCAGAAGTTCAAAGTCATCCTCAGCTACATAGTCAACTCAAGGCACAGCTACTTGAGATCCTGTCTCAAAACAATAATAATAAATCCAGCCAAATATAATCCCTTTGACAAGGGAAACCTTCCTTAGTCTGGAAAAAATATTTTAGCAGAATCCATGGGACAGTCTTACACAGCTTGGCAATGCTTTCAAACGGCCATTGTTTGGTATCTCTGCAGTTCCCATTCCCATCAGTAGGCCTAGGTTGGATAGCTATGTGTGGGATGCATTTAGAATTATCAACCTTGCCCTAGAGGATGCTAAAAGATGAAACTAAAACCCTTCATGTTCTATCTCCAACATATGTGCCAAGTTCATGCTTGTATGTACATGTCCCAGTTATCTCCGCCAGTCATAAAACCAGACCTGGATTCACACACACACACACACACACACACACACACACACACACACACACACACACCTCCAAAGAGGCAACAAAAAATCAAACTCAAGAATAAAGAATTATACACCAAAAAGGGGCGGGGGGGGGGGGAATTCCACAGAACTTTGCTTCCTTGTGTTGGCAAAACTAGAAAATGTAAGGATGCATTTTGAGGTGTTCAGCCAGGGAGGGAGGGAGGGAGCAAGCAACTTTAGATTAGGTCCAAACTAATCATACCAGGCATACTTCACAGGCATTCTGAATTGCTGTCCTTCTCACACAGTGGGGCATAGGTCTTCCTAGCAGATTCAACCAGTTCACAGAAATCTCAGCTCAATGTTGGTTCACACTAAGCAGAAATGAGATGTCAGAAATTCCAAGGCATGATGTATTGAAGGGATCCCACAGGCTTTGGGAGGCAGGGATGCTGGTGCAGTTCCTGTGAGGGTGTGACTCCCACTTACTCCTGTACCACTGGCCCCAAAGTGACTGAGAAGGCCCTCCACACTAGATCCTTTGAGGTTGACTCCAGTGCCTATGAAAAATTCCTTATTCACTGATCTGCACAAGCCAGGAATTCTACTCTGAGAGAGGTCGTTGATACAGGCTTTCTGATCTCAGCTGAGTGGGAAGAATCCTAGCAAAGGGCTTGGCCTCCAGCAGCCATGTAGCAACAAAGGCCTAGAAGGTTCCTGGAGAGTTACTGGTCTCCAGTCCACATTGGAGGCCTGAAAAAGCTGGTTCTAATGTCAGTAAAGGAATGAGCAGCCTCGGGGTAAATAAACTCAGTGGCAAGAGGGGGGGCAAAAGATTAGAATCGTCCTTCTGAGTCCTTTTTAGCTGGGTCTCAACTAGAAGGTACTGTTCATGTTTGTGGCAGGTCTTCACTCACCAGATAAGGCAACCAAGGCAATGCCCCACAGATGTGCCCATAGCCAACCTGCCGTCTACAACTCCTCAGCCGAAGCTCCCCATAGCCAACCTGCCATCTACAACTCCTCAACCGAAGCTCCCTGCTCAGGAAATTCTAAGTTGTGGCAAATTGACATTTAAAACTAACCATCATGGGATGGAGAGATGATTCCGTGGTTAGGGGGCTCCCTGCTCTTGGAGAGGACATGGGTTCTGTCTCCAGAGCCTACACAATGGCTCACAGCTGCCTGTAGCTCCAATTCCAGAGGATCCAACTCTTTTCTGGGGCCCATGGGCTCCTATGCATGCAGTGAGTGAGAGAATGCACTTGTGCACACTTGTTTGTGTGTGTGCATGCACACACACACACACACACACACACACACACACACACACACACACAAAATGCATATATCCTCACTCAGACTCACTCATACAAAGAAATAAAGCCATGATTCCTCAGGAACTGAAGGCCCCCCATCCCCTGACTCACCTGTGTTACGATAAATATTTCTGCCAAATGCCGCCTGAGCCCCACTGCTACGTGTGAGCTTTACACCAGCCGCCCACCTGAGTTAGGCCCAAATGAATACACAGAAACTTGTATTAGGTTCAAAGCTACTTGGCCAATGACTAGGATTCTCATCTATTAGCTCAGACATAATTATCATAAACCTGTATATTTTATAAGACTTATCTTTATCGGACACCTTATTGGCGTCCCTCCTTGCCGGTGGATCACATTGTGCCACTGGAGCAGGAGTAAGAAGAAAAATGAGATGCTTCCTGTTTCTCCTTCTTTAAATATGAGTCTCCTTGCTATATCACTTCCTGCCTGGATCACCACTTCTCTGCTACATTTCCCAGAATCCTCTTTGACTCCTAGTCCTGCCTAACTTGCCGTTTCGTTGGCCAAGCAGAACTTTATTAAACAATCAACAAGATAAACATACACAGAAGTACTTCCCCCATCATCTGCTCTTTTCTGTCTAAAATAAAAGGATAACTTATCTTTTAGAATAACTGAAGAAAACTATAACCTTAATTATCTGTCTTCAACTCTATCAAAGACCAGAAAAGGATAATATATAAACTCTAGAATTAACAGGACATCTCACCACCTGGACTGTCACCCACAGTTCCTCTGTAACATTGGGGCATCCATCTTCAGCCCATAGGCCACAGTGTGTCTGGCACACTTCTCCATTTCAACAGGAACCCTTCAGTACTGTCTTGTTTCACCTGCTCACAGAAATGACATAGACAAAACTTAGAAGTCTTCCCCACTCTCTTTCCCAAAATAATACATTCAAAACTGGGCTGGTGGGTGTAAACTAAAAAGCTGACACTTTTCTGAAGGGACTTATATGTTAGTGTCCCCATCAAGTACTTAAAAGAAGCAGGGATGGGAACTGTCTCCATCTCCCCTAGGCTCTTTCACACTGGCCAGTGTAAATGATATCCAGCTCCTAGAAGCAGAGGGTCAAACTTGAGAAGCTAAACCATGTGCTGATAATTGAGATCACTTGCTCAGAAGTTCGTGTTACAGAATCAAAGCTGTTTGATTCTGGCACCTGGAACACACCTGGCTCTCCATTTGACAACTGTCTCTGTTGAATCAGGATAAATGATGCCGAAGTTAATTTCTATCATCTGGCCAGACAGCAGTGCACCTCAACATTCCTGCCCCAGGGTTTAATAAGTAGATCACCTCTGTGCTCCACATCACAGTTGAATGTGCACGGGGCATTCTGCTGGTCACTGGTTTGATAGCATTGTCTCCTCGCAGCAGGACCTGAGGGGTAGGATATAAGGGAAAGCTCCTCCAGGTGCCTTGGAGATGAACGTGTATGCTAGAGATCTTGGGGGAGAGGAGGTCCTCCGGGAATAAGGGCAGATCTCTCAGTCAGACAGGTAGATCTTCTGGCTTCCACTGTGAAGGATATTCCTCCTAGATGAATATATTCCCAGATCTAGCATAAAGAAAAATGGCACCACACATTCAGGGTTTCTTTGAATAGAAGTGGTGATTTGGGGCAATGCTCTGACATACTCATCAAACGACCAGCAGTCTTAGGTGAGGCCAGCAGTGAGCTGATGCTCTCTGGCCTGAGAGACAGTGGAGGCAGAAGTTCTGTGTCTATTTTTGGTCCAGAGGGTCTCAAATAAACCATGATGTCACACGGGAACTGGAAGACGTGCTTTCGGGAGAAAGTAAAGAGCCCCTTGGACTCAATGGCCTGCTAGTGCCAGCGCCTGGGAGCCTCTCCTTCCTTTACTTCATGCTTCTTGCCTTAGTCATCACACTCTTCATGGTAAAAGCACATGGATGTGTCTGTCTTCTTGTTTTAGAATATAGGGAGTCTTGATGTGTCTTTTGTGGGTCCTGGAACATCCGCTAGGTATCCTCAAGATACTATTGTAGCAGATGCTATGTATCCTGGATGATGAAGAAACAGTCCGTGCCTGCTGTGGCCAAGGTGTTTGCTATGAGAGAGGCCTTTTGACTTACACCTGACATAGGGAGACCTAACCGATGTAATGTATTCACCAATCACAGCCTGGAAGCCATGAAGCAAACACAGCCTCATTGCACTTGGGGCAATAAGGACCTCACTGTGACCTCACCAGGACTGTAGCTACATAGAGCACAACATGGAGCACCTCTCTGCTGCCCCCACTCAATGGCAGCAAGTGCTCTGAGCCATTCCAATCTCCTTCCTGTTGAGTTTTATAGCATCCACCTTGGGCTGGTACATTTTGCCTGCAGTTTATCACTCTGTGTTTCCCAGAAGAGACACGAACCAGTCATTACAAAGAACGATTACTTGTTTTCATGGAATCCGTAATAAGATTCTGATTACATTTTTTTTGGCTTATTTGTGACTTGTCATATTACAACATTTTCTTTAGATAAGAAGGCCCGATTGCATCTTAAATTATGTTTCCAAGGGGGTAACCGTTCCAAATAATTAAATTTCTATAAATTCAATTTTTCCATGACGCTTGTAGAATTGGAATCATTATTAATGACTAATTGGCTTAATTAGCTGCATTACCAGCTCCCACATTCTCTACATTTCCCTCCCATCAACAATAGGACTCAGTAGTCTTCATTATGTCCAAGCCCCTGCTTCTTAAAATTCACAGTGAGGGCTGGGAAGGTGGCTCCATCTGCCAAGTACCAGCTGGACCAGCATGAGGACCCAGGCGTAGATTCCCAGATCCACGTTAAAAGGCAGGCATGGTGAGTGCCCATAGCCCCAGCTTTGCGGGGTAGAGGGAGACAGTTGGCTCCCTGAAGGTCATTGTCCAGTTGACCTAGTCAAATCCATATGCTTCAGGATCAGTGAGAAATCCTGGCTCAACCGGGCCTCTACACACATATGCACACAACAAACAAGTATACACATGCTAATATCATATCACATGTGACACCATACATACACAGATCTACACACATGCATACCATGCACACACACTACACACATATATTCCACAATACCACCACACACACATAACTCGACATACATATACAACTACACACACACCACGTACATACACAGCACCACCATACATACATGTTACACACAACACAATAAACATATACCTAACTCCACACATACTCCCAGCTCCCATATACACGGCACTACACACATAAACAGTTCCACAACACACACAGCATTAAGATACCATTGCACATTAAACACCACACACACACACACACACACACACACACACACACACACACACACGGCACCACATGGAAAGAAATAGCTTTGTAGTAAATATACAGAAAATGCCCATTCTATCAAGCTGCTGCTACCTGGCCTAACTCTGACAATGTGTCAGAAAGCTGTGCCTCATCCGTGTCTCAGAACAGCCGACAGGCCCTTGGCAGTTCCCGCTGGGTGCTGAGGGGGACGCAGCACTATGGGGGACGCAGTACTTCACTGCCCTTTGGGCTCTGGTGGAAACATTGCTGCAATATCCCAGTAGAATAGAAATGTAAAGCCTCAAGCCTAAAGGCATGTTTCAAAGAAATGAGGGGGAAATTCCACGTCACTGACCCAGCCAACTAGGCTATGTTTAAAATTTTCTTTTAAGAAAAAGCAGTCTGGAAAGAGATCAGATCCATCCCTGAGAAAATAAAAACCACAAATTGTTTACAATGTTGTTTAAAAAAAAAATAGAAACAGCCTAAGTGTCCGGCAGTGAAGGAGCACAACACAGAACAAACAGTTCTTAGTACAGAAAAATGTCACCGTGTATTACTGATTAAAGAAAATCGGATCACCCAAAGCCCTTAATATGTGCTGTGAACAGGAGTCACCTGACCACATGGGCACAAATTTAAGTGCCAGATCCTTTCCTCACGTTAGTCCCTCCAAGGAGTGCATGTCCTCTTTCATCCAAAGGAGAACAGGTTCAGTTTGTGGGTGTCCCCGAGCCCTGTGTACATTGGTCTTGAATGGTGGATGCTGGAGCCAGCAGATGGCCAGCTCTACCTCCACACCACCAAGACCAGACGATTCACCCTAAGACTCTCACATTGGATCGAGGCCCTATCTTGTTCCCCAAGAAGGGTCTGAGTTATTCACTGTCCACTTTGTGGGCTCAGAGGAACACTTTGACCCCAGCTTCATGGACACCTCCTTGTCCTCAGACCAGAGAGTATTTGTCAGAGCAGGGCTTTGCTGCCTGGCCAGAAATATCTATCTAGCCTGCTGTCTGTAGCAGAAGCTGTAGAGGATGCAATTCCCACAAGGAAAGTCAAGATAAACAGAGGCCTTCTCTCAGTTCTTAAGATATACTTTGAGCCAAGCATGCTTGCATGCCTGTAATCCCGGCAGAGGGGTTATGAGTTTAAGGCTTTTTTGGAATACACAATGAGACTGTTTCAAAAGTTCAAAATATGGGACTTCAAAGATGGCTCAGGAGTTAAGCACACTTTGCTGCTCTTGCAGAGGACCTAGTTTTGGTTCCTAGCACCCACATGGCAGCTCACAGCCATCTATAACTCCAGATTCCAGGGGACCTGATGCTCTCTTCTGGCCTCTGCAGGCACTTGCACACACACGATGTATATACATACATGCAAGCAAAGGGTCATACATATAAAATAAAAATAAAAAATAAATGTCTAAAATATCTAATAATATTTAAGGATAATGATCTGAGTGAAAGAAATATTTTAATTCACTTCCACTCTTTTTTATTAAAATTGTAGACAAAATCATTGGCTTTCTGTAGTACAAATTCTCTTTTGTCTTCATAATAAAAACTTGGACTCAGCTATCAGGGGGTGAAAACTGAAGGATCAGAGAAGCAGAGAGGCCAGGGAGTTCTTACCTCTACCAATGCTCAGACCAAAGGGGCCATCCTGTCCTCAGACTGCTTAGACTGCACTGCTCCTCAGACTGACTGCTCAGACTGCAGTGAGCCCCTGTCTCCTCCTGTTTTATGCTCCTCTCTCTGCCCAGTCATATCCCTTCCTGTCTTCACCTCCTTAGTGCTGGGATTAAAAGTGTGTGACTCCCAAGTACTGGGATTAAAGGTGTGAGTCACCACTGATTGGCACTGTTTTCTCTTTTAGACTGGATCAATTTTGTATAGCCCAGGGTGGCCTTGAACTAGCAGAAATCTGTCTGCCTCTTTCTCCCAAGTTCTGGGATTAAAGGTGTGTGCCACCACTGCCTGACCTCTCTGACTAACTAGTGTAGCTACCTCTGCACTCTGATCTTCAAGTAAGCTTTATTTGTTAGATCATAAACAAGATACCACTGTAGCTCTCAAAGAGTTCAAATCCAGCCTAGGAGAATAGTGAGCTCTAAGCCAGCCCCTGAAATATAGCAAGGCCTTGTCTCAGTAAATTAAATAAATAAATAAATAGAAAAACAGCTAAACAATGACTTGTTATGTTCCTGGCTTAAGAATGTGTGAAGCTTTTCTTAATCCTCACAGGATTTGCCATTTCAACTTTTTCTTTCTCATTCCATTTGTTTATCACCTTCATCCTCAAATTTTGTTTTTATATTTCATTATCTTTTTATTGGGTATGTGTTACAGAATATTAGTTTGAGATGTGTTACATTTGTTTATGCTGGGGAACATTTGTTTAAGGATTCGAAGATGTGTTCCATTCTTTTATGTTGCATTTGTTTAATTCTGTGAAACTGTGTTACTTTGCCTGCCTAAAACACCTGATTGTTCTAATAAAGAGCTGGATGGCCAATAGCTTGGGAGGAGAAAGGATAGGTAGGACTGGCGGGCAGAGAGAATACATAGGAGGAGAAATCTGGAAAGAGTAGATGGAGGAGGAGTGAAAGGAGGGGAAGAAGACTAGGAGCCAGCCACACAGCCACACAGCAAGCCACAGAGTAAAAAGGAAGGAAAGGTATACAGAAAGATAAAAGCCCAGAGGCAAAAGATAGGGTAATTTAAGAAAAGCTTGCTAATAACAAGCCAAGCTAAAGCTGGGCATTCATAAGAAAGAATAATACTCCCCAATAATGGAGAGGCTACCTTAAATGTCCTTCCCTGATAATGAGATTGATGCCTACCTTATATGCCATCCTAGAACCTTCATCCAGTAGCTGATGGAAGCAGAAGCAGACACACACAGCTAAACACTGAGCTGACCTCTGGAATCCAGCTGCAGAGAGGGAGGAGTGTTACAATAAATCTTTCCGCCAAAAGCCGCAGAGCCCCACCGCTACATGTGCACTTTACGCCAGCAGCGCGCCTGAGTTAGGCCCAAATGAATACACAGAACCTTGTATTAGGTACAATGCTGCTTGGCCAATGACTAGGATTCTCATCTGTTAGCTCAGTCTTAACTATCATAAACCTATATATTTTATAGGACTTACCTTATCGGACGCCTTATTGGTGTCCCTCCTTGCCAGTGGATCACATTGTGCTGCTGGAGCAGGAGCTGAGGGGAAAAGAGAGACGCTTCCTGTTTCTCCTTCTTTAAATATGAATCTCCTTGCTATGTCACTTCCTGTCTGGATCACACTTCTCTACTACTTTCCCAGAATCCTCTTTGACTTCTAGTCCCATCTAACTTGCTGTCTCATTGGCTGAACAGTATTTTATTCAATAATCAATAAGATAAACATACACAGTACATTCCCCATCAGAGGAGTGATGAGCAAAGGAGTCAAGACCAAGCTGGTGAAACCCACAGAAACAGCTGACCTGAACAAGGAGGAGCTCATGGGCCCCAGGCTGATAGCTGGGAAACCAGCATAGGACTGACCCAGGCCCCCTGAACTTTAGTGTCAGTTAGGAGACCCGGGCAATCAACGGGGCTTCTGGTAGTGGATCAGTATTTATCCCCAGTATACGAATGGACTTTGGGAGCCCATTCTACAGAGAGGGATACTCTCTCAGCCCAGACACATTGGGGAGGGCCTAGGCCCTGCTCCAAATACTATGACAGACTTTGAAGATCCCCCATGCAAGGCCTCGCCCTCCCTGGGGAGCAAAAAAGGAATGGGATAGGGGGTTGGTGGGGGGCCCAGGAGGAGGGAGAGGGAACTGGGATTGACATGTAAAACAAGCTTGTTTCTAATTTAAATTTTTTTAAAAAAGAATAATACTCCCTGTGATTTATTTGGGATCTGGGTGGCAGGCCCCTCAAAGAATAAAGGGTGAAGAAAGACCAACTACAGTAGAAGACAACCATTGACATCACAAATCAGCAAGAAAACAGAGGGGCCTGGAGTCCCACAGTCACTTTGGATGCATGTACCCAGTAGCCTGGGGACCATCACTTTAACACACTGGCCTTCAGAGCATTTGAGAGCCAAGTCCAGCACTAGTCTGAACACAGGTTAGCTGGAGAAAAAAATGCACGTTGATGTGTATTGGTTCATACCCTGTTTGTTCACAGGATCATTGTCTCCTTCGTTCAGACCCAAGGCACAGGTATATGCTTAATTTTAAGTTCTCAGTCACTGCCTGGTCTACAAAGCAAGTGCCAGGACAGGCTCCCAAAGCTACACAGAGAAACCCTGTCTCGAAAAACAAAAACAAAACAAGCAAACAAACAAAAAGTTCTTAATCACCAGACAATGTCAATAATTAAGCCAGAATAACATGCGTGTGCCCGTGTGGATTCAGACAGGTTAATAATACAGTTACCTGATGAGCTCTAGCCAGGCAAAACCTGAACAGCAAAAGGGAATTACTTTTCACGTGGTCATCAAGGCCTGTATTAAATCTATTTCAAGACATTATGACATTTCCTGGTAGAGAGAGAACATTTGCTTTCTCATTCTCTCTCATTCTCAGTCAAGAGTTTCAGGAGATAACATAATAATTTCCAGAGAAATATTCAGGGCTTTGTGATCCAGAAAACAGAGATTGTATATGTGCTTGTCTTCATCTGGCTTGTGTCTTCTGACTGCCACATGTACACAATGACATGAATGTGACCACACACTCACATACATGAACAACATGCACACATGGCGGGGGGGGGGGGGGGGCCGGCGTGGACAAAAGGAAAAGATAATAAGAGAACAGTCCATCTCATTCGATCTCATCAAATTAACGTGGGGAGAGTCCAACTGGAGCATGTGAGCGTAACCCAGACAATTTCTAAAAACCTCAGCTTTGAGAAATCACAAAACCCTCATCATAGTAATAATGTGTGTTTACTTAGGGTAATAATAACCGGTAGGCAGTCTTTAGCATGTCAACAAATATTCACAGCCATAACACAGTGAAGAGCCAAGCTATTTCTCAGATTCACAAAAGAACCTTAAACCCTGAGACTGGTAACCCGCCTTCAAATTGAGACATAATGCAATCCCTAATGAATATGAGTTTTGTCATTCCCTCTCTCCTATAAGGCATCAAAAAGAAAAGCTTCGGGCTATGTGGAAGGATAATCCATTCTAATGTATTTATACTACTTCCCCTACAAAGTTCTTCTAGCCTCAAACCCCTGTGCTTAGAACAGAAATAAGTTTTCTGTCTCTCTCCAGTAGACCAATTAAAACATGCACACTTGTGGGAGACGGTGGTTTGAGCCTTGGGGGTTACAGGGAGATTAAGACAAGGTGAAAATTATTTGGCTTCCTTTGCTTATAATCTAAGCCTCTGGCTGGTGAATCACTCATTATTTCAGTGACTGTCACATTCTCCAAGTATATCCACCAGGAATACTTTTCTATAACATTTAGCCATAAATCTGTCCGGAGCTCCCCTTCTGGAGAATTCATGGTTGTCTGGATTATGGCACACTTTGCCACAAAACTACAGACTAACCATGCTAGACTGTCGCAAACACTTGCACTCAATCCCATAGAACGGAGGGGAAAAACTCTTAATTTGTTTGTGCTATTATTTTTCCCATTGCTGAGATAAAACATCCGATGAAGAGCAACTAAAGATGGCTCACACTTTGTGAGGACAGTCCATGGAAGCAAGGAGGCATGGCAGAAAGAGTGTGAGGCGGCCTGCACACTGCAGCACAGGCAGGAACCGGAAAGAGAGAGATCCACATACAGGCTCATCTCATTCCCTCCCCACAGAGTGCTTCCCACAGAGTTAATCTTCTCTCCTCAGTTACATCTCTCTAGAAACACCCTTCCAGACACATCAGAGGTGTGTGTGAGTCTTCATTAGCAAACAGTGGATACAAGATGACATAGTTTCTTTTCCTGTTGCTGTGATGAAATGCCCTGACAGGACAAGGGACAAAGGGTCTATTTCAGTTCGTAGTTCAAGATTATATTCCCATCACTGCAGGGAACTCGTAGCAGCAGGAACTTCAGGAAACTGTTGACATCACATCCATAATCAGGAAGACAGAGCAATGAATGAATGCATGCAAGCTTGTCCTTAGCTCACTTTTTTCACTCTTAGACAGTTCATAATCCTCTTCCTAGGGAATGGTGCCATCCACTACGGACATGCCTTCCTGCCTTAACCGTCAAAATCAAGACAATCCCCTGTAGACATGCCCAGAGGCCAACCTGATCTAGAGAGTCCCACTCTGAGACTCCCTTCCGAGGTAATTCTAGATTGTGCCACACTGACGATGAAAGCCAGAGTCGTAAGGCAGAAAGCTATACAGATATTCAGAAGTCTTCCAAAAATATAGCAAGTATCTTTGGTTAGTTCTGTGACTTTTCAAGAGGAGCAATACTGTCCTTATTTGATAATGAAATAACCCTCAGTAATAGTGAATTTGAATTTGTCACATATTTCAGCCACACCATTTACCCTGGTCATCTTTATTCTTTACTTTGCAAACCTGTGACCACACCCCTTATGGTGACATGAAGGTTCACAATTTCGAAGGGTTTGGTCCATGGTCACCTGGCCTCACAGGCTTCAACAACCATGACAATGACAGCATGTGGTGAAGGTTGTTCATCTCATAGTAGAAAGAAATGACAAACACAAACAGGAAGTGGCCAGGAACAAGATAGCCACAAAGCACCTGCCCCCAGTGACTTGCTTCCTCTAGGTATGCTCCCTCTCTGTAGGTGTCTAGTGTCCCCCAAACCAGGCCCACCTTCAGTACCTGAGCCTGTGTGGGACACTTTACATTCAAACATATATTATCCTAAGGGCTGGCTGTTTCTACAGTCCTGCGGGTGGTGTTGCTTCATTTTAAAATGAGGGAATTGGGTTGAGGCAGGTAATTCCCTTGGTCTATGTTGTGTTATTGGTTCTTGCCCAGGAAGCTCTGACTGTGATTCATGCTGACTGGAAGAATGCCAGTTTGATGGAATGCCAAGCTGTTGGTTGCTTAGAATCTCACTTCTAACACAGCAAAGGGTCACATAATTAATTGCTCTGAAATTTATTCTTTTCTTGCATAATAATGGAGAGCTTCAGGCCTCCAATTATTCCTGCTCTGAAACTATTTGTGAGATGCATGGAAAAGAAATGTCCTACACACATGAACATAACTGTTACTATAAATAAATCATATGTTCTACAACAACTTAAGCAGTGGATCTCAGAGGAACTCCCAGGGATGAGGCAAGCTTCTAGAAACTGGAGATGGAAAGCCAAGAGACTGCAGACAGAATCCAGCAATCCCAATAGTGCTTCTGTTGGCTTTGGTCAGAGAACTGCTTCTGCAGTGAGTGGCAGTTCCTGCAGACACATGTGACTGATCTAAGGGCGGAGAATAAAGCAGGTGACTGCCCAGACCTAAGTGGGACTGTTGCATGGGAATCAGGATTCACTGGACTCAGTCCACCTTAAGTGAAGTTTATTTGGGAAGAACACACTTACAGGAGAGGCAGGTGAGTGCTGCAGGTTCAGCTCCAAGGATCCTCCCAGGCTGTTGTTACCTGTGACCCGACCAGCAAGCAGCAAGAGCGCTCTCGGGTCTGGGACTCCAGATCTAGTCTTTTCCTCTGTCATGTCCTCACCTGTGACCACGCTGTTTGGGCATAGGTATGGGTGGGGTGGATATCTCACTACATGGGACATCTTTTATTTTCTATATCATCCCTCCAAATCTCATGGAATTGCATACAGAAAGAATGGACGAACCAGAGGAAGGGTGGGGTGTTGCAGAACTGTCGTCCAGATATAACATAGCCATTGCACACCTGAACTCACAGAGCTGTAACTACCTGCATGAGACTGGACCCATCAACACCCCATCAAGGAGTGGAAAGAGCCCACCCCTCCATGAAGATCTAGACAGTTGATAATGGGGTGGGGGTATTTCCCTCAGTGGTATAGCCACTAGTAAGTTACCTATGCTCCTAAAAATGACCCTTCACCCATACTCCAGTAAGCAACTAAAACATTGGCCCATGTTTTTAAAATGCCATAGACTGACTTCCTTTCCCTCCCTTCTCATCTCTACAGACAACTGTTCCCATAAATCATGTTACAAAGGATGAATTTTCAACCTACTCCAGCCTCCCTCTAACGCCGCCCCAATACACCACTTGGTTCAGATAATCAACAATCAGCTTTGACCTACTGAACCTCAGAGATGTCACTGCTGAGACGATTCCAGCACTAGAGGAGACCACTAGTCTGTGTTTATTTTTCTACTTGACACATGACAGTGGAGGAAATGAAAAGTGATGTAAGCATTCAAAAGCTAATAACAGAAAGCCATTAACTTTATTCCGCACCCAGAAATGTCTCCTGGGAGCCCCAGGAAATGGGGCACAGTGTAAGTAAACTAGTTTTTAAGGAGTGACCCAACACAGGCAAGTAAGGTTGGGGAAAAAGAGCTATTTATTAAAATGCCACCTAGAGACGGTGTAGGATGAGACCCAGAGCTGGGACAGTGCTTCCAAGCATCCATATTTATCAAAACCAGGAAGGACAGGCACCATAATCCATCCCAAAAATCTGTTACCAGGGAAACTGAGGTTCCCTTTTGTGGTTCTGAGTCTCATTAATGAAATAACTTTAAAAAAGACTCAGAAGGAACCCCAAAGAAAATTTTATTAGACTTTTGAGAGAAAAACAACAAAGCAAAAAAGCTGCAAATCTTGGCAGCTGTCCAAAGAAGGGACATGGAGACAAAGAAGACAGAAGACAGGCATCTGGACACAGAAGCCAATGAGCAACTGTATGGTCAGGACTTCAGAAAGAGAGAGTGTGTGAAAATGCAAGCCTGGGAAAGTATGCTTAAGCTTTGGGCCAGTGACAGAAGGAAATGAATGGAAATAAAGGGGAAGGGAAAGTTATACTGTTTCAGTTAGAGCTCAGAAAGGTAGGCAGGCTCAGCAGCTACACCTCAAGAAGGCTCTTGCAAGGGACTGGACCACCGAAGTGGCTTCTGGGAAGAAGAGCAAATTCTCTCATTAAGGGTGTAATTTGCAACCATGTCTCCTCAGGGTATCATCAGGTCAATTGGATTTCCTGGGGGGCTGGGGTGGGAGGGACTCCTGGCCCAGTAATTGACAAGCCCAAGGGGGTTACTTCTGAGAGGGAAGAGACAAAGCCCAAAACACCCACCTTTTCATATAGCAATTTTACTGCAGAGAGGGACTTCTCTTTGTAGTGTTACCAAGGAAATGGGAGGGGAAGGTCCTGAGTCAGCCTTGGAAGGTCAGCCTTGGGAGCGGAGCCCATCCTCCATGGCCTATGAGATTATCTTTCGCTATCACCTCTGTACCCAGTACTTCCAAGTCCCTCCACCCCAAGACCTGAGCAAAGATGCATCTGGGAGAGGCATGTATTTTCTCCTGGCCGTTAAAAAGATTTTCATTCCAAAGAGTGAAAAGCCTGCAACTCTGGAGCAGTTACTCGGTGGTCTTTCTGACTAACATGTGTCAAATATTTCTCCTACTGGTCCTTTCCATTTCCCGTGTGAGTTATGTGGGCTACATGTTTTCCAGGATCTTTACGGTTCATATCCCCATCATCTGAACATACTCTGGTGTGTCAGTAATAATAATTATCTTGGTCAGCCAGGTGGCAGAGACGGAATTAGCGGCCTTCCTACCTCTACAAAAGCATAGCAATTAGTCAGCTGCTCGTGAGGGCAAATTAGAGACAGGAGGGTTCTGGAAGTCAACTAAGAAACTCGGGCAGGGTTCATGGTGCCCCACTCCTCCCTGAAGATCTGTATGTGGCTAACAGCTACTAGGCAGAAGGAAGAGACAGTCTCTTCAGTGATGTAGTCAGTCAGTAAGATCTATGCTCCTGTAAGCCACCCTAACAAAATTCGGTGGGTCACCAAAAATAAAGGGGGAGTAGCTGGAAGCAATGGGGCATGAATAGCATAAAAATACATTATATACATGCATAGCATTGTCATTAGAAGTCACTATCGTGTATAATTAATAGATGCTAATTTTTTTTCTAAAAGTAAGAATTGGGAAATAATCACACAGAACGAATGGCTGGAAGCTCAGTGTGTGGCTGAAATATCAGAGTTTAGTAGGAGCGATGGCTGGGCCATATCAGTGCCATTAAAAACAAATAATCCGTGTCCCACACAAAGGAACACACAAAGAGAATGTCACTCAGCAAGGCAGTTCTTCCGGTAAAAAGTATGTTTCACAACCCAAACCAGGCTAGCCAGCACACTGGAACAAAATGGCTTCTCCTTTTATCCCTGGTGTAGGTTGTGACCATGTCTCATCCTGATGGAGGGAGCCTGGCTTCAAGATATGACATGATGTTTGATGTCTTTTAAAACCTTAGCCTAAACAAAGGAATGAAGCCCAAAGTTTATGGATCAATATAGAAATCAGCTTGCAATACTGGAAAATATGAGGATGTGAAGCAAGAGAGTTAGAAATCAGACAGGTTCCCAGGACCTATGGAAGCTCAGCAAAGCAAATCACTGTCCCAAGATTGCACAGCTATCAATCACTAGAGCCAGGACCCAGCCCACAGGATCATATGACTTGTTCTGATATCCTCACATTAAATATAGTTTCCAAATTTTACCTGGTAGAAAAAAAAAGTGTATGCAAAACAATTAGCTATTTTGGTAAACTACCATTCTCTCCCTGAAACATCTCAACAGGGTCTTCCTTGCTTTGAACCCTTCCCATGAGACCCTCCTCCAGGTCCCCTGTTACAGGCCAAGTGCATCACTAGGTCACCACTCATATTTACTTACTGTTACCACCTGGACCACAGCATGTCTCTCTCCTCCTGGCCCCTGAAGTATTTCTACCGGCTTGTCAATGACAACGTTCTAGAACATTCTGTCTGTCCCGGTTTTCACTTAGCCCACATGAAAAGATCTCCTTTCTCTAAGTCTCTTCAGTACTAAAACTGACATCATAATTATAAACTCACCTATACTGTCCCCTAATGTGTATGTCGCGCTGACTTGCAGTATTTTACTAAAACTGACATATGTATTGGACTCACGCCATCTTTCTTCTGTGTTATTCACACCCCCTGAGCACATATTAGCATAACTATTCGTCCTCCTCTTCTCCCGATATTCCCAGGGGTGAGCAGCAGCAACAACCAGGGCCATCTCTGATGCCCTCTCCTGGGAAAAGAATAGAATGGGACATGAAATAGGAAGGGTCTGTAAATTTCCAAGTCGTTTAACCTTTCACGATGATCTCCCTGGCTGTGAAAGCAGAGAACCTGCACAGCTATGCTAATGAAATCGGCTTTTTCCCCCCTCTGCTCTTTCTGTTTCTGTTTGAAAAACAGAGATGTGAATTACAGATTCTAAAATCGGAACCATTTCAACCCACTACTTCGGAAAAAATCAGCATCTTAAAATGCAATGTTTACTTGAGAGTTCTTTCCGGGTTTTAAATCCAGAAGAGTCACAAGTCTGTCATTATGAGCTGTTCAGAGGTCAGCTGAAGCAGAATGGATATGGATGAATATGTAGATCCATGTCCTTGGGACTTATGCTGCTCTCTCCAGGAGTAGTCTGTTACTCAGCCGGCAATGGATTAATTTGATAGGTGGGGAGTTAGAATTTAAAACGTTTCATCAGGAAAATATTAACTAGAGTGTTCATTTTGGGTATTTTTTAATTATTTGTATATGGGGGAGGGCTTGTGTGTGTATGATACAGGTGCCCACAGAGTTCAAGAGAGGGCATCAGAAGATGCAGCTGGAGATAGAGGTGACTGTGAGCCACCTGGCATGGGTGCTAGGAACCAAACTTGGGTTCTCTGTAAGATCAGTACATGCTCTTAACCATGGAGCAATCTCTTTAGCCCCATTGTGGATATGCTTGAAAATGGGGGATGAGGCCCCTGTTTTCTCTGATAGCAACCTGTGCACATGTGCAGAGTGAGATATAAGAAGGGGGTCACGATGCTAACAGGTGCTTCCCCAAAACACATCCATTTAAGGCTGATATCTAATATTATCCTGGTGTACCCCAATTCTCCTTTAATTCTTTCCCAGGAGGCCACTCAGAGAAGGTAGAGCCTTTCAGAAGTGGGGTGGTCTCTGAGTCACAGGTGACACGTCCTCAAGGGAGTCAAGGGACCTCTACCTCTTCTCTGACTCAAAACAGCAAGGACAGCCTATCGTGCACTGAAAACTAGGAGCCAAAAATAGGCCTTTAGTTTTTAACATTGTCTTGGACATTTGTTATAATGAAAGAAAGAAAGCTGATGTGACAGCCAAAAGGCAGAAAGAACCCAAATATTCGTGGACAGATGAGTGGAATGTCCTCTGAAGGAGTGATATCCAAAAAAATAAAAGCAATAGTCTTGCTATGTGCTAAAGGGTAGACAAATCTTCAATACATCATGTTAAGAAGCAAGAGTCGACGGGGTTTGTGTTTCACTCACCCATGGGCCTGAAATCTAAAGTAGGTAAGTCAATAGACAAAACCGCAGAGTGGCTGTGGGTTAGTCAGGGGTCTCCAGACTAACAGAGCTTATAGAATGAATCTTTCAATATAAATAGACAGGGAATGTATTAGAATGATTTGCAGGATATGGTCCAGCTAATCAAACAATGGCTACCAGTAGTTATTCAGCCCACAAGACTGGATGTCTCAGCTGGTCTTTAGTGTCCCTGGAATCCCAAAGAAGCATGCTCTAATGCCAGTGCAGGGCTGGACTTGCTAGTGAGAGCAAGAGCAAGCAGGCAAACAGCAAAATCTTCCTTCTTGCATGTCCTTACATAGGCTCCAACAGAATGCAGGATGGTTTGTATTCCCACCTCAAAGATCCAGATTAGAAGTGAATCTTCCCCCTTGAAATTAATTAAAATTTCTTCACTGGTGTACCCCTCCATATGGGGGGTTTTACTTAATTCCAGGTGTAGGCAAGTTGACAGCCAAGAAGAGCTATCATGGGCGGTTCAGGAGCTGTGAAAACAGGAGCCTTTAGCATCTGGCAGTTTTGTGTGTATAAAAAAAAAAAAAAAAAAAAAAAAAAAAAAAAAAAAAAAAACTGTTCTGCAGCTGCATGGCGACTGGCTGACAATATTGTGGTTGCTAACTGCCACCGAACTGTCCACTTTCAAACAGTCCATCCCGAATTGTGTGGATCTCATCTGGGTAATTTCTCAAAGCCCTTATTAGTGAAACGGTGGATGCCATTTGCAATCAAGTTTTAGGTGTAAATTAACAATTAACGGAGTCTAATTAAGCTTTGTAGTAGCCCCCACACACAATTTGTTTTCTCTAGGGAGTTTGATGGGAAGACTTTCAAAGATCGGACTCTCTGTAAATTGCAGCCATCGGTGCTGAATTAACAATACAGGAAGAATTCCTAATGTAATGGTGATTGACGCAACAAGCAAACATTGACAGGGGCATGGGGGTGAGGTGGGTACCCAGCTACATTTGGCAGGTAAGCCTTGGGGCACCCTTAGTCCCAAGGGATGATGGACTGGTGCTGGCACCCCCACCAGGAGTGGGCTGTTTCCCATCATTTTAAGCTCTGAAGACAGGAATTATAGAGGCTTATGTAATGAGTTAGAGCTGTCTAGAAAGACAAATCCAAATGTGCCTGGACTGTGGTCATTTTTTTGATGCAGTCAGCTTTCCCAGCTCGTATTTGTATCCTGACTGTGTAGATGTATCTAACCCTGGTGCTGGAAAGACTCGGGCAGATGATGGTCTAGAGCTTGCTTTATACTGAGAGAAAAATCAAAATGAAATGGAAACACTGTATTCCCTGTTTTGTTTTCGTTTTTTCCCCTCTCTGAGGACATGTCATTGACCTTTTGGATAAAGTTTATTTCCAATCCTGCCTTTTCCCTGCACTTTTAAGAAGAAGAAAATCAGCCAGCTTTGTGAAGGTTAACACTGGTGCTCAGTGGCTCTAAAATCACCTTGGAAACAAAGCTGTCGACATGTCTGTCGATGGTTTCTAGACTAGGTTAATCTAGGTGAGAAGATACACAAAAACACGGGCTGCATCCTCCCAGGGGTGGGGTCCCAGACTGAACAACAAAGAGGAAGTGAGCTGGGCACTGGCATCCACCGCCCTCTTATTTCTTACTGGAACTGTCATTAAACCAAGTCTCAAGCTCCAGCAGTCACGCCTTCCCTGCCTTAAGGGCTGTGCTTAGAAGATGACTCTAAACCTTTCTTCCTCCCTTCCTTCCTTTCCTCCTTCCTCCCTCCTTCCTTCCTTCCTTCCTTCTTTCCTTCCTTCCTTCTTCCCTTCCTTCTTCCTTCCTTCCTTCCTTCCTTCCTTCCTTCCTTCCTTCCTTCCTTCCCACCCTCCTTCCCTGAGATGCTTTATGCTGTGGTGTACTCTCCTCAGAGCCCAGCAGTAGTCCTCTTCATGAGGACAGCTGTGAAGACTTGCAAGAGGCCTTCCCTTCAGGGTCTGGCTCTTGACTGTTGACATTCCCTCCTAGGAGAAGGGGGTGGGGAGGGTGGTTGAACCCTCAGCTGACTGCAGTGGATCCTCTTCACCACCTAGTCATTTGTATGTTATTCTGCCTGAAGTTCATGCAGCCTCATGGTTTTGGGAGGAGCCTAGGCAAGATTAACTGAAGGGAAGGTTCCATCCATCCAACTCTGAGGGTACCATCTCCACGCTGGGTGAGGTTTTCTGGTGAGGCTCACTTAGGGGTCACTCATGCTCCTATAAGTAACACCTCACCAGTGCTCTGTAAGTAACCCCAATAAACACATTGATCCTAAAAATTGGACCTTTTAAGGCCCTATAAAGTAGATGAGTGTTTATGCAAATTCTCCCAGCATTTCTGCCATGCATTCTGTCACAGCAACAATAAAAGTGACTGACACAGGCCCATTGCCCTTGCATTGAAGCCTCAGAGGATCTGATGCAGGGGAAGTCCCTGGAGGCCAGGAGAGCTTAGTTTGCCCCTTACAAGCTTGCCTCTGAGAATACAGTAGGTGAGGTCTGGGAACTGTCCTGGACCAAAAGGAGCAGAGTTCTGGAAGGGCAGAGAAAGGAAGACAATGAGACAGGCAGGAGACAATGGAGAAGCAGGAGACAATGGAGAAGCAGGACAGCAGGGGAGCTAGTGAGGAAGGACCTGGAGAGAATCTGGCTGTGTAGACACGGCAGAGAGAATCTGGCTGTGTAGACACGGCAGAGAGAATCTGCCTGTGTAGACACGGCAGAGAGAATCTGCCTGTGTAGACACGGCAGGGAGGCAGGAATTCCAAACCCAGCCCAGGTCCTTCCAGTGCTGTTGCATTCTCTTTCCCCTCTTTTCTCTTTTCAGGGCCAGTTTTCAAAGGGG
This sequence comes from Cricetulus griseus, assembly GCF_003668045.3. Classification (NCBI taxonomy): domain Eukaryota; kingdom Metazoa; phylum Chordata; class Mammalia; order Rodentia; family Cricetidae; genus Cricetulus; species Cricetulus griseus. Next base: position 5,382,262 of record NC_048598.1, on the reverse strand, counting down.
CCTCCTCCTCTGATGCCATCTCCCCTTGGATGAATGGAAATCACTGATGGGACAAAGGGGAAGAGACTAGTGAGGCGGACATTTTATCCATAGCTGGACATAATGGTACCCTCATTGCCTAAGGACAAGGACAGAAGGAAACCTATTTGTTTTCTAACTGATCTTTCCTGTGTTAAAGTACCACATGGATCACTAATGTCAGAAACACTCCAAGGTACAAAGAGAAAATTAAAAACACACCGAACAGCCCCTCCGGAGATAACGCAGTACCATATTTCTTCTGGTCTTTTGTTTTGTTTTGTTTTCAGGCGGCAGCACAATGTTGTCCCCTGGTTCTTAGTTCTCATTGCGTCAGGAGCGTTTTCCTTATCATTTAGTATTTTCTGCGAATACCCACTTCTATTGTGTAGGTGTACATTACTAAAACATTATCAGTGGGCAGGAGAAACAGCTCAGTGGGCAAAGACCTGAATTCCAATCACCAGATCTCACATAAGGTTAGGTAGCCTGCATCTTTAATCCCAGAACTGACGGGTATGGGAGGCAGAGAGTACAGGATTCCCAGGAGCTTACAGATCAGCTAGCTTGTTATATACAATGGTGAACAAGTGACCCTGCTGAAAAACAATGGAAGGCAAGGACCAACACCAAAGCTGTCCTCCGGCCTCCACCTTGTGTGTTGACACAAATGCCCCTGCACTAACGCACACACACAAACCACTAAAGGTAAAACCCCAACCCTTAACCCCACTCTAAGCACTCCCTCGAAATAGAACCACAGTTGTTAAAGAAATAGTTGATATCTACAATCACATCTGCTTAAAGAGTTAAGCAGTACATCTGTGTCTTAGTTTTACAAATAAAAATTAAAGGTGTACCTAGCTCATGAGAAAACAAAATGGGCCTGGGAAGAAAGCCAAGATGAAGAAGGGCTTGCCGTGCAAGCATGAGGGCCTGAGTCTGGGTTCCCAGAATCCATGCCAGGTGTGGTTGGTTACACACATCTGAAGCCCTAGCATAGAGGTATGGACTCAGAGCTCACTGCCTGGTGACTCTAGCCAATTGGTGAGCTCTGGGTTCAGAGAGAGACCCTGCATCTAAGGCAGACAGAAGTCATGAGGAACACTCACGTAAATGATCAGAAAAATAAAATCTTAGCAGAAAGAAGACGCTTCATTTTTACCAAATGCTTACACCAAGGCAATTGAATGCATCAAACCGTCTTCCTTGCCCGGATTTATGCTGCAGAGGTCTTGTGACAGTTCAAGTGCAATCACTTCATCTCTGCGGTGATAAGTGCCCTGCTGTGTCCACACAGAGGTGTCCATGACCTTGGAGGACCAAGATCTGAGGGCAAGGCGCCCTTTCCTGCTATTTTTAGATTCTTTGGCTGCTAAAGGCCCAAGCACAAAGAGTTCCATTGTGAGTTAGAGGAGGAAGAAAAGAAGCAAAGGGAAGCTAATGCCTGTCCTGGAAGGTTAATTTGGGGACAATTGCAATCACTGTTCTTTTCCTTGAACAAGGTGCTTCCTGACCTGGGTAGGGCACAGCAAACTCAGGGCATCCCTGAGTATAGAAATGGCCATTCAATGGGACCAGCTGGCATTCTGGAAGTTTCTTTGGCAATGCAGTGAAGTTGGTCCACCTGGTCTAACAGAAGATCAGTCTGAGAAGGGAGCTCTGGGGAAGATCTGTTACAAGCACTGTAACAGATGACAACTCAGGTTGACAATAGGTGACAACTCAGCTGGGCTGTTGGTGGCAGCCATCATTGGGGCCATGAAGTTGGCAGACTCCAGACTTCGAGTTTTTAGCTTCTAAGACACTCAGGAAATATTCACCATGAAAGCTTGCATTGCAACTTCAGTAACTTTCCTAAGATGTTAAAAAGTGGAGTTGAGCCAGCCCAAGAGAAAGAAGTGCATTGCAGTCAACAAAGCTGGAAAGAGTTGGAGATCTGAAGAATGCTTCGACATCAGACATGGAAATGCAGAGTCTAGAGTTTGCCCAGCTTGTTCTCAGTCTTGCTTTGGAACAGTATTTCCTCACTGTGCCCCCTTCCTTGCATTTTGGAATGGTAATGCGTACCCTGTGCCATTATAGGATAAAAGTATATGATCTGCTTTTTGATTTTGATTTTTATAGAGAATTATGGTAAAGGGATTGCATGAATCTCAGAAGAGTCTGAACTTTGGACTTAAACATTGTTGAGACTGTGACAGACTATGGGGACCTTTGAAGTTGGACTAAATGCATTTTGCATTATGGTATTGTTACAAGCTTATGGAGGCCAAAGAGTGGAATGTGGTAGTTTGAAAGTAATTGTCCCCATAATCTCCTAGGGAATGGGTCTGGCCTTGTTGGAGGAAGTGTGTCACTGTGGGGTGGGCTTTGATAATTCATATATATATATATATATATATATATATATATATATATATACACACACACACTCAGGGCACCTTCCAATGTGTCAGTCGACATCCTGTTGCCTGCAAGATGTAGGACTCTCAGTTACTTCTCCAGAATTCTGCCATGTCCCACCATGAGAATAATGGGTTGAACCTCTGAAACTCCTATTAAGTGCTTTCCTTATAAGAGTTGCCATAGTCATGGTGTCTCTTCACAGCAATAGAAACCCTAAGACACACCTCTTCTAGTTTACTCTCTTTGCTTGCATCTGTGGTAAAAGATGTGATGACGTAGCTTCTTGCTCTTACTGACCCATTTCTCTGCCATGATGGACCAACTCTTGTCCCTCTGAAACCCTAAACCCAAATAAACTCTATGTTCTATTAAAAAAAAAAAGTGGAGTTCAGAATGGCAGCTATGTTTCATTAATTACATCATCACCAGCAGATAACATAAGGGATGTGCTGTATTGGCAAAAGGTCTAACAGAGCTCAGTGAAAATACTGAAGTCACAAAGTGCATTGGAAGTCACAATGCATCTATATTCATTGTACCTCCTTGCAAAGTGAATTTTTGTTTGTTTGTTTGTTTGTTTGTTTGTTTGTTTGTTTAATATGAGGGAATTGAACATAGGAACTGTCCCCTTACATATAAGGAGCCTCAAAACACCTGTAAGAAACAGCTCAAGGTTAGAGAAAGTCTGATCTGCCATAAGGACCTGAGTCCCAACACCAGAGCTCAAGGAAAAGACTGTATGTGATGTCAGTAATGAAGAGGAGAGCAATGATTTCTAGGGCTTGCTGGTCGACCAGCCTACCCAGAATGGTGAGCTTTGAGCCAATCAGAGACCCTGTTTCAACAAACAAGGTAGACTAAACTTTAAGCCAATCAGAAAACCTGTATCAAAAAAGTAGGCAAGGTGGACTGTCTGAGAAAAGGTATCTGAGGTTGACCTCTGGTCTACACACACACACACACACACACACACACACAGTGGAGAGGGAGATCAATGCAGTGATAAAGCATGACTTCCAATTAAGTAGATACCAAAGAACAATCCTCATGAAAGCTCACTTCCAAGTGGTTGCCACAAATGTCTTTCCCCATGAGCAAGCACACACAGACTCCTTGGGATGTGGGCTGGACAGGGGACAAGCTGGACCCTGTAATGCTGGCAACTGGTCCTTTGAACCCAACATGCAAAAGCTAGAATGATTCAAAATTATTTTAATAAAGTGTTACTTCCTTCACTACAGTTTTAGAACTGGAGAAGAGGATGGAAAGAACATCACCCAGTGACAAAGTAACAATTCTGCACTGAGGTGGCAAACAAACGAGCAGCTGACAGTGACATCTCTTAATTGTGTCCTCTGCCATGGCATAAGCAACACAATAATAATTGGACTATTTCCCCCCATGCCTCAAACCCTTTCACACTTACTTGGGGACTAGACACTAAGTGTTCAGACCCTTTCCAATCCAACACATTGATCAATGTGTCATCTGTTTAAAGAGCTTTAAGTGACAGAGAGATGCTCTCTGATGGAGAGCACTAGTGACTGCTCTCTGAGGACCTGGGATCAATTCCCAGCACCTACATGGTGGCTTACAACCTTCTATAACTCCAGTCCCAGGGGATTCAATGCCCTCTTATGGCCTCTGCAGGCACAAATCATGTTTATGGTACATACAGGCAAAACACCCATACACATGAGATCTGAAAGTGCTAAATAACCACCTTCCTTAGAGGCCCCAAGAACCTGTAACAGAGTTACACTGCTGCAAATTGCTTGCATCATAATCAATAGGTCCATTGACATTTTTTGCTTTTTTGTGTGTTTTGGGTTAAAGAAACTGAATAATCTAGCTTGTACTACCTTTCTTAATCTTTATCTTCAAAGGCCGATTTACTGAATTACTTTGAGTAACTTAAACTTACTTTGTTTGCACTGGTGTCCCAGGCAGGCTTATGTCTACCAAACCACCCCTCCCACGGAAAGGGCTGCTTTCATCAACACTCCCACACAGCAGTGTCCACTAGTCTCTCACAACACAGCCTTCCTGAGCACTCCTGGATCTTCGGTGAGGCCACTCTGCTACTGTGTTTGTTGGTTTGAATTCTTTAGCCATTGATAAAGGAACTATTTGTCAACTCTCTAGCATGTGTGGAGCACAGAAGGACAGGTGTGTAATTCTGTTTTCTTGAAGACTGTCCCAGGGTGGAGCCTCTTCAAAAGCCTAGGGTCTGACTTTGAAGTTCCCTCTACTTCAGAAGCTTTGCCCTGAAGAGTGTTACAGAGAAACACACAGAGAGATAGCCTGAGTACTAAGATTTACTTCCTGTAGTGAAAAATAGAAGCAAAATAATAAATAAATAATAATAAAAGTGCTCATTTATGAAACAGAGAGCAGCAGACAGTGAGTCAAAGGGGACACATTCCATTTGTCATTTTTTATTTAGACAGTTGATTTCAGCTGTGGCAGCTCCTTAAGTACGGGCCATTTCATCCATCCCCTCATCAGTGCTGCACAGGGAAGGTGCCCCAAAACACTCATGAATAAACGGCCTGATGAACCAGACAGACAACGGGCAGGAGGAAATGTGACCTCAGAAGACAACATGGTGGTTTACTGTAACCGGACCATTAGCACCCAGAGTAGAAAAAAACCCTTCAGAAACTTCTGAGATCAGCACTCCTCCAGCTCCTTCATCACTGTCATTGGAGTTCAGTCAACAGCTCCTCAGAGTCCAGCCGGGTGTGTTGGATCATAGCATGCCCTTCAGTGAGCCAGCACCCCTACCCTGTGCACCCTGGCATAGGAGGCCCACACAGAACAAAGCTTCAGCCCAGATGCAAATGTCACTGGTGTTCACAGAAGTCCTCTCCCAGCCCAGTCTGCAGTCTGGAAGCTGACTCCAGAATGGGCGATTGACAGAGAAGTTTTGGGGAAACTGAGCCCACAGCAGAGACTGACAAAGAAAGGCAGGTCTGAGGAGCAGCTGTAGCATCCAAAAGAACATAGAAGAGTTCATCCAAGACTGGGAATCCTGTCAACAGAAGTGGCCTGAGGATCAAGTAAAACTACTTCCAACACATCAGCAGAAACAGCGTGAGGGGCTGGGGATGCAGCGTGGTGGAGAAGCACACACATAGGAGTCCCCAGTCAAGAAACCCACACAGACAGTGACCTGACTAGTGAGAGCACAGGGACCCCAGTCGTAAAGCTGGGGAACCAGCATTGGACCAAACTAAGCCCTCTGAATGTGGGTGCCAGCTAGGAGTCCTGGGCAGTCTATGGAACCTCTAAAAAAGGAACCAGTGTTTATCCTTAGTACACAAATGGACTTTGGGAGCCCATTCCCTATGGAGGGATACTATTGCAGCCCAGATACACGAAGAGGGCCTAGGCCCTCCCCCAAATGATGTGACAGACTTTGATGATCCCCTGTGGAAGGCCTTACTATCCTTGGGGGAGTGGATGGGGGTGGGTGGGGAACATGGGAGGATGAGAGGGCGAGGGAATGGGGGGATTGATATGTAAAATAAGACTGTTTCTAAAATAAAAAGTTTTTTAAAAAAGAAAATGAAAAAGAAAGGAGTCCCCAGTTAAGGAGACAGAACAACTTTCTGAGAGAGATCATTCAACTGTGGGGCAAACAAGGGATAACAAATAGGGGAGGGGTGAGAGCAGTGGTCCAAACAACAACAAATCAGCTTCTCAGAAGCCAACAGAGTAACAAGAGTAACTTTCCAGTCCCTTGGAAGACCCATATAGACTCCAGAACCCGAGCTAAGAACACGGGACTGAAGCCCATGTGAAGACAAAGAGAGGGGGGAGGAAGGAGAGGGCAGGGGAGAGCTAAAGGGAGCGTGAGAAAACAGAGTATGCTCAAGAACAAAGAAAAAATGAGTTCTGTTAAGGACAGACGTGAGCCAGGCACAGCGAGGTCACACAAAATAGGCTATCACCTAAATTTTACACATGAAAACTGAAGCTCAGAGAGCAGAAGGGCTTCACAAGAATTACATGCAACCAATCAAGAATGTGGACAGTTCAGCCTTACGAGAAACCATAGAAATGCAAACCAAGACTGAGTGAGATCCCCTTTGGTGATAAAATGTAGGTATCTCGAATGGGCAGAGGCTGTAGTGATGCAGGTCAAGCAGCTCTAGTCACTTGGGTCAAATGCTGGCATTATTCTATAAAGCTGAAGACACGCACAGCTTTCAAGCCGGAAGTTCCACCCTTAGACACTCATCCCACCAGAGAAAAACTCGTAGAGATGGAGATGCCTACAGCCTCACTTTTCAAACAAGAAACTGGAAACAACAGAATTGCACATCGACTGAGGACTGATTAAACAAACTTCGCCACACTGATGCAATGCAATCAGGGGCCATGAAGGAATTAGAGCCACAGTCTGCAGCGTGGCCTTTTTTGTTGTTGTAACATTTTGAGGGGAATAAGCAAGTCCCAGAAGACTGTAACTGCATCATCTTTGTATTTAAAGTCCGCAGACAAACAGAACTGAATAAAATATTGAAAGAAGTGACAGTACTAAAACTGAAAAATATGGATAAATCAAGGAAATGATAAGCATAAAATTCAAGATAAAGGTCACAGAAAGAGCAGAGGCAGGTGGGAAGAGAGGGTGAGCATAAGGAAGACACGATGATCCCAAGGCATCAGCTGTATCAGTAGTGGGGAAGACATGTGTGGCAGTGTGTGCTGAGCACACACACAAAACCCTGGAGTCACTGGTTTCATTACCAGCAATGCACACATGTGCAGGGACACACACATATATACACATACATGCACACACACACACATACACATGCACACACATACACAGGCATAAACACACATGCATGCACACACACACACACACACACACACACACACACTAAGATTCAGCTGTCTCATCTCTGTTAGTGAATTCTAAGATAAAACAAATCCATTTCCATAAATTTACTTTCAAGTTTAAGCCCCAGCTCAAACTCATTTTTATGATTTACTGTGTTTTGTTTAAAGTGCCATTTCTTTAAGCAATCTCTTTGAGAATCAGTCACTTTAAATGACACAGAGTCTGCTCACATTAGAAAGCCCTCCCTACTGATGGGCATGGGCCTGCCATGTTGTTGTCTCTGCTGCTCCAGTCACCCCCAGGAAACTCCTTACTTCTGTAATTCAACCTACTGCTTTAGGAGTCCCAGCCCAAGTCAAACAACAAATGGACACCCACTCCAATACTTCAAATTCGTGATTTCAACATATACATCTGTTCCAGGCCTCCTAGGCTAGCCTAGAGCAGAATCTTAGTGTCTTGTGATGCTAGAGCTCTGGGGGCCAACCATCCCTTTCCATCTCAGCTCACCTCTGGGAAAGAATAGATACATATTTAGGAGGAGCACTTACCACAGTTTCCAAGTAACATGTTTCTGACTAAATACTAATTACTCCTGACATGAGGGGTCTTCCACTTTGATCTCCTTCCTTAGCCCTTATCCATCCTGTTAGTTCCCTTCGTTTACCTAGATATTTTTGTTTCTATTGTCATGTCATATATACATATACATATACATACATACATACATGCATACATACATGATTATATGTATCTAAAAATCTAGGAACCACAAAAAACAGAAAACAGATAATAGTTACCTTTCTGAGATGCTCAGTTGGCTTCATATGGTTATCTCTTGTTGATGGGGGTGCCTATTTACATATATATATGTGTGTGTGTGTGTGTGTGTGTGTGTGTGTGTGTGTGTTTCTCTTATTGGTTGATGAATAAAATACTAATTGGTCAATAGCCAGGCAGGAAGTATAGGCAGGGCTACCAGACAAGGAGAAAAGTAGGAGAGAGGCACAGTGAAGGCATGCCATGAAGCCAAGGAAGAGTTAACAGGTCTGGGCCTTTCTCTGATAAGATAATAGAAATGGGTTAATAATTAAGACAGAGTTAGGCAATAAGAATCCTGAGCCATTGGCCAAACAGTTTCATAATTAATACAGCGTCTGTGTGTTTATTTGGGGTGAAGCAGCTGTGTGACCAGGAGGGACAGAAACCTCCATCTTCATCCAGCTGCCTCCACTTTTCTGCAAAGAGCAGAACTCATTTTCCTTTACAGCTGAAAAGAAAAACTCTATTGTGTATCATGTCACCTTTCCCTCAAACACCCCTCTGTTGCTGGACACCCAGGTTGGTTCCACAGCATAGGTCTTGCTAACGCTAATGGTGATGCAATAAACGCTGGTGTGCAAACGTCTCTTGTGTTGCTTTGACGTGCAGTCAATGGGGACAATTCTGTTTAGGAAGAAAGGAATCAAGATCCAGTGAACACTCATGGAGGCTGGGGCGTAGCACAGAAGAATATCAAAGTTAAGACGTGCTAGTGACACGTGTTAGTCCTCAGGCGTCTGCACTGGACTGTCCTTGGGGTCCTGACAGGACACACCCTCAGCTGCTGCCACCAAGAGCACCACCTGTGCACATTCACTGTGTTCCCTTTTAAAAGGACCCTATCCATCTCCCATACTTCTTTTTCTTTCCCTCTGTCTATTTCTCTCTCTCTCTGCCTCTTTCCTCTTTCCCACTACAAATATCCCCTGAGGCTGCCCCCCTTCTTTCCCTTTTTACAATCCTTTTCCCCTAATTAAAAAAAAAAACCCTCCACTTGAACTCTGTCACATGGCATCTTTCTCTCTCTTGTGCTTTTTTTTTTTCATTGCAACATAGAGGGCTCAGTTCTCTCTCTCTCTCCCTCTCTCCCTCTCTCCCTCTCTCTCTCTCTCTCTCTCTCTCTCTCTCTCTCTCTCTCTCTCTCTCTCTCTCTCTCTCTCTCCCTCCCTGCATGCACACCTATAGAGAGGCCAGAGATAAACCCCAGATACTACACTCCTCTAATTCAGCCAGTGAGCAGGTCTTTCCCTCCCCAGCACTAAGATCACAGATGCATGCTGCCACGCCTGGGTTTTGTGGGTGCTGGGGATCCAAACTTGGGTCCTCATGCTTGCACAGTAAGCGTTTTACCCACTGTGACAGTTCACCTCAATGTTAACTCAGGGAGCTCTATGATTACCCGGAAGACAGACCTGTGGGAGTTGTTATTAATAAAGTTAGCTGGGCTGGGAAGAAACACACTCTGGGTGGTACCTTTTCCTGGGGTGGAATTCATGGACTGAGTGAAAAGGAGACAGGCTGCCGGGCATAACCGTCATCGCTGCTCTCTGCTTCCTGACTGTGGAAGCCAAGGGACCAGACACCTCCATCTCCTGCTGCAAGGGACTTCCCCACCGTGATGGACTGCACTCACCTGCAGCCGGGTAGACCCTTCCTCCCTGAAGCAGCTTTGGTCAGGGCATTTTTCTTACAGAAAAGGAAGCCAGGATAGCCACTGAGCTACCTCCCCACTCCCCTGCATTGTCTAGTTGAAGCCAGGGTAACTTATCAAAGGGGAGAGAGCAGGGACATGCTAGAAGCATTAAAAACAAAAAGCATTTTCATCTGTGCCATTTCATAAGTCGGTCAAATAAATGAAAATGAACAGTATACACAGATGATCCAGGAAGAGGCTGCAGCCCCACTGTGAGGATGAATGACGGAACAGCTGCCCTGAGCTATGACTAGCACGCCTGCTCTCTGGTAGATGGTAGGTAGGCCCAAGGAAGAGACGTGACCCCAAACTTCACTGAGCTTGCATGGCTGAGAGAAGCAGGATCAGCAAATGCACCCAGAAGTGTGTAGATGGATATTTGCACTTATTTTGATCACATAAATGAGGCCACTCAGAAATAAAACCAGAAATCTGACCTTGAAGAAATGTGCTCGTAACCAATTTGATTTTATCTAAAATAATCATTGCAATTTATTCTGATCTTGGTGGTGATTTCTTCCTCAAGATTTTCTACTAATGTTCATGTGATCTGAGTTTGGACATTTTCTGGTTACTAGATCAGAAGCAAAAGACATTTCTGAAATGATAGCAAGTGGTTGTAAAGTGACTCAACTTGTGAAAGAATCGGGTGGATTCTGTTTTAAAAAAGATTTATCATAAGGTCTTTTTCTAGAAATATTTTATGGGCATAGTAACTGCACCTGCTTACGGGGTCCAAACTGCACTTTTGGATCAGCTCATTACTTTGTTAGATAAGACAAAGGGTGATCAGCATTTCTGTCTGCTTGGGCAGTTGTCCCTTCCTTTTGTTCACTGGGACATTAGAATATGTTACTCCTGTGGTGTGTGTGTGTGTGTGTGTGTGTGTGAGTGTGTACACACGCATGAGGGCTCCTGTGGAGAGTGTGCAGTGTGTGTGCAGTGTCTGTGGAAACAGAAGTCAGCCTTGTGTACCATCTGTCTCAGTCCACCTTGGTATTTTGAGCCCCGGTCTCTCACTTTTCCCTGGGCCTCTTTGAATAAGCGAGGCTAACTGGCCAAGGGGCCCAGGGATCGTCCTGTGTCTTAGTCAGGGTGACTATTGCTGCAATTGAAACACCATGACCAAAGCAAGTTGAAGTGGAAAGGGTTTATCTGGCTTCCACTTCCACACTGTAGTCCATCACCAAAGGCAGTCAGGACAGGAACTCAAGGCAGAGCAGGAACCTGGAGGCAGGAGCTGATGCAGAGGCCATGGACGGTGCTGCTTACTGGCTTGCTCCTCATGGCTTGCTCAGTCTGCTTTCTTATAGAACCAGAGTCTACCAACCCAGGGATGGCACCACCCACAATGGGCTCAGCTGTCCTCCTCAATCACTAATTAAGAAAATGCCCCAGGAGTGCCTGCAGCCCAACCTTACAGAGGCAATTTCTTAATTGAGGCTCCTTTGTCTCTGTGTCAGGTTGATATAAAACCATCCAGCACACTCCTGTCCACTGCCCCAGCACTGGATTATGGTGTGTACCACACCCAGCCTTTCACGTGGCTCCTGGGAGACCAGATTCAGGCCCCCAAGGTTATACAACAAGAATTTTATAGATGGAGCCTCAGCCCAAGCCTTACTTTTACTTTTTGAGACAGAGTCTCACTTTGTAACCAGGCTGAGCTCAACATTCTGACAATGATCTAGCCTCAACACCGGAACTACAGGTGTGTGTAGTCACTCAGTGGCATTCTTATTCACAGAGGAATTCAGGATACTGACACCTGCTCTTATGTATCTTTTTCTGTTTGCACAATGGGTATGCAGGAGTGAAATGTGTGCAAGGTATGCAAGTTAAATCATAATCTACACACTGGAAGTGCAGTAAGTGCAAAAATGATCTTAGACTCTTCATGAAGTCTCAATTAGTGTAGAGCATCTGTCTGGGGATGTTGCTTCAAGTTGAGCCTGAATAGCATTCAGTGGACAGAATATAGTCTTAAGGAGAACACAACAAAATCTTTTAAGATCAGTTCTTTTCCGTAAGAGGCTTTGTAGAAAGGAGAGTGTGCCTCCGATACCCGAGCTCTGCTCCCCAAGCCTCTGGAGCTGCTCTCAGTTCTGACAGCTTCTCTCCCACCTGGCTGGGGATGCTCCATGCTGATTTTCAACATTTATCATCCTTCTGCTCTCTGGCTTAGCTCCAGATGTCATCTGACAGCAAGGCAGATGCAAAGGCAGCCCCTGTTCCCAGGATGGAGGGATGTATTTCCTTGGGATTCATGCCTGTTAATTTTTTATTTCATTTACCGCATGCAATGGTGGTCCTTCAGCTATCCCCTGCAAAGAGATTCCCTCGAAAATAACTCCCCCAAAATGTGTATCTTTGTGTCTTTTGTTCACCCTCTTCAATCAGGGACAAATATCATGTCCTCTAAAGGAAATGGATGACTATTTGGGCCAATGCCTCCCTGTTGTGTGCAGTAGTGTTCCACATTTGGGAGCATTCAAAGGTCTGTGATCTGCTTCTTAGTGATACCCTGAAAAGTGCACGCATGCACACACACAAACCAACCAAATGGAAACTGCCTGATTTTTAAAACTAACATGGGCAACACATAGAACAGCCCCTTCCAGAAACAGTTGCATTTCAGAGGGAAAAACTCCATTCCCCCCCCCCCCCCACCCCGGGGCAATAAGTAGGTTCAATGCACAGACCTGACAACAGGAAAAACAAAATAGAATATTTCCTGAAATTGTTCTGCAAATAAATATAAATTGTTCTCAAATAAATAAATATTTGAGTCCCTCAGAAGGGACTCAAAGCACCTCCACCCCATGACAGCTCTGTCAACCTGCAGTCTGCACCAAGCCAGTCCACCTCCCACGTTCACCGCAGCGATGCAGGGGTCTCTCAGCTACTCCAGTTCAGACTTGAACAACACAAGCAGAGGTGACTGAAGTGGGGGAGAGGGCTCCTCAGTAGCAGCATTTCCAGAGGGGCAGGGTGTGTTACCACACATAGGTCCAGGCTCTCCTGGCTCCATGTACCTGGGAATACATCTGTGTACACAGATGCAGGTGGGGAGCCTTAAAGGTTTGATACTTGGCCTGTCCTCCACTGCACAGAATTCACTCTTTTGTGTCCTAGGTCATGTGACTGGCCATGCTAGGTCTTCTCTTCTCACCTCATCTCTGCTCTCCGACTACAATGACAGCAGGGTAAGAATTTACCATTTAAGAACATCAAAGGGCAGGCAGGGTGGTGCATGCCTGTAATCCCACCACTTGGGAGATAGACACAGGAGGAGCAGGGTTCAAGGTCATTGTCAGAAACATATTGAGTTTGTGTATGGTCTACATGAGACTCTGTCTCAAAAACAGACAAATAGATCAATAAAAAGAGCAGATGACTAGGTGCCGTCGACTTCAGCAGTCTGTAGAGACTGAGCCATAGGAAATGGTCCACACTTGCCCTAGAAAATGGCAATTTACAGTTCTGACTCAGATGCTCCATTCAAATAAATACTGCCTTCTTTTTACTGATTATTATTATTATTATTATTATTATTATTATTATTATTATTTTATGCATTACATAGGATAAGGTGCGTGTGCTAGGGTGCACATGTGGAGAGGTTAGAGGACAACTTTGTGGAATCAGTTCTCTTCTTCCACATTTGTTTACATGGGTCTTGGGACTTAAACCTGGGCCTCCAGTCTTGCCTACTGAGCATCTTCACCCTTTGCGCCATCTTACCAGATACCAATATTGTCTTCTTTGATGGGACAATGTCCTGCTAGTCTGAGCAATGTTTGTATCCAGCTGTTCGCTGTTGGCTGTCACCACCTTTTCAGAACTCGGTAACCAGCCACATATGGTTACTTTCTCCTAAATCTTCTCTGCAACTTGAAGGCAAATGATGAGTCTTTCCAATTCTGTGCCTTGTGCAGAAAGTTTCCTAGCCAACTGCAGTCCATCCGCTTTTCTTTGTTAGTCTCACTGCCCGGCATTAGCTATTTTCCCTGAAAACAGTTAACTGGGGAGAGGATAAATCAAGCTTATTCTGGTGACAGTTTATAGTTCGGGACGTTTTATTACAAACAAGGCTGGGAAGAGGCTTAAAGATTTGGAGTTCACACATGTGCTTTCCCTGGAGAAGCCTGAGCTGCAATTACGGCCTACTTGTGAAACTGATGGCCAGATTATCTTTCAGAAAAACTTCCCAGAACTTCCAAAGTCAGGCTTGTCCTCTCAAACACAGCATTACGGGAATTACCCGGGGCCAGTAATACCACGCCTGGCCACTCATTCTTCTAAAACACCTTCCTGCAGAAACTAGAGGCTGTGGCTTCTCAAGAGCATTGTGTTGGGAAGTTGACACTACATCTCAAGTATATGAAAGGCTACAGGCCCCTGGGGAACCTGGGAATATAAATTACACAAAGAGCAAACTCTCAGCAGGTGATACTTCTCCATGGGGAGATCGCAACTTGACACGTCTAGCAATTTCAACATGGTTCTGTGTTGTCCTAAAATAATCATATGACCTCACAGGGCATTTTTCTCTCACCCAGATTACCAGAACTCTACACCTGGGAGGGAGGCTATGGCCACCGGATTTCAGAGCTTTGGTTTCATGTTTGTCTTTTGCAGCTGGCACCAAGTGGTTTCAGAATCAATTGTTTTCTACATTCTTAGTTTAAAAATAACCTCTAGAATCTCATTGGTGTTTCTCACAAACGGATTTGTGAAAAGCTTCTGTTCAGCAAAAGGAACACCAGCAACTGAAGAGGCAACCCACAGAGTGGGAGAAAATCTTTGCCAGATATTCATCCAACAGAGGATTGATGTCTAGAACATACAAAGAACTCTAAAAACTAAACATTAACAAAATAAGTACCCCACTTAAAACATGGCTGTGGAACTGAACAGAAAATTCTCAAAAGGAGAAACACTTTGTCTTTCTTTGTAACCAAAGATATCCCAGTACCATGGAGTTTCCCAGAACTGAGAATACACAGAAAACTACAGATTGGTTGATGTCTTTTCTTTCTAGCTTTGTGTTTGGGGTCTTAAGACTTGTAGGGCTATTATCATCTCATCATCTTGCTTCAAACTGAACTTACTGATCCCAGCTTCCATACTGCCTACCAGCCACCCATGCTTCTGTTTCATTTTGTATTTTGTTTTGTTAAAAACCTGCTAAGAACATGAAGGCACAAACTGCAGAGTAGAGGAAGGATTGTACAGGCCACATCTCTAACGAAGGATGATCATATAGCACACATGTATGAAGAAATAAATAGATGATAGATAGATAGATAGATAGATGATACATAGATAATGATAGACAGATAGATAGATGATAGATAGGTGAATAGATAGATGATAGATAGACAGATAGATAGATGATAGAATCCAAAGCCAAACAGGACAAAAGAGGAGCTACATCAAAGGTATACAGGTAAAGCCAGCTTGGTGATACACACTTTTAATCCCAGCACTTGAGGCAGAGGCAAGTGGATCTCTGTGAGTGCCAAACATGCCAGGTCTTCAAAGTGAGTTCCAGGAAAAAGAAATGCATGGCTAAGAAATAAACATGTGAAAAAATAACCTCGATAGCTACCAGAGAAAGGCAAAGTACAGGTACAATGGAATACCAGTTCACAGAACTGCTAAAATGAAAAGCAACAATAGCATCCAGTGCTGGCGAGGCTGTAGAGAGAGAGAGGGTCAGCCACTCACAGCTCGTGGACATCTCAAACACTGAGACCATTCTGGAGCCAAGCATACAACTGCCCATTATTTAACTTGGAACCCTGGGCTTTCATCCCAGCGAGATTAAAAACCGCCCAAAAATTTAAAGCGCTGGTGCTTTTAATAGATCCATTCAAAACAGACCCCAAATGGGGCAACCAGCTGTCCTTCAAGGAATGGACAGTCAATCAAACTGTGGTGTGTCCACACCATAGAGTTATAATTCAAAGGAACCACCTGCCCAAAACAGCCCACAGAATAATGTGGGGGAGAAATACTTCCCAGAAGGTTTGACACTGCAAACTTGTCATCACTGCAGGAACTCAAAGAGGGACAGAGGTCAGAAGGAGAATGGCTGGGTTTAGAGGGGGGTACCAAAGGTTCCCATGGTAACAGGCATTTCTAAGCCTCCCCTGTCTCACACTGCAGGGCCCCCACCGGATGCTGTCCTGGAGTTCTACAAGATGGAGGGAACTGCATGAATGGCCTCATGTGCTCTCTCTGAATTGTCTGTCGGAAGTAAATGAGTCCTACATCTCAAGATAATGAAGAAGAAAAGGGATCCCTGAAAGCCTGGTCTTCTAGACTAATCCAGCCAGTTTTTTCCATTGCAATTTCTGTTCATACATCTGCTTGGGAAAGGTTCCTCTCCCCTCCAGTTGACAAAAAGACCGCTGGATATAAGGCTTCAATAGTTCCATAGATAACATGTGGACCCTTTCTCCATAAGGGTGTTTTAAAAATCTAACAAGCTGTCGGGTGTCTTCACCCCAGGTCATTCCAAAGTCCAGCAGTCTCCTGCTAAAACAGATATGTTCTTCTCACAGCTCATGCCCAGATTCTCTAAGACACATGGGTTGGGGGGGGGGGCTTGTCCTAACACCCGGGTTCTCTAAGAGACAGGAATGGTGGTGCCCTATCCATATTCTCCTTTAAAGGCTGGGCACTTCATGCACCATGACACTTTTTCCCATTTTGTTTTGTTTTCAATAGGGACTCCATGGCCCAAGCCAGCTTCCAACTTGATATACACCAGAAGCTGACCTTGAACTTCTTTCTGATTCTCGTGCCTCCATCTCCTGTGTGCTCAGATGGCAGGCATTCAGCTCCATGCCTGGTTTACACAGAGCTTCATCTGCTCTACGTCATCCCTCTACCAACTAAGCTGTGTTCCCAGACCCCTTGGTGCATCTTAAAATGGGAATTGCTAATAAAATCCTTTGTACTCCTGGCAGAGTCTTTTCTAAATTGAAGCATAAGAGCTTAACAAGGAGGTTAGTTACCAATGCTAACATTAGGCCAGGACATCCAAGCTCCGAGTTACATTTCTGTTACACTGTTACCCTTCCATGAAGTCGACCTAGGTGGTGGGAAGTCGGCCTAGGTGGTGGGCGCACACACAACTCCAAATAGCACCAACGACACAGATCAAAGCCTGCACACACTGGGGTACTGTACTCTAGGCCAGCCAGGGCATACTAGCTAAAAAAAATCAAAGCCCTAGAGAATATGGACCTGTAACAGAAGAAGGAAAGCACCCGCGTGAAGGGAAGAAGGCTTTCAAGCTCCCTTAGCAAGAAAGGCTTGTTGGCACACACATGTAATCCCTAAGAGGTTAAGGCAGAAGGAGTGAGTTCAACGCCAGCCCAGGCCATACAATGAGACTTTGTCTCTAAGAAAGCAAACTAAGCAAGAAAGAGAAAGAGGAGAGTGATGTGGCCGAACCTTCTTCCCAGGCAGCTTGCGCACCCACCCTCACAGGGTTGAGTCACCTACAGAAACAATTAACATGGAGCCACAACTGGGCGACGCATGCCGATAGACATCGGGGCACTCAACTCTAACTGGGATGTCTTCATGGAACCCTGATGAGAGATGCCCTTCTGTGTATATGTTTCTCTTATTTGTTGATGAATAAAACACTGATTCGCCAGTAACAGGCAGGAAGATAGAGGGGGCTATGAGAGGAGTGAGTAAGGAGAGAGAGAGAAGCCACAAGAGAGACGCCATATAGAGACGGGGGAAGATAAGGCACGCCAGGAATTCTCTGGTAAGATAAGGCCATGTAGAAATACATAGATTAGTAGTTATGGGTTAATAATTAAGTCAGAGCTGGCCAATAAGAAGCCTGAAACATCAACCAAACATTTTATACTTAATATAAGCCTTTGTGTGTTTATTGGGGGCAAAGTGGCTGTGGGACCAGGCGGGAAATAAACTCCTCTCAAGGCTCAGGAATCTAAGTGAAGAGGAGGCTGAAAGACTATAAGAGAGGGGTGGTGAATGACACCAAGGACAGTGTCTTCCAGACACACAGAACTCACGCACACATGAGCTCACAGAGAGTGTAGCAGCACTCATAAGACCTGCATCGGTTCAAGCCACGCAGGGTCCCAGCACTGAGAGAGGAAAGTAGACACAGGGCCTCACCCTAGCCAAGAAGCCATCACCCAGCAAAGGGAAAACTAGTTTTCTCTAATGGAGTACCAATGGGCACAAAAACCATACTCCAGGACAGGACCCATGCCCAAGAGTTATGGGCCAGCACAAACTGACTTCATATGCTTTGCTTGGTTGGTTGTTTGGTTGTGAGTTCTTTGTTCATTTTGTTTTGTTTTGGCTTTTTTTCTTTTCTGTGCTTTTATATTATTTTAAATTTTTGTTTGCTTTTTAGAAAGATTTTTTAAAAGAACATGAAGTTTGGTAGGTAGAGAGGTGGGGAGAATCTAGTAAGAGTTGGGGGAGGGCTTAAAATATAATGTATGAGAAAATGTTAAAAGGAAAAGAAAGATCTCCTTTATGTACAGTCCCTATCTCCCCTTTTCTGGTGGCCAGTGTCTGGGATAGGTGTATGGAGACAAAACAGGGGCTTGAACCCTCAATGACCTAACAGAAAAGGGGTCACACAGAAAGAGGACAAGACATCTCAGGGGCTCCATCTACCTGAGGCCACAGGGCTCGATGGCAATCAGAACATGGCTCCTCTGGCATTCTACCACCCCCACTCTGGAGGTGCATCAGGGGAATTTCAGGAGCAAGCTGGTGACAGATCTAGATGACAGCTGAGCCATTACTTAAACATTCATAGACACTGATAAAGCTGAATTCTATTTCAATTATTTAGTTTCCTTGGAAAAACAAGAAAATAACATTGTGTCAAATGTACATACACAGAGAGCGCTGTCCAAACACTGAAGCAAGAGAATGCTCTTCCCACACTGGTCCTTGGAGGCTGATCGCGCTGGTCGGGAGTTACTGGGTAGGATGCTCCAGGCCAAGGCAGTCACTGGGTTTATTTCTCAATTGAGATGCAATCTTGCAGGTGTCCTCATCAATCTTATCCCCTTCCCCTCTTCAGGTGAAGGGACACACAATTCCATCAGAGACATAAATGCAAGAGGAAGAATGTCTAAATGCAAATCCACTGAGTGGAAATCTGAATTTCCAATGTAATATAAACATTTTTCCCAGGAAACCAAATACCGAGAACGTCACATTAATGCTCTGCAGATTCGAAAGTAAGAGATTCATTTGTATGAGGAGAGAGCTATTCTGTTGTGGAGTTTGGTTGAAATAGTGTGAGCCCTTTGATTTACATCATGCATTCAGTACCACGCTCAGTGTGATTTTGTGGGTGGGGCTTCATGTGCAGGTTAGTCCATGCGTTGTCAGAACCCAAACACTCTCCATGTTTGTAGTCTGACTTACATCGTGTCCTAGAAATCCCTCATCATAAATATGACTTGAGAGAAGCAGGGAACAGAGACAGTCTAAATGAATTTTATACTGAAAAATAATCATGTCTGCAGCTCACTAATGTGAGTTCACCATTATAAATAACAATATTAATCATATCTCCTCTTCTATGATGTGATATCCAAAGGTCATGGGATCTTCACATCAGATGGCCGAGGTCATGACATTGTCACAGGGGGCCCTACTCACTTAGCACCACTTTTGTATTTTAATTACAAGGTAACTGAGACTTAGAGAAATTTGATGAAATTCAATATTACGAAGTTTTGAAGTGGAAGAAGCAAGATTGTATTCTGATCCATCCACCTCCAAAGTGTGTGCTTACATCACAAAGTCAGACTGCCAGTCTACGTACTCCCTCCCCAGATTTGTATATTGTAAGACTTAGGGGGCATCTCTCAGCTCCAGGATTTAGGGGGGCCTCTTCCAGCTCGAGGATTTAGGGGGGCATCTCTCAGCTTCAGGATACTAAGGTTGGCTTTGTGTTTCCCGAAACACTACACAGGTGAGATTCCCATGGACTGACTGCATGAGTGTTTACCTACACACATGTAAGTGTGTCCCCTGTGTGCGTGGTACCCATGGTGACCAGAAGGCATCGCATCCCCTAGTACTGGAGTCACAGGTGGCTGTGGGCATCTGTGTGGGTGCTGGAGCCAAACCTGGGTCCCCTGCAGGAGCAACAAGTGCTCTTAACCACCGAGCCACGCCTCCAGCCCTGGTTCACTGCTCTCTTGATTGCATCCTTTTCTCTATAGTATGATGATTTAACTTTGTGCTGTTTTGTTCACCAGGACCGTATGAGAAATAGGCTACTCGGTGTGCTGCTTAGACATGTATATAGAACCTAGGTGTGTATAGGAAACCATATAGATTTGTAAAGTGTTGCTTTGTGATAACTGCACAGACAAAAAAAAATGCCATTTCCCAGAATGAATGCATCTCCGCCATTACACAGCAGGTGACTATGTGTGATAACAAACTAATAATGTAGGAAGAAAAGGGAGCTGAGAAGTCATCGGAAGAACCGGCTTTCAACCAGACAGGAAAGATTGTGAGCTGAGATCCCAAGTGGGGGAGCCAGACACAGAAGGCTCTGAGCCAGGAAGGAGGCGAGCGTGGGGGCTGGAGCATCCTGACGACACCTACTCTCCTTTGCAATGTTTTAAAGTTGAAAGCGGGGAGGCCAAACTGAGATCCATTCTGTCTGTCTGGGTCTGACCCCAGGCTGACTGCAAAATAACAGACTCCAAAGGCTCCTCCCAGACTTGCAAAGACAGAAGCCAGAAGTCCATGTCACCTCCGATCCCACCATCAACCTGGAGAGGTAAAGCTGGGCTGAATGGCAAAGAATGTGAATCTCTCTGGAGAGGCTGGAACTAGGAGCTGTGTTGCCCCCTGGCCTGACTCATCCACAGATGGGAAGAAACTGGTGTGGGACTCTGGAGTCTGCTCCATGAGTCAGCATCCATCTGGGGTGCAATGTCAGAAGCTGTAGGGGCTGCACCATGGCTCAGCGGTGCTGAGAAGCAGCCTTCTGAGAAGCTGGGCAGCTCTGGGGTGGAGCACGCTTCCACACAGGCAAGGATGCAGGAGATGCTCACATGGGCCTTGGGGGACTTGAGGGAGTCTGGTTGGAAGCATCTTCAAAGATGCCTTACTCAAGAGTTACACCAGAGAGTCTAAAGATGCCTTACTCAAGAGTTACACCAGAGAGTCTAAGACCAGAGACAGAGTTTATGTCACTCAGTGGCCAGCTTGTCCCACGTCACAGGGCTAGGGATGGCTAGAAGCAAACAAAATACATCTCAAAGGAAAGACCAAGGTCTGCCAAGGACACAAAGGACAGACAGACAGAGCACGGGCTCAGAATAGTGCCCATACGTTCCCCCTTCCTTCCTCCCTCCCTTCCTTCCTTCCTTCCTTCCTCCCTCCCTTCCTTCCTTCCTTCCTTCCTTCCTTCCTCCATCCCTTCCTTCCTTCCTTCCTCCCTCCCTCCCTTCCTTCCTTCCTTCCTTCCTTCCTCCCTCCCTTCCTTCCTTCCTTCCTTTCTCCCTCCCTTCCTCCCTTCCTTCCTTCCTCCCTTCCTTCCTTCCTTCCTTCCTTCCATCCTCCCTTCCTTCCTTCTTTCCTTCCTTCCTTCCTTCCTTCCTCCCTTCCTTCTTTCCTCCCTTCCTTCTTTCCTTCTTTCTTTCCCTTCCCTCCCTCCCACCTTCCCTTCCTCCCTCCTTCCATGCTCCTCTCCCTCCCCCTTCTCCTCTCTTCCCTTCCTTCCCTCTCTCCTTTCCCTCCAGAGCAACTCAGCATCCAAAGGATAAAGGAGACAGCGATGCCACTGAGGACCCACTGCGTGCTGCTCCAATCATCGGTACCATGTCAGTGGGTGAGCACTGTCAATAGGTGCCCTGTGTGTCTGTCACCTGCCTGCTTCTGGTAGCTATTTGAGTTTGCCACCTCTGAGCACCTTCAGACACCTCCCATCCCTACCCCACTGACATTATTGTCTTGCTCCATATCAAAATATTCTGTTTAATGACAGTTTGATGACTCAGTTTGAGGACAGGGCTTTTGTTCTTAGCTCCTTTTCCATAGGAGATCTAAAAATTCACACAACCAAGCCCCAGCCCCCTCTGAATAGCTGACTGTCAATTCATGTGACAACTCTCCAAAGACTACCCCTCTGCCCCTCTGTATGGGCTTTCCTCAACCCCACAACTGCTGTTTATTATGGAATTTGAATATTAAATCTGGGGTGCTCTTTGATTACCTAAAACATAGGCCCACTAAAGCAAGAAGAGGAAGATTTTATTACAGAGAAGACTTCCATCTTTCAAAAGGTTCCTGTTGGGTTTCTAGTGAGGCTCACACCACCAGAAGGAAATGGGAAGATCATTTTGCATCCGATTTTCTTGTTGTTTCTGCCTAAACTAGCAAAGCAGCTGAAGTGTCAGGAGCCCCATCTCCACAGGGGGCTCCTGTGGTCCTTGGAGGCTGGCTGTGCTCCAGAATAATTAGCAATTGGTTCTGGAGACTGTTTAAAGGAAATAAAAAGTCATTAAAAAAAACTCTCACCATCCAATATGGTTTATATTAGAATAAATTGATTACTCAAAGCCTAACACAGTCAGAGTACAGCATAAGGAGCGACAGTTGTTGGCCCAAATCCTGGTCAGCTGTTCATCACCAGTGACTATTTCCTAAGTTCTGAAATACATCTTCACTCCTGCAGCCAAGCTGGGGGAAAAAAGAAAGAGAAGGCTCCACAAGGAACCCAAAACCCAGGCATGCAGGTTTGTTTGTGTCTTTTTTTTTTTTTTTTGGACTTTGGAAAGCATATCTATAGGCAAAGAGAACTCCAATATTACATAAAAAGTCCTTACTTCCATCTCTGAAACGCTCAAAGTTCTTGTAACCTACTGACACATCCCTAAGAATGAAAATGTCACATAAGGATTTTATGAAGGAGTGAGTTAAAAAAATAAGTCTGAGTATTAATAAAGAAAATGTCCATCTCCCATGGACCCTGAATCAGTTCTCACACAGCAGGGTGTTAAGTGAGACACCAACACACACACACACACACACACACACACACACACACACACACACAAGTCACTCTGACTTCCTGTTAGCCATGTGACTTCACTTTCCCACCTGCCTTCTTGCCATTATGAGATAATCTGACATGCTGTCCTCACCAGAGCTAAGCCAATGATGGTGTTGTGTCTTTCTACTTCCCAAACTATTAGACACACTAACCTCTTTTCTTTATAAAGTTTGCCTGCCTCAAGGGTTTTGTTATGGATAACCACAAAAATAAAAATAAACTAGTACAATGACATTTTAGAAAATACAAAACTGTTAGACATGGCTAATGGTTAGTTAGAAGTGGCTGTTACAATTCAGAGCTGGGGGAGGTAAAAAATAAAAAACAAGTTCGGAGCTAGGGAGAAGGGAAGTGCAACTGTCTCTTTTTTAACAGCTTTTACTTTATTTTTGATTATGTGGGGGTGTGTGTGTGTGTGTGAGTGTGTGTGTGTGTGAGTGTGTGTGTGTGTGTGTGTGTGTGTGTGTGTGTGTGTGTGTGTGTGTGTGTGAGCAGAAGCCTGTGGAGGCCAGAGAGGACATCAGGTTCCTGGAGCTGGAGTTACAGGCAGTTGGGAGGCACCTGATGTGGGTGCTGGGAACTGAACTCAGGTCGTCTGCAACAGTTGTTCACCAGGTCATCCCCAGCTCCAGAGAAACTATTCTTTGAGATGCTGTAGCAGTAGGCGTGTGACACGCATGTCCACCCAAACCCATTGAAACAGACAAGGGGAATTGGATGTGTCAGCTTTTTTGTTTTGCTGTTGTTGGGTTTTCCCTTTGGTTGGTTTGTTGTTGTTGTTGCTTTATGTTACTTATCACTCATCAGTCAGGGTCTTCAGGGAAAGAATTTAGATTTGGTGAGAAATAGTCTTCCACATGTAGCAAACAGCCTCATTGCAGAGAGGGGGAAAGGGCTGGATTTGAACATTCGTCGCTGTACAAAGAGTCACGAGACCAAAGGCGGGTAAGAAACATACACTGCTTGACACTGCTGCTCCTCCAGAGATCTGAGCTAGTTCTGATGCAGCTCATGGGTGTATGGCCGTGGGGTGGTCAGGTGACAGGTGACAGGTGACAGGTGACAGGTGACAGGTGGGGAGCACAGCTCCTTGCTGTCCAGTGGGAGGTCACAGACAGCCAGGGCAGGGCGCAGTAACAGCCCACAGGTGACAGACGGAGTGGTGGGACACACATCTCACGTCACATAGGTACAGATGGGTTACACACAGGAGTGAGGGTGCAGGCATGCATGCATGTGTGGGTGGGGGTGCATACACATGCATTCTGTGCATTCCATTTCTACAATGTTTCTTTTAAAAATGTCATTTGTTTATCAGCCCACATGGAGCACCCAAATCTCAGGGTCTAACACTATTTTCCAGTAGAAGAAACCCAGGCTCCTTGGAGAAATAGCTGATTCTGGGACAAGGACAAAAACTATACAAAACCATCCTGCAGCAACGTGTGGCCAGAAAGTGAAGAACAAGAAAGCATACATACATACACACACACATATATATATATATACACACACATAAATTCACAACACATCACATGCACACAGCAAACATATACACACAACACACACACACACACACACACACACACACACACACACACACACGTAGATTCACACTACCGAGGATTGTTGAAGGAACACAGCACACAATTCCAAGATCTCCCAATGTCCAGAGCTTAAATGATTTAGAAATAAAATGACACTGGATTAGAACCCCAAGTATAAAA
This sequence comes from Cricetulus griseus, assembly GCF_003668045.3. Classification (NCBI taxonomy): domain Eukaryota; kingdom Metazoa; phylum Chordata; class Mammalia; order Rodentia; family Cricetidae; genus Cricetulus; species Cricetulus griseus. The sequence goes on along the minus strand of NC_048598.1, from coordinate 5,357,630 downwards.
CAAACACCCACGAGTCCACACAGATGCACACAAAGGACTAGAGAAATGGGGAAATGGGCATCTCATGCAAAAGAAACCCAAGTAATTCTAGATGTTCAGCCTTCAAAGAGTAAGAAGGAAGCCCCCAACTCCTCTGGAGCAGGCTGCACAAGGGCCTTGCACCTAGCACACTGTGGAGAGGGTGAAGCAGTGATGGAGATGCCCACCCAGCAGTGTCTAAATTTGGTCATCGGCAACCGTCAAAACCATGACAGCTACATGTACCCTTGGCACAACGTGACGGAAACGTCTTTGCCTCTGCAACCTTCTTCACCCAAACCGGAGACTCCAGTTTATTCTTGAGAAATATCACCCAACAAATTTCAACAGAAGGCCCTCCTACAAAATATCACCCAGTAGGTGTCAAAACTACACAAAGTCTCAGAGACTGTTGTGGCTGACACCAGCCTGAGGGGCTGCAACAACAGATGTGACACAGTAATCTGAAAGGGGGTGTGAGGGAAAATCAAAGAACATCTTTGACTCGGCTGTGGATTTCAGTCAACAAGACGATACCAGGCTGGGCTTGTGGCGTCCACCTGGAATCCCTGTGCTTGGAAGGCAGGAGTGGGGACTGCTGAAGCTCAAGGTGAAACTGATCTACACAGCAAGCTCCAAACTTGCCACGACTACAAAGCAAGACCTGTCCCAAAGAGGGTTGAGGATGTACCAACAGCAGCTCAAGCTTAGCCAAGGCACCCTGCTGGCGATGAACAAAGACTTTGGGGAGTCATCACTCAGGGAGGTCAAGCAGGAGGGTTGCCATGAGTTCAAAGCCAGCCTGAACAATGTAGCAAGACCAGCTCTCAAAAGACACGTAGTCCATGATGTTTACTGAGCCTGTGTGGGAGGGGGTTAGATATGGACGTCCCATCTATGCCTGAGTAAGCACAACCACTTAGTGTCAGCACTTTGAAGAGTTATGAGTCTCTTCATTAACCACTAACCACACACACACACAAAGCGGCATCTCTGACCAAGGCTGAGAGCAGTACAAATCTATGGATATAAGCTTATTTAGAAGGCAGTTTGACAAAATGACCATTTAGCAAAACAGCATCCATAGGTTCTCCCCTTGGGCCTATGAGATCCCTGGATGTGGTTTTTTGACCCTGTTTATGAATTCCCTCCTTGGCAGCAGTCCTCAAATCCAGACAAAAAGAGTGGTTGGTTACCCCATAAACAGTCTTGTCGATACCACACTAGTGAGAACATTTTGCCTGGCAGGTCAACTTTATAGCATGTAGGGTCCAGTGCTAGGTAAGATTAATGCTATCTTTCCTCCCCCAGTGTCAGCATAGCACATCCTAGCATCATGAATGCTAGCCAGCAGGAAGAGCGTGCCTTGGTCATCTCTAGATTGATTTCTCTATGCCAATGAGCAAACTGTGTGGTGTCTTCAGCAATAGGTTTTATCACCTGGGTAGAGGGGGCAACTGTCCTAGTTTGCTTCTCTGTTGCTGTGATCGAATACTGACCAAACAGAGATGAGAAGGAAGGGGCTGCTTCCTGCTAACTTACGGATCATGGTGCATCATTGAGGGGATCCAAGACCGCAACTGAAGGCAGGTGCTTGAAGTAGAAACTGAAACCGACTACGGAGAAGCTCGGCTTAATAGTCCACTGCTCCTGGCTTGCTCTGCTGCCTTTCTTATGCAACCCACCACAGAGCAGATCCTACAACCATTAGTAATCAATAAAATGAGCCACAGACACGCCCACAGGCCAATCTGATGGAGACAGTTCTTCAACTGAGTTCCCTCTTGCCAGGTTTGTTGAGGACCAAGAGCAGCCACCACAGTAATCTAGAGCAATGACAAAAGCCTGTGTTGTTTTGGATGACTCGGGGGCCTCGCTGACCAACAATAGCTCATAAGAGAGGTGAGACATGTCTGGCCCAACCCACCTCCTTAAGAACAGTATTGTTCACCCATGCAGGGCACTTTGTTGGAGCTCCTTTTATTTGAAGTTAATTTTTCTTTTTTGTTAACTTACAAACTAATGTGGTTTTATAAAGCTTCTTCATACATCATTAGACTTGGCTAACCTATCTTCTACCTCTCCTTTCTTCCCCTCCCATTCACATACCCATTAGTCTACTAAAAATTCATGGAAGTCATTAGGCTTTGTATCTCCAAGACTAAACCTATTCCTTTCTTCAGAATCATAAGGAATTTCCTAGCTAAAAGAACCTCCAATCAGCTGGGCATTGGTGGCACACACTTTTAATCCCAGCACTTGGGAGGCAGAGACAGGTGGATCTCTGTGAGTTCGAGGCCAGCCTGGTCTACAGAGCGAGTGCCAAGACAACCTCCAAAGCAATACAGAGAAACCCTGTCTCAGAAGAAAGAAAGAAAGAAAGAAAGAAAGAAAGAAAGAAAGAAAGAAAGAGAGAAAGGAAAGAGAGAAAGAAAGAAAGAAAGAAAGAAAGAAAGAGAGAGAGAAAGAAAGGAAAGAAAGAGAGAGAGAAAGAAAGGAAAGAAAGAGAGAGAGAAAGAAAGAAAGAAAGAAAGAGAGAGAGAAAGAGAGAGAGAGAGAAAGAAAGAACCTCCAATTCTCCCTACAGCTAATCTTCCCTGTTACTATGCACAGGCTTTGGGTTTAAGATTCAACACACCTAAGTAGGAAGTCTGAGCGATTCTAAGGAAGTCACCCCAAAGACTTCCAATTCTTCATCTACAGAACACAAACTAAAAAGCCACCTTCCGGGACTGTCATTCAGAAGAAAACCCCAGCGCAAGTGTCACGTGAAGGATATTGTACTCTCTTCTTCCCCTAACTCAGTCATACCTCTGTATCCTATTAAATGTATGGATGAGTTCATGGTTACCGTCCTTAACAAAAACAATTAGAGAAGTTGCCCACAATGGGTAGGTGCAGCTAGAGAAGGGTCCTTGACTTCAGAGCAGGCAACTTCAGGTCAAGGCATCTGTCCCCTAAATGCACCCGTGCTCCTGCTGAGCAATGGTTGAGATGAATATTTAAATCAGTTTCTGATTCTCCCAGGAGGGCCACTCCACTCCAACAGGGGTCAGGGAGTCTGAGGCTCTGCAGCTTCCTAGGGCTGAGGATGCTTAGTGTCCTGTGTGGCTCCCTCCTGTGATTTGGAAGCATCAGAAGGGAAGGGCTTATTTGCATCTTCAGTCCTGAGCAAGCCTGTCCTGTCACATTTGGCAGAAATACAAAAAAAAAATTTAATTCAAATATTATTCATTAATCCATTCATTTGTTTGTTTGGCTCATGGAGTCAAAGTCTTTCTATGTAGCTCAGGATGGTCTAAAGGTCACAATCCTCCTGCCTCAGCCTCTAGTTGCTAGGATTCTCAGTATGCACCACTGTGTCCACCTTAGGATATTTGTTTCCTTACCACCAACTATGTCAGACAGTCTAATGATGCTCATCAGTCAAGGTCCAATCAAGACGAAGAGGCTCTGCTCTGTAGCTTCTGGGGGATCAGCAATAGAAGTCACCAGGGATGATCAACAGCTTGGAAAACCAGGAACTGAGACAGCGGGATCCAGATTCTAAGCCCAAAGAATGGGATCTGAGTTGAATCTCTGGCCCTGGATGGAGACAGTGCTCAGATGGTAAGAGTTCTGTATGGGGAGTTTCCAGTAAAGAACAAAGACATACATCATTGTTTCTCCCAGGAGTTAATCCAAGTGGGTTTGTCAACCACCTGCAGGAAAAAATACACTTTCAGAAACTTTTTTTGTTGTTGGTTTTTCGAGACAGGGTTTCTCTGTGTAGCTGGCACTCATTCTGTAGACCAGGCTGGCCTCAAACTCACAGAGATCCACCTGCCTCTGCCTCCCGAGTGCTGGGATTAAAGGCATGTGCCACCAATGCCCCTCGACTTCCAGAAACTTTAAAGATACATAAATCCTACCTAACATTCGGTTCAACGGAGCCACCTCTCTGTCACCCATGCTCCTTTCACTGGTGGGTACACTCCACTTTTCTTCTACACTGTGCTCTGTGTGTCTGAATTCTATCGAGAAAGATCACAAGGGCCAGGGAGCAGAGATGGGGGCCACAGTGAGATTTCCCCAAGCAGTGCTAGTTAATTAGACTGTAGGTTTGATATAAAGAATTGCTAAATAAATCCTGAAGGACTGAGGGTCGAGAAGACAGAATCCACAGATGCTGCGGCAATGACAAGTGGCATTGCTTTTGAGGCCAGATGAACAAAGAGTTGGAGGCTGTTGAGAGCCTAGAGGGAGGGCCCCTTGTGCCCTGTCCTCTAGCAGAGAAGAGCAATGAGCACAAAGATCAGTTAGGTAACAAATCAATTGACCTCAATGCTGCTGCCACCAGAGTCAGCATCCAGGACAGGAGGGACCATTAGGGCCTGATCCTTTTTATCATCCCAGTGTCCCCAAAACTACCAGCCGCTGAAACAGCCAGGGCCACACATGAAGCAGGAATGTGCCTTCTTCACAAAGCTTGTGACTGCGAGCAGGGGATAAGAGGTTTTGTAGAAAGTGTTTTATAGCAAAGAAATGCTGGAAATAAAAGTCAGTCTTATCATTAAATAGGTTATGCTGGGAGTGGAGGTTCACACTTGTAATCCCAGCAGCACTCCGGAGGCTGAGGCAGGATTGTCAGAAGTTCAAGGTCAGTCTGAGCTATTGGTTCATATTGTCAGCTTGATTAGATTGAGAGCGAGTTTCACCTCTGGGTGTGTCAGTGTGCTTCCAGAGATGCTTAAGTGAAGAAGGAAGACACAACCTGCCTGAGGACAGAGCCATTTATATGCTGAGGTCCTAGACTCAATAGAAAGAGGTGAGCTGAGCACCCGTCATCTCTCTCTGACTGTGGATGCAGTGTGACCAGTCACCTAGGCTGCTGTCACCATGTCCTCTCCCCCCGAGGATGGACTGGCCCTCTGACTATGAAACAAAATATACCCTTCCTCCACACAGTAAGTTACTTCTTGCCAGGTATGGTGTCACAGCAATAAACTAAGTAACTAATAGAGCAATGCAGTGAGTCCCAGGCTGGCCTGAGCCTCCAGACAGACCTTCCAGAAGAGACCCTGTCTCCAGAAAGAGGCAAGCCGATTAACCCGTTTGCCAGGAATTGTGTATACCTTCTAAAAGTCACTTGGAAGACCTGATCCTCACAGACAATTTGAACTCAGGTGACACCCTATCTGGGGTGTAAGGTTCTTCACATACTGTACACACAGGACCCCTTCTTCACGGGACCCCTTCTTCCTGTACCTGCAGAGTCATATAAAGTCTTTTTTAAAGATTTATTTATTTATTATGTATACAGTATTCTGCCAACATGTATGCCTGCTGGCCAGAAGAGGGCACCAGATCTCATTACAGATGGTTGTGAGCCACCATGTGGTTGCTGGGAATTGAACTCAGGACCTCTGGAAGAGCAGCCAGTGCTCTTAACTTGTGAGCCATCTCTCCTGCACACACCCCCCCCCCTTATTTTAAGATAAAGTCTTATTAAGAAAGGAAAGATGGAGCAGATGGGAGCTCCTGAATACAGGATTCTGTGACTCTGTCCTTGACCTTTTCAGTCTGATTTTTGGACAAGACTGATACTGGGTTTCACTCAGTAGTGTTAATTTGGATAACAAGAACAGCCTGCAGATTCTAGAACACTGAGTTTCCACGTGGGTCTTCCCCGTGAGCCACTCACCCACCTGTCAGTCAGATGCGGCAACCGTGTGCAGACTCACTCCTTTTCTAGACGTGTCAAGTCCTGGAAGGTTGCTCCTCCCACCTTCTCGGGTCCCAATACCATAAAAGGCCACTGTAGTCCAAGTAAGAATCAGGAACGAATGTTTGCAGGCTGAGACTGCGCCTGAAATGGGGCTGTGAAAGGCACAGGACTGTCACCCGTCACAGAACGAGGGCCTCCGCTTCTTTCTATTCCAAAGGAAATGAGGAAATAGAAATTAGTAAAGGAAGAGGGATTAATTTAGTCTGGACTAATGACGTGGAGAGACCTAAATTCCTCCCCACTGTGCCTATGGTTGTTAACAGTCTGTAGAACCAGGAGATGCCAGTCAGAAGTGATGCAGATCAGCTGGGAGGCAGTTTAGACAGTGACTGGGGTTAGGTGACTGGGCCCCAGGCTTCCTCCTTGTCCCTGCCTCTGTTATGGGGACAGCGTTTTAATCAAGCCTGGACCTGAGGAAAATGGAGTAGAAGACATTCCATCTTCACAATCCCCAGTTTTGACAGAGAAGATCTCAGAGGTGTTTTGAGATGGCGGACATAAGGTTCCCGCCCAGTCTGGACCCAACGGAGTTCCTGTCTCTAGATCTCTTCCTTTCATGGATGCAGAGTGACGCCTTTTGTATCTTCCCTTTGGAAGTCGTCAGCTCCTTTGGAGTCTTATACTCCTGTGGGAGTCTCTGATCACCCCCTTCCAAAGGCCCAGGGACCATCTTAGAGGAGGTGGAAAGATTCTAAGAGCCAAAGGCAGGCACTCATGAGCTTACAGCGCTGTGGTTGCCTGCACCAGGCCTGCACCAAATCAAGCCAGTCAGTGTTCTAGTGTGGAGGGGAGAGGGGCCCACAGACCCCACCACTAACTGGGGAGCTATGGACAGCAGATAACTGCTGGAGAGACAGTGTCAGTTTTCTTTAAAGGCGTGAATCCTGGTAGGCTGACTATATTCCAGGAGACAGCTCCATGGCTAGAAGTGCAGGAGCAGCACAAATTAGAGACAGTGGGTTATTTTAAAAAGAGAGAGAGAGAGAGAGATCCCGGGGTGGTGCAGGGTGATGGGTAGATCTGGGAGAAGTTAGGAGAAGTTAGGGGAGTAGTTGGGGTAAATATGATAAATGCATTGTATGAAATTCTCAAAGGATTAATAAAAATGATTTCTAAGGGCACAAGAGTCTCTTTTCAGAATTTATAATACCGCCTCTCCTGCTGGGTCTCAGCATAGAATATGATAATACGATATCTTCAAAAGTCTTCTTTCTCTTCCAGATGAGGAGGCAGGGGACACACATAAACAAACACTTGTCGCCTTGTGATCAAAATGACTAACTACCCTTGGAATCACCACTGTGTCATCATGAGAGGAAGTGGCAACACAGGAGGTGGTCAACAGACTGCAGAGGAGGTGGGGCTTACCCCAGACAGGCAAGGCAAGGTCAGGAAGGCACCCAAGGAAGAGTGAGAATGCTTTGGAAAGATGCGGAGGGATGGGTGGGTTTGGAAATGGAAACCATTTCATTAGGTTGGAGTGAATGCTACGCTGTCTGCTGAAATAAAATGTGGAGAAAACACATCTGACCCCAGAGTCGCCTCCAAAAGACAATTATACTGTTGTTTTCCACTTGGGGGGGGGGGGAATCTATACACAGACATTGAGCAATTACATAGTTCAGTGTTTTTAAACATTCAGCCAGGGGCGATCAATACTTCCTGAAGCTTTTTGCATGCTGGGCACTCTTTTCTAGGAAATATCAAATCTAAAAAGAACTTTGGGGTATGCCCCATAACCGTGTGGATAATAAAACAAGCAATAAAATAATGAAAGTAACACATGATGAACAGAAAACAAGTAACATGGGTAGTAATGACTACTGTCCTGTGGTCTGGAATCCAGGTAGCATGTCAGCAATTTAAAATCTTAAGGGGGGTATGGTGGCACATACCTGTAATTCCACTACTTAGAAATGGGAAGACTGTCATGAATTTGAGAGCAGTTGTAGGCTATGCAGGGGTTCCAAATCAGTCTGAGCTAGAGAATGGGGCATTAAGATCATTAAAAACAAAACCTACCACTATGCATTCAATCAAGTATCAGTACTGTACCAGAAAGTACAGAGAGAGGGGAGGAAGAGGAAGAATGGTTGAGTTTGATTAGAGGAAGAGCAGCATCCAAGATACCGAGAGCCAGTGGATGCAGGAAGGTCCACTAAGTGGAAAAAGACAGAAGGTGGCGGGGAAAGGACGTGAAGAGAGGCGTGCGGAGTCGAGTGTAGAAGACAAATTTATCAGTCCTGGGTAACTAACGATGGGGAAGGCATGAAACAGGCTGAGGCAAGAATATTTCCCTGGCTCTTGACTTGCTTAAGGCAGAGTGAACGGAAGAAACAGTAGCAAACTGGACAGAGTGAGAGCCAGAGGGAGGACATTGTCTCCAAGTGACCCAGTAGTAGAATTGTCTCCTATGCTTCCCAAGTTTTCACTGATGGACACTCATTACTTGTGTGATTTTTTTTAGAAGTGTATAATGGTATATGAAAAAACACTATACATGATGAAAGGTTAAGCTGGTATTTGAGGCACAACTCTGTTGAGGTCATAGGTGAACCACTTTCTTATTTGCCTAAAACGAAGAGAGTATGGATAACTCTGTACTTAGAAGCTTGGTGTTTTGTTAGGCTTGCTTTTCTTGGTAGAGAGTCAAAGCCATACTCAGAATCAACAACAAATAAGTCAGCCTGGTCAGGAACAGATGAGTCATGGGTGCAGCCCAGGGGAAAGGAAAACAAGAGAGAGACAGATGGAGACCAACAGAGAAGCAGGGTCCAAATGTCGCATTCAGTCATCCTTGGCAGCCGAGACCCCCTCCCTGCTGAATGGGAGCCAGCTCCAGAGAGTTCTTGCCCATTACACCAAGGGACTCCACTGAATGGAGTGTTTCAGAGAAGGGAAAGTGGGGTTCACAGAAAATGACTAGAGTCCAACTTCCTATGCCATCTTCCTCCCTCTGCCTGGCTTCACTTCAAGTGAGTGTTTGACCTCCCTGAATTTAGGAGAGGCTCTCATGAACACCTGTGCTTTTAAATTCCATAAAGGACCCGTAAATCTTTGGACCAGTAAGGATATTTTTGTTTGTTTGTTTGTCTTGTTTTTCTTACTGACCATCACTTGGGTCTTCTTGGCCCATTACCAACCTCAGTCAAGCTCATTATTGTTGTAGAATATTAGTTTAAGATCTGTTATATTCATTTATACTGTGGAATATTTGTTTAATGATGCAAAGATGTGTTGCACTCTTTTATGTTACATTTGTTTAACTTTGCCTATCTAAAACACCTGACTGATCTAATAAAGAGCTGAAGGGCCAATAGCTGGGCAGGTGAGAGAAATGGGCAGGGCTGGCAGACAGAAAGAATAAATCTGAGGAGAAATCTAGGGAGGCGGGAAGGAGGAAGAAAATGAAGAGAGGGGGATTCTAAGGGCCAGCCTAACACACAGTCAGTCATGGAGTAAGAAGGAAAGAAAGATATAGAGCATAAAGAAAGATAAAAAGCCCAGAGGCAAAACATAGTTGAAGAGAAACAGGATAATTAAAGTTAGAAAAGCTGGCTAGAAACAAGCCAAAGGAAGGATGGGTATTCATAAGTAAGAATAAGTCTCCATGTATTTATTTAGGAGCTAGGTAGTGGGCCCCCAAAGAGGGGGAAAAAAAACCAACTATACATTATCAATTAACAACAAATATTTTAAAACACCCTGGTTTGGGGCTGAAGAGACAGCTCAGCAGTTTAAGCCCATGGTTGTGCTTCCAGGGGACCTGGGTTCAATTCCCAGCACCCACACAGGAGTTCACAACCGTCTGTAAATCTAGGGGCTTGACATCTTTTGGCCTCTACAGGCACTGCACACATCGGATGCACAGACATATAGGCAGGGAAAATTGCCACACAGAGAGAATAAAATAAATAAATCTTTTAAAACTCCCTGGCTCAACTATTTTTATGTTTTTGGAGGGCCTAGGAACCTGTTGAAATGGAAAGTGGAAAAAACATTTTTTTTGAGGTAGTGTCTTAGATCTGTCCTGGCCAGCATGTGACTTGCTATGCAGGTCCGGCTGGCCTTAAACGTGTGGCCATCCTCTTGCTTCTGCCTCCTAAGCCAGAGTTATGGGTATAAACTGCATGCCTGCGTGAAGCGGACAGCTTTATTGAAGCCAGAAGACAAAAGACACTGCAAATGTGTATTCTCTTCAGACTTGAAAATGGCAACAGCGGAGAAGAGGATAAAGGGGGAGCCCACAAACAGCTGTTCCCTCGGGACTATGTGGTAAGTGCCTTCAATCCATGGCCATGTCAAGAAAAACTGCATGAGAAAGGTGGACTCCAAATAGGTCTTCTATGAATAAAAAGAATGTTTAAAGCTAGGGTGAACTTGCAATCAGTATTGCCTTCTTCTTTCTTTCTTTCTTTCTTTCTTTTTCTTTTTCTTTCTTTTTTTTTCTTTTCTTTTTTTTATTACTATTAAGCTGACTTTTAAAATCCAATAGTTTGGGCCAACAAAATTGCTTGGAGAGCACCAGGTTTTGCTACCAAGCCTGACAACCCATGTTCAAATTCTGAGGCCCGCATGGTGGAAGGAGAGAAGTCACTCCTACAAGCTGCCCTCTGACCTCCACACATGGTGAGTGCACACTCACAGACGCACAAAATAAGAAAATCACCTTCTAGTGACCAGTGCAAATTCTTCATCCATCTTTGTACTTGATCTTCAGTGGCGCGTTAGCATTTCTCAGTTAAATTCCTTTCCAAACTCAACTTCTCCGTCCACGGTTAACAGTCTCGGACTATAAAGGGGCGGAGCTTCGTCTACTGCAATCTGAAGATGACATGAAGGACTTCTCTGGACAGACTCACCCTCTTACTTCATTCTGGTTCTTGTCAGCCAACAATTCAAGCAGATTGCCCATGTAAAGGGAAGAAATCTAAGAGTCCTTAAAATTCCGACAGATTGTATCTCAGGATTTTTGTTTAATATTCAAGTCCAGACTATGTGTTTGGGTTTGGCCCTGAATTGTCACCCAATGCCATGAAGAAAGAGTTTGTTGCCAGCTGGTTGCTTTGGAGGAGCCAACTGGATATGAGGGGTCTGGCTCCATTGACAGACTAACCTAATGATGTCTCTATAAATCCCTGGGCCGCTGTGACAGGAAGAGGCAGAACCTAGCAGAAGAGAGTGTGGTCCTTGGGGCGTGCCAATGAGGCATTACCCCTATTTTCTCTTGCTTGCCAGCCTCCATGAGGTAAGCAGCCTTGTCTGCCATACAGCCGTGCTGCCACGAAGTTGCAACTCACCTCAAACCCAAAGCAATGGCACCAGGAAACAACAGATTGAAACTTCTGAGACCACAAGCCATTAAGATTATTTCCTCAGTGTTTTATCACAATAACAAAAGGCTGACTGACAAACTGTAAGATGACTCATTGCCATGTCTGAGAGCTATAAATGAGAAGCCTTGAAATAAAGAAGTTACCTCAGTGTGGGCTTGGACTTTGGAGAAAGCCTGTGGACAGAATCCAAGAGGCTCTGTGATCTCTCAAGCACTGTTCTTGTCATAAACCACCAACCTAACGAAATCCAGTACTGACTTCAGCCAGTACTGCCCCTGGTCTTCAAGGCAGGGCAGTGAAAGGCCATTTGCATACAACTCAAGACCTAGTTCTCTTGGCATGGCCCAGATGTGTCTGTCACTCCTTACTGCCATTCATATCGGCTACCCACCTGCTCTGTTTGAAAGGGTGCCTGGACTCTAGTGTTGAGGAGAGTGGGTGTGGTACTGAGAAAACTATTTTCCTTCAGGATCTTAATCTGTCAGTTTCAAAGTGATAAAGACAACATAGATAATAAACCATATGTGTTTAGGGGAAAACACAATGGGCCGAGTGATAAGTTACATAGAAGATTTAAGTTAAGAGGCATTAGAAAATTACATACTTAAAATTTTTAATTACATTTGAGGGTTGTATATGCCTGTACACATGGAGGTCACATGACAACTTTTGGGAGTCAGTTCTCTCTTTCCACCCTGTGGGCCCAGGGACCTGAGGTCTAGCTTGACTCCACGTACGTACCCTTAGATGCTGAACCATCTGGCCAGCACGGTATTACATACTTTCTTCATGGATTCTGCAGTGTAACTGAGTTCATGCATGGGCTAAAATTAAGTTTTAGGCATGTTCCCTATTCCCACCTAGGCAGAACTGCTTTTCATGGCAGGCCTGGGAAAGGAAGGTTACTGGGCTGCAAAGGACTGCGGGTTTTCTTTATTTTTTCTCTTTCTTTCTTTCTTTCTTTCTTTCTTTCTTTCTTTCTTCTTTCTCTCTCTTTCTTTCTTTGTTTCTTGAGACAAGGCTTTTCTGTGTAGCTTTGGAGCCTATCCTGGTACTCACTCTGTAGACCAGGCTGGCCTCGAATTCACAGAGATCAGCCTGCCTCTGCCTCTTGAGTGCTGGGATTAAAGGAGTGTGCCACCAACTAGGCTAGGACTACAGGTTTTCAAAGTGCTCCCTTACTGTGCCGGGATAAAGTCAAAGAAACTGTAGAAAGAGTGAGTGCAGACTGACAAAATCTCCGAGAACAGTATTTGTCACTATATCAGCAAGTCTGTGAGTGAAGGAAAAGAATTTGCTCTTTGAAAATGCTTTGAAAAATAGTTCCAGCTCTTAAGTATAGTTCCATGGGATCTGAAGCTCTCTTTTGCTTCCAAGATGCCCACATACAAGTGCATACACGTGCATGCACACACACACACACACACACACACACACACACACAGAGAGAGAGAGAGAGAGAGAGAGAGAGAGAGAGAGAGAGAGAGAGAGAAATTTTAAGTTTTTAACATTTTTGACATGCTGACAAATCCAAGGGTTTTCTAGCAGTCTGACTATTACAGAGGACCCAAGCCCTTCTAGTCTTTCTGATCTGGTGTTCTCCATGTTTCTGGAAACACCTCATTTGCAGGTCCCAGTTGGTTATTATGGGATGGTCATTATAACCAGCCACAGCAAGAGAAGGATCACCATAATTGGCTTATGCTAATTATCCTGGGGTGGTGAAATGCCAAGCATCTGAACAGCTCTGACAAGGAGAGGGGAGGAAGTGACAGTCGGATGGGCACTCTCTCTGCCACAGCAACAAAGCCTGTTCTCATTGGGGGTGATTTTTAAAACTGGCTGAATTTGGCTCAAATAATCTCCCCACTGACTCTGAGCCACTTGGGAAATCAGAGTGAAGCTCTTCCAAGCCAGCTTGTTCTCTTCTTAAGTGAGTTTATGACCAACTCAAAGGAGAAAACCATCTCATTTCATTTCATGTGCTGGAATAAGATTTAGGATGCAAATTTGGGCTTCTGGTTTTCAAAACAACAGATTAGTAGATGCAATTGCAGTAAATCTTCTCAATAAGACCTTGCTTTGAAATCTGGAAATATCAGTCCCACCACAAAGACAGGTAAAATGCAAGCTTAAGCATATCTGGTATTTCCATGTGGACTGAGTCTGTGTTAGCATCACACACAGAGCATCCAACCTCTGATGTTCATCCTCTACCCTGAGTTCTGTTTCAGAAAGACACAGCCTACACTCACCTCACCCGTCACAACAATGGCATTTCTCTCCTTCTCTGCGTCCCAGGCGATTGATTGCCAGGTCACTCAGTGAGCATACTACACAGGCTATCCATGATCAGCTAAGCACAGGAGGGAAGGGGAAAAGTACTTCCATGACCTTCTGCTGGCTTGACTCTTAAAAAGATGATCACTAAAACAACAAGCAGATGGTACCTAAGACAAATCCATCTTCGTGTGGACGGCCCAAGGACTTCTTCGAGATCTAGCAGGAAGCTGTGGGAACACAGCCATGCCGCTGCTAGGTGACTAAGCTGCCATTTCAAGTCAAGAGATTCTGCTCACATCAAAAGCTCCAGGATGCCCCAATGCTTTGCTAGAAAGCCTGTGACTGGGGATACCTATCCATTCTCCCACCAGAGAAAACCAATGAGGAGATCCAGAATTCCCCATTCCTACTACACTGATATTTTTGCTGGGAATCAAGATGTCACATTTTCAACTGTATCAATTGGGTAAATCCCTAACAGAAGCCCTGCAGGTCTAAAATGCAATTGTGAAAAGAATTTACCAGGCAAGCAAGAAGGTTATTAAACATCTGCAGGCATTTACTCTCTATTGAGGTGGTATGTATAAATAATGGAAAGCTCTGGGTCAGATATGATGACTTAGAACTACATCCCAGAACTCAGGGGATGCCAACAAGAGGAATGCCAGGAGTCTGATCCTACCCAGGCCATTCTAGATTACAGAATGAGACCACACTTCAAATAACCACAAAGATAAAAGTAAAATAATGGCTGAGGCTCCATGTATAATGCTTACCTGGCTCCCTAGGTTCAATCCCAAGTATAGTCAGAATGTTAAAATCAAAGGAAAAGGGAAGGCATTCTGGGTTGTGGGAACAAGATTCAATTCTCTGGCTTGTTTTAAAAGCAAACGATCTGCCTAACAAACAGAACCCAGGTCATAGGGGATGAATAAAATAGTGCATTTGAAATAGCATGGACCAGGTTTGGCAAATATGATTTTTACACATCAGCCTCTGGGTCACCCATTAGAGACCCCTGAGGCAGAAGAATAAACACAATAGCCTTATTCACCTGCCAGGCTATCGGGAATTCTGTGGGCTGGAAGTCAATCCACCAGGGAACAAAAACATACAAGGCTTAAGGTATATCTCTGTGATTTCCTAAAACACCACCAAAATAAGCCAAGACTGTGTACACTTGCATACACACACACACACACACACACACACACACACACACACACACACATACACACACACACACACACACGGGGGGGGGGGAGCAGGAGGGGGAGGTGAAGGGAGAGGGAGACGGAGAAAGAACAGCAGCTGCAGTTTTACACCAATAGATTAGCCATGTCCACATGTATGTACGGACACACCAGCACCACACCAACAAAGTATGTCATTTCCAGGTGAATGCAGACATGCCAGTGTCACACCAACAGAAAAGCCACCTCTGTGAATACCCACAGACACGCCAGCAGTAGGGGGTTGCTTTTGGCTACAATGTCAGAGCCCACATTAAGGACATTGCTCCCTTCTGGAGCAGCAGCTGCTGAGCTGGCAAGGTGGCAGACATGAGTCTGCATCCCATTTGTCTATCTTGAGACCATTATGCTACGCCTGTGAACTGGCACAAAAAAGGAAGAGAAGTGTGGGGGCACATTGTGGGAGAAAAAAAAAGATTACAAAAAGCAAAATGAGTCTCAGGCAACCTCATTCTTAAAATCTGTTTTTCACAACATTATGAATGGAGGTTTACGCAGTTGCCACAAATCTAATTGCCATTTTGACATTTTGTGAGCTAAATTTGCTTTTTACTTCAATTCAGGTACAATCTGCAACATTGTTTCTATAAGGAAATCTATTCTGAGTTCTAAACAACCAATTTAAATTTGAACTTAAAGAGCACAACTCATTTTTAAGCAAAATTGCAGTAATTGTTTTCTTTGGATATTTTTAATGAGCCAAACAAAAAATGAAAAAAAAAAGTGTGTGGCTCATTTGCATGATCAGCAATTGAATGCTATACACAAATCTGTAGGGATTAAACTTTGCAAAGTCCAGGTTTAGTGGTATACAGTCGTCTTTTGAAGAACAGAACTTGATCTAAAACTAACCTATTATATTGAAGGAACATATGTTTTCCTAACAATTCTAGCTTTAGTGTTTTTAAAAGTTAGGGAGGGATGTTACTATTCAGGCATCTGCACTGGCCTGTCTGTCCTTGGGGTTCTGACAGGACACGCCCTCAGCTGCAGCCACTAAGAGCACCACCTGTGCACATTCACTGTGTTCCCTTTTAAAGGGGCCCTGCTCACCTCCCATCCTCTTCTCTCTTTCTCTCCCTCTCCCCTATCTCTCCCCCCAACTTTCCTCTCTCCTCTCTCCTGTTGCTCTTGTCTCCAGAGGCAGGTCTCCTCACTTCCCTTTCCCCTTTTATGATCCCTTTCCCTAATAAATTATAAACCCTCTGCTTGAACCCTGTTTCATGGCATCTTTCTCTCACGAACCACCTTTCTTAAATTACAACAATGGGCAAATGACTCAGTGGGCAAGCATACTTGCTGCCTTAGCATGAGGACCTGAGTTCAAATCCCTGGCACCCCCATAAAAAGCTGGGCTTAATAGCACACCAGTAACCACAGTATAGTAGGGGGCAGAGACAAGAGGATCACTGGGACTTGCTGGTCACCAGCCTAGCTCTATGTTTAGTGAGACCCCCTATCTCAGGGGACTAAGGCACAAAGCTGACACCACACATCTTCCTCTGGTTGCTGCACTCGAATTCGAATATAGGCAGTCTTGCAATCACCTCACCCCATGACCCTGCTGCCATGTCTTCCCGGTCATGAAATACAGCCCCTCATTTAGCGTCAAAATAAACCTTAAGAGTTTCTGTTGGGTGTTTTATTACAGCAACAGGAAGTAACTAATATACGTCATATTCCATCACGTGAGAGTAACCCACATTCTGCAAGGTTGATGGGAAATGCGCTCAATGGCAAACATGGCCCAGGACTACGAGTCAGAGTTCCCACAGTGCCTATTTCGTCTCAGCTACAAAAAGGAGCCCAAAGCGTGGAGCTCACAGGTAAGACTTGATGACACACGGAGAAGACTTGAGATGTACTTTCACTTCCTACAAAAGGCTGAGTCACAGCTCAGGGGAGTCATGGCCTTAGATGGACAGCTGTGGTGGAACGGGACATGACCTTTACAGCCTAGAAGTGCCTGACCTGTTCTAGTCCTCAGCCCCTTACTCCAAAGGGAAGACAGCTTATCCAAATAATGGGGAAGAGATCACAATTCAAATATCCTCAAATGACAACTAGCACCTGCGAACTCCAGGTGGTCAGTGTCCTCCCTCTTTAATACAGCACCCACCCCAATCCTCCAACCACAAGAGCACTATGAACAACATGGAGCTTGTGAACCTGAGACTGGTAGGGACCAGTCACTAGACTCCCACTCAAATTACTTTTCTGACATATTGCTAGCATTTGAGTGATTTTCAAAGAACCTGGGAAAGTATCCCTGAAAGTAGTTAGAAGTCATTTGCAGACTCAATCCATTACCCCTTGTAGACTCAAAGGAGTGCCTGAGCTTTCCAGGTTAAAACACCTGGGAACTTAACAGCACTGAAAAGGCAGATCAACTTGGAATCAAGTGAGAAAATGCAAATGCATTTTGAAGGTGAACGCACCTGGGGGTTGGGGTGGGAATTCTTAAGGAATCAGGCTACACGCAAAAATGTTACTCCCTCACTGAAGATGCTGTCCCAGGGGAGCCCGGACAACGGGCATGAACACAAACTGCCATTTCAGTTCCAGCTCAAGGAAAATTTCTTTCCACCATGCCATGCCCTTAACTGTGTATATGAAAACTAAAATCCCCAGATCTCTGAACTGGATTTTTTTCTCCATGTAAGTCAGCTGGAGCTCTATTTGTAACTCAGGCACTTTATGAGACTCTGGAACCAACATGCTTATTTTTCATCACATATGTAGCTCAAACTCATGACACATGCTTCCAACTATGAACAATTCTGATTATAAAAACTAAAGTGTTAGCCATTTTTAGGATCCAACTTCCATATTCACAGGGAAATAACTGCTATCCTTTTAAATGGTGGGCTAACTTTCAGGCTAGGTGGTCCAAAGACAATGAGCCATATAAACCAGGGCCACCTAGCTATTCTATGGAACCTAAGCACAGCTTTTAAAAATGTGGGTGGCAACATTGGGGTTAGGGGTCACAACACTGACAGCTCAGAACTAACACACAACAAGTTCAGATTCAATACTATTACATGATGTGATGGCAGTGTTGTTACACTTTTTACAATGTACATTAAGGTTTCTGCTATTATAAAAACAATGGCTTACAAACAAGAGACTTAGTATTTTCCTATGGTCATTCTTCAGCATGTATCAAATTGGTATTATCTTTGATTGATTTTAAATTTGTTCTACTTGGGTGTGTGTATGCTTGTTTGGGTGCACATGTCACAGCCAGTGTATGGAGATGAGAGTAACTTTTCCAAGCTTGTCCTCTTCAGGTAATCAGGTTTGGACTCACTGAAGCATCTCACCAACTCCAAAATGTTTGGTTTTAAAAAATGCTGTTTAACTCAAGTTACACACACACACACACACACACACTCATTAAATGGATTTTGGCTTCAGATCGCATAGAAATGGCTCTGGATACACTTGTGGCATCTTGTGTTACATATTTATGTGAAGCAGGGTTACCCACTAGTGATTATAAAATGGGGGTGTCAGTCAACGCCGGGAAACACTGAGTTCTCTTACATCATGCAATATCAGATGCTCAGCTAAGATTTTGTCCTTTGTGTAAAATAAAGATACCCATTCATCTCCTTGGGAAGCAAATTTGCTTCTTTGAGAAAAATGGTCAAATCATATGTATACGAAAAGGTGTTTGGTTTTGCTTTGTTGGCAGCACAGGGATCAAACTCCATTCCTTGAGCATACTACACAATCAACACTGAGTCATATCCCCAGTCTAAAATAAATTTACATTTTATCAGCAGACATCTGAGTTATATACTATTTTATATACCAGGCACAGTCTCATGTGAAAAGGGGTCACAGATAGTCAAGTTTTAAGTGCTGACCTACCAGGCATGGTGGCATCTGCTTCTAACCCCGGTACTTCAGAGACACAAGAGTGATGGGGAATGTACTTCTTTGTATGTTTATCTTATTGACTGTTAAATAAAATAATGTTTGGCCAATGAAACAGCAAGTTAGGCAGGACTAAGAGTCAAAGAGGATTCTGGGAAATGTAGCAGATAAGTGATGATCCAGGCAGGAAGTGACATAGCAAGGAAACTCATATTTAAGCGAAGGAGAAACAGGAAGGGACCTTTTTCCCGTTCGCTTCCTCCAGTGGCAGGATGTGAGCCACCGGCAAGGAGGGACGCCAATAAGGCGTCCGATAAGTCTTATAAAATATATAGATTTGAAATAATTAAGACTGAGCTAACAGATGAGAATCCTAGACATTGGCCAAGCAGCATTGAACCTAATACAAGTTTCTGTGTATTCATTTGGGCCTAACTCGGACAGGCGGCTGCCGTAAAGCTCACACGTGGCGATGGGGCTCAGGCGGCTTTTGGCAGAAAGATTTATCATAACACAAGAGGGCAGATGAGTTCCAGGTCAGCCAGGATACACAGTGAGACTGTTCTTACAATCTCACCCATACACAGCAAGCTCGGGAATGTGCCCATGCACTACTGGTGTTTGACAATGAAAGCCTTGTGCTATTCTATTCAGACATCACTTTAAGAACCATCGTCAATATGCCAACATGCTCCTCACAGCAACTAACAAATCATTCTTTACCCCCAGCTTGACACTCAACCAAAGCATGGATCCATTGCTTCTGGTAATGGAAGTATTCCATATCACAAAGGAGCTGAGGAAACCTACAAAAAGAGGACCCTGGAAAATATTCAGCAACAGCCTGTGCCAGATCTGTCACCGGAGGCATTCCTTAAAGGTGCTGGCCTGACACTGCAGTCTCTCAAGACATGGACACCATTCAGCTTAAGCTAGTGGTTTATCTTCCAACAGTGGAACTGCTATGGAACAATCTTTGTACACTGTAAATATGTGTTGCTCTCATTAATAAAAAGCTGATTGGCCAATGGTTAGGCAGAGAATGCTGGGGAGGGCGGAGTCATAGGAGTCAACAGGAGATGCAGAGGGAGCAAGACATGCTGGAGGACAGGTAAAGCCCAAGCCATGTGGTATCACACAGATTAATGAGTTAATTTAAGTTGTGAGAGCTACTTAGTAATAAGTCTGAGCCAATAGCCAAGCAATTATAATTAAGTTTGTGTGTCAGTTATTTGGAAACTGGTTGGCAGGAAAGAAGTTTGTCTACATGGAACTACTTGCTACAGACATCTTTAAAATCTAAAATGACCATGAAGGCTTGGCTGCCAATCTGAACTGAAAGCCAAGAATTAAATTATCTACTAATTTAAATCCCCGAAAACCTTTTTATCCTTATTCAGGGTACTGGGGCTAAGTCAATGTTTTATTTCATATGGTTTAAATGCCTCCATCTTTTCAACTGACAGAAGGAAACATTGCATCCTTGTACCTTTACCGATGTGACTTAATGAGCACAAGGTATCAAATAGTTGGATACATCCATATTCTCATACCATCTGTATGACCAACATTCTAAAGTATGCCTCATATTCAGTAAGCATACTGGTAGCATGTATTCAAAGATATGTACCAATTGTTCAAACATCTCACCATGATGTGGTGCCATTAGTTACAACACTTTTATATTTAGGAAATAATTTTTACAAAAAAGATTTTTATGAGAACAAATTTTAATATATCACCAGATACAGCAATGTATACCAAAGAACTATGATGACTTTAACAAGAAAAACACAGTGCACGTAAACATGATCTACACCACCTCTAGGGTGTCTGTAACAATCAAACTAATTACAAATAAATACACACTCCAATGCCCCACACACATCAACAGGTTAGTTATATGAGCAGAAGGTTATGAAACACACTGAAAGAATGAACACACCACTCATACAGGTTCTTATGTCACTCAGCTCAAATTCTTAGATCAACTATTTCTCGCCAACACTTTACACAAAAAGATCCTAAACCAAATCATTGCAGGGTTTTTTACATGTAAAATTCACACAAATCACCGTGGCGCTTTCCATTTCATTGCAGCAAATTCTCAAGCTCTAGCCACTACCATTTACACCTGTGGTTAAGAACAAGGAATTGGTAAGAAGTGCTTCCAAACTTTTCCCATCTTACATATCGGAGACCTGAAGGCCACACATAGAGCATAAGGATTCAATTATAAAGTGCTCTTTGCTCAAGACAAGTCCTCACAGGCAGGTTTGACTACTGACTACTGTATCTGTTTTGACTACTGCCACCTTCCAGAACCCTGACATCTCATTGGACACGACAGTTTTCATTGATTGGTGGGTTAGGCCCAGCAGCTGGGCTGGAAGCAGGGTAGCCCTGTTTAATGCTCAAGTCCTCCGTGGGGCTCTCCGCAGAGTTTCTCCCAGGAACATTACAGGCTGTGAGAGACTTCTCTAGGCTTTCTGGTATGGCAGTGCATGAATCCACAGAGCTCTGCTGAACAACCTTGACCTGCAACATACATAAATGTATTAGAGGTTGAAAATCACGTCCACATTTTTCTCAGTGGTTGTCACTGTTTGTTCTATAGGGGACTGAAGATATTATACATGCTAGGCCCCCAGTGAGCTACATTCCCAGCCCTATTTTTACTTTGGATTTGAAACAGAGGTTCACTAGTTACCCAGGCTAGCCCTAAACTCATTCTATAGGCCAGAGAGATCTTGAATTTGTGATCCTCCTGCCTCAGACTCCCTCACTAGTAGACTTAGAGGTCTGTACCTGGTCACATTCCCACTCCCAAGAGATGAAACTGATCACCTGGGTCAGCTCTTCTGTAGGAGGAACTAAAATCTTAGTATATTCCTCTGTGAAAGAAGGAGTTTAACCTAACAGGAGTTAAAACATCAGATGTACCCTCTAACAAGTCTCAGGCTTCTCTTGACACCACTGAAGGCCAAAGCTCCACTCCCAAGCAACTGTGACATGTCAAAACAGAAGGCAAACTGTCTAAAAGCAAAAACTGCATCTTATTTACCTACACTCATACTCTTTTTTTTTTCCAACTTTTTTTATTTGAATTAGAAACAGGATTATTTTTCATGACAATCCCAGTTTCCTTCTCCCATCCGTCCTCCCCTAGCCCCCCCCCCACACAACTAAAACCTTATCTGTCACATACCTTTTCTGCTCCCCCTGGATGGTGAGGCCTTCCATAGGGTGTCATCAGAGTCTTTCATATCCTTTGGGATAGGGCCTAGGCCCACCCCAGTGTGTCTTGGCTCTTGTTTTTTTTTTGTTTTTTTGGTTTTTTTTTTTTTTGAGACAGGGTTTCTCTGTAGCTTTGGAGATTGTCCTGGAACTCACTCTGTAAACCAGGCTGGCCTCAAACTCACAAGAGATCCGCCTGCCTCTCAAGTGGTGGGATTAAAGACCTGAGCCACTAGTGCCCAGCACCTACACTCATTCTTAATACCCACAATGTGCCTGATCACATAGCAAATGCATAACAAATTCCTAACTAAAAGCCAAAACCTGCCTCAATGGTCCCGAATCCCTGCTGCATTCAAAGCAAGTGCAATACAAGTGCATACAACTGACTTCAGAGGGAAAAACTATTTACAATATGGCAAGCACCTAGGACCCATACTGAATCAATCACACTCTCTTTTCTTTTCCTTTTTTGGTTTTGGGAGACAGGGATTCTCTGTGTAGACCTTGTTGTCCTGAAAGTCATTCTGTAGACCTGGCTGGAGAACTCACAGATATCTACCTGCCTCTGTCTCCCAAGCACAGGGATTAAAGGTGTGTACCACCATCACCTAGCTCTCAATCACTCTGTTAATAGAGTTGTTTCCATACTAGATTTGGAAGACAGTTATCTAATAATGAAGTCCAGAAAGAATAAATCCCCCATGATGTTGTGTCTTTTAGATGAAAGAGATTACACCAGAAAACAAAACTAAAAAAATGGTAAGATGTTGATGTAGTTGCTAAGTCAAAATTTATGATAAATAGGATAATGAAGAAATATAAGGTATGAGAATAAGAACAGCTGGGGAGAAGGCTATGTATTATAAATTTGAGGGCCTATGTACAATTGCCAGAACCCACATAAAAAGGCTGGGCATGACCGTGCTCTAGGACTGCTGGCTCATCGGCTTATTCAACTTAGTGAGCTTTAGACCAACGAAAGACCTTGTCCCAAAATAAAGTGGAAGACAAGGAAGTGCACAAACAAGAAGTTAAAAGCAAGAATGGAAGATTCACAGACAAGATCTTCAGAAGAAAACAGAGCAGCAAGGTGAGAGACTTGAGATCAGCTGAGCCCAGGAGTGCAAGGCTAGCCTGCACAACAGTGAGACGCAACTAAAAACAAAACAAAACAACAAAAACGAAACAGCCTAATGAGGCCTGACAATTTAGATACTCAAGAGGCTAAGGGAAAAGGATAACAATTTTCAAGGCCTGCTTGAAGTTGGTTAAGAGTAAATTCAGGCTAGCCAGACAACTTAGTGAGACACTGTCTTAAAAATTAAAAAAGAAGGCTGGGAATTTGCCTAGATACACCAAGCCCTATGTTCAATTCTACCCAGTACTGCACCTCACCCTCCAAAACGGAAAAGACAATTAATAACAATTTTAAAAGAACGACTATTCTGCAAGTACAGATAGGTCTTCAGTGCAGTGTCCCAAAAATAACTACATGACAGACACTCCCAAAATAAAATTTCCAGGTATCATTTCGAAACAGGAAAAAAAAATGGAAGATTAAGAAGATAAAATAAAATTTAATTAAGAAAAAAGAATGGAAGGTTGTTTTTCCATTTATAGTCTCTCTATAGGAAGCATGTGACTTTAAAGGGCAATTAGATAATTTTGCATTATGAAAAACATAGTAAGGGGGCTGGAGAGATGGCTCAGAGGTTAAGAGCACTGCCTGTTCTTCCAGAGGTCCTGAGTTCAATTCCCAGCAACCACATGGTGGCTCACAACCATCTGTAATGAGATCTGATGCCTGCTTCTGGCCTGCAGGTATACATGCAGGTAGAACACTATACACAATAAATACATATTTTTTAAAAAAGAAAAGAAAAACACAGTAAATAAGAAAGCCTGCTTCTATCTCAGATCATATGCACAGGACACTAAAAAACAGCAGCCAAGGACCAGGAGTTGGTGGGAAATTACCATGTGTGAAAAGTTGAAGGGAAGAAGTTTTATTGGTACTACCATTCTTGTTTCTTTTTAAGAGAAGCAATGAGAGTAACCAAGACAAGGATTTCCTTTGAATCTGCCAGTCACAGGGACATTCAGTGAACAAGAAAAGGAGGAAAGCAGGGAGAATGATGGATCACACAGAAATAAGGAACTGAGTCAGCAAAACCGCAAAACCTAATGAAGTGACTGCAGAACATTCCTTGGCTTTTCTGACATGGAACTGAGTCAGATTGTAAAGTGCGAGTGTGATGCTCATGTAGACACAGTCTGCTTCTGACGGTCCACACCAGACAAGGCTCTGAATCTAACAGACAGTGCCACTACCCATCTTACCAGTGAGGTCTGCAGCCAGAGTGGGGAGAGAATAGAGATGTAGACGGCTTGGTAGAAGTGAATCCTACTAGCAGGGGTGGGGTGAGGGTGGGGGGAGTAATACAATGTCCTCAAAGAGCTGTTAACTGACCCTATCTATGCTCAAGGAATCACTACCATCCATGTGAGTCCTATGATTTATAGAGGCCAGACCCCCAAGCAGAACCATCAGGGAATCAAGTCTACAAACAGCAGCTCTTCTGTCTCTAGCAGACTAGGATTCCTTGGGCGTCCTCATCTCAATGACAATATCAACAGAACAATGCACCCCATGTATCTCAGTCATTCCTCTCTGCCCTGCACTCATCAGATGCTAACAAATGGCATGAGGAGCTGCCTTGAACTTAGCCTTCACCTTAGGGGAGAATTTACAGTTTTGAGTGTCAGAGCACCTGTTTTAGTAACAAAATCTTGTTCTGTGTTTTCTAAACTCAAGGATGAAACATGCTTGTACAGAGCATCTCAGAAAATGCTGACTTAAAGTGAAAATGACTAGGCTATGTTTTTAAAATGTGAATCTAATCAAAGTCTCCTAGACCCTCTTTTCAAGAGGACCCCCTGCCATTCTTCAAGTGCACAAAACTGCTTTGTAATTCATAACTGCTGGTGCCGACTAGACTGCATGTAGCTAATGCAGAAAACACAAATCTGCAGGAAACCATGGTTACTGCTCCATACCAGCAGGCTCCACAGCAGTGTGGAGTGCAGGCCCCCTAGTGTGCAAAACTCTTTCTCCTAGGTAATAAATCTGAACACCACATGCAAACTGCTTTTACCATCAATTTCTTATAAAAAAAAGAAAAGACCCTGTGGTAACTTCATAGGACAGTTTCCTATCTTTATAAAAGCCTTATTACTAAAGTCACTTCAAGATAATACAGTTCCATTCAATCCTCAAACATTTGTTAAATGGCTGACTTTTCATTAGTCATGATGACATAGGTAAACTAGTCACATACTGCAAACCAGAAAACAGATACTTGGGCAAGCAGTACCCAGGGAGTCAGTTCCTTCTGACAGGAGTCCAGATCCTAGCTTAGTGCCTGTTTTCCTATTGTAAGGATCCTGACATACAGAACATCTGTATTACATACGCTTCAAGGAGGAAGGAGCTGGCCTTTTTTTTTTGTAACTGAGGAGTGAAAGGTGCTCCCTATCCCCTAGCTGGCAAATGGCAGTCTGTACCAGATCCTAAACGGATCCCTAGAATTGTGGCTATCCCACGGCCAACAGCTCGTCAGAGCTGCTCAGCTTCACTCCTTCAGGGAGCCTGCTGTTTTACAGAGCTTTCCTCATCCATGGGGGAGTCAAGATTCACTCTCCTGTACTTCAGTACTGTTGACTCCAAGTGAGAGTGGGGAACAGAGATAACTGAGGGGGAAGGAGAAAACTGCACAGGATAATTTACTACTTCTACCATGAAGAGTGGACCAGTCCATTCCAGTGTATGAAAATTTTAAGATCCTTCCTCACTGTTAGCCCTAACTTACAAGGTTTAACTATATATACCATTTCCACATCAATCAAAACAAACCAATTTGTAATGTGTTGCTATTTTAATACAACTAATCACCAGTTTCTGGATTCTGTGCTAACAACCCTAACATACAAGAGCCACTTACTACACTTGTGAAGAACTTTTTCTTTTTTTTTTTGCTAGTTGAAGGTTATCCAATTGCATACTTAAACTCTGATAAGTGAGCAAAGTAACATCACAAATTTTTAAAAATTCCTGAAGTTACTTTAGAAATTTCCAAGAATATTCCCAGGGTTCCCAGTTTGAGAAATACAAACAAGCTGCAAAACAGAGGTGTGAACCTGGGGAGGTTTGAGTCTTTCAGGAAGGTCACCTTCATTCTTTTACCACACCAGTGTAAGACATCAACAAATAAACCTGAGTTAAGAAATGTAATGGGAAGGATGCAGAGGTCATGAGCGAACAGAAAGGTTGAGTCAGGTGAAGAACAGAAGAAAGGGTGTGTGATAGGTAGAGTTTTAGTTGGGGGGGTGGTAGGGGAGGAAGGGAGGGAGAAGGGAACTGGAATTGTCATGTAAATCAATCTTGTTTCTAACACAAATAAAAAATGGAAAAAAAAGATAATGCTAATATGATCTTTGTTAGATTAACCAAAACCCTACTGTTGTTTGTTATTTCGATCCTGAAGTTTTTCATAAGTCTTTCCTAATTTATTGTCTCTTTTTGCTATTAATGTCTTTTTGTTTTTGAGATTATAATAAAATTACATTATTTCTCTGTTAAAAAAAAAAAAAAGAACGCCTTTAATCCCAGCACTTGGGAGGCAGAGGCAGGCGATCTCTGTGAGTTCGAGGCTAGCCTGGTCTCCAGAGAGTGTGCCAGGATAGGTCCCAAAGCTACACAGAAAAACCCTGTCTTGAAAAGAAAAAAAGAAAAGAGAGAGGGAGGGAGAGAGAGAGAGAGAGAGAGAGAGAGAGAGAGAGAGAGAAAGGGTGAAACTTGGTGTGCACAAAGCATAGAGAGGGAGCTATGGTGCACATCTGTAATGCCAGCACTCAGGAGGTGGAGGCATAAAGATCAGGAGTTCAAGGCAAGCCTGGGATTTTAAAAGTTAGGTAAAACACATGTACTTGTGTGCAAAAATGGTACCGTTAATACAAATTACAGTATTAGAAATAAAAATCAGCTGAGCAAATATTCTCCACCTTATGCTCAATGTAAAGAATAAAGGTCAGAGATCAGAAGCCTTGACAGGAGAGGGGAGACTAACAGAATGTAAAATCTCAACAGTGATCAAAACCTGTGGCCCAAAAGAAAACAGCCTCTTTACACCATTTAAGCCATGCTGAGAACTCTCTGACAAATGTACTGAGTTTCCCAGGAAGCTATTCACAGCAGCCCTTTGGGTAGAGGAGGAGATTAGACCTCAGGAAACTGTGCATCCTTAGACTTGCTCACTCTGGGATTTCTGAGTGAGAAAGTACAGCAGCCAACCCTGAGCCACCTAACAGACTTCCAGGATGGCAGGCAGGAAATGACATTCACAGACTACCTTTTGTGATCTGCTGCCACCAGCTGTTGGTTTTGAGGACTCTGCAATGTTTTCTTTGCCTGGTGTTGGGGAGGATCCCACTAACTTCTGCGCAGCAAGGCGGGGGCTGGTTCTGATCGGCATGGTAGTTCTCCGCAGGATATATGGACTCGTTTTGCCTGTAGGAATGTCAGCAAACCCTAAGGGCAAAAAAGCTGCTTGTCAGAAATGGCATTCATTAGGGACTTTCCATTTTAGCTGTGCCAGCAAAGGAGTTCACGTGCTTGTGGGTATACAAAGTTTCAATAAAATAAAAATAACTAAAAGTAAAAATAACTACAAGACCTAGCTTCTCTCCAGTCACAGAGAACAAAGTATTAAACTACATAATTGCCTAGGTGGTCATCAAATGAATTGGAAAATTAACAGGTTATCCCTTATTAGAAAGACAAAAGATTTAAAGACACCACAATAAGGAAAAAGGATCAGGAAGAATCACATTTAAAAGAACAAAAAGTTTTGCTTTTTCTACAGGGTTGCATGATCTTGCATTTTCTAAGACAGGCAGGACATTTGACACAATGGAACTGGAATGGGAAAAGGCCAGTCCTGTCTGAAGAGGGAAAATGTAAACGAATAGTGATTATAGGACTTGTCAAAGTATCTTTGTATTTGCTCATACTGCCTCCTTCCAGGAAAGGAACTGACCTGACTGGTGACAACAAGAGAAGGCTAGCCACAAAGACACTCTCATCACAGCAGCATTCAGATCCAACTACAGGCGATGCTCTTAATCCCTTACAAATGAGTCATCAAGAGAGTGACAGCTAGCTAAATACTTTGGAACCATGGTTACTAGAATATAACTCCTCCAATCAGTTATGATTTCAAGGACTAGGGCAAAAGATCCAACCTGCTACAGATTTTTTTGTTTTGTTTTGTTTTGTTTTTTTTAAATAAAACTATGTGGCTGAAGCTGGGGTATGATGGCACATGTCTACAATCCTAGCACAAAGAGGATAAGACAGAAATGCTTCAAGATCAAGAACAGCCTGAGATACACAGGAAGATTCTGTCTCAAAATATTAAAAAGAATTAAAAATCAAGACCGAATTAGTAAGGGGGAAAGTCTGCTTATGTCTTAAAGAGACTGCAACAATATCAAATAGGTGTGAAAATTCTAAACTCTCACTTCTAGGAGGTCAATGTCAACCAGATCACTTGTCCAGTTCATGTGGCTCAAGAAAGGGAAAGGTGATTTAAAAAAATAAGAAAAAAAGAATTTCTAACAGACTTTTAATGGACTAGTCTCTCCAGGCAGCTAATATATGATAATTGAAAACCCTAAAAAGTAAAGGTTTCTATCTTTGCACATGCCGACTATTATGTGAAATCTCAAAATTTCACATTTTAATACTAGGAATTGAATAAAGGGTCACAAGCAAGCTAAGCACATGGTTTACACCCTCAGCCCTATAATTCTGTATGTAAACTATGCGTACCTTTTTTTACGACTTCTGGGAGTCCCTCTAGTTCAAACTTAGTCTCTTCCTTGTCCTCAGTAGGATGCACGCTACTATTGACTGTTTTCTTGCTTTTTTTAGAAAATGTCTCTGGTGCACAAGGTGGTGTCCCACTACCATTCTCCCAAATTCCGCTGGACCTTTGTCTCTTGCCTGAAGTTTTACTTTGGCCAGATGTTGACTTCTCACTGACAGAAGTGGCTGGAGATGGTCCTGGAACCGAAGAATTCAGTAAAGGAGAACTGTGAAGACGCTGTTTGGATTGTTGTGAACTCAGACGAGCAACTTGTAGTTCTAGCATCTCTTTGGCTTTCTCTAACTCTTCATGGCTTATAAGCAGGGAACAGTACTTATCCAAGTACTTATCTGCTTCCTTGATTTTTTCTTCAAGAGTCTCTTTTAGCTCTTTGTTTTCAGTCATTAATTTAGCTACATTATCACCCACAACAGTACCTGTAGAAAACAAAGTGACACATCATATTTACAATTGCAGCTGCTCCCGAGCATCGTTATAGACAGTTCCCAGCAGGTAATCTTTAAGCCTGTTCTTTGAACTTTTCCAGGAGTTAAGGACAATTATCTGTTCGTGTCTGAAGAATATGAAGCACAATCTAGTAGATAGTTTAAATAAAACCCATCCAAACTTTAACTCCCTTATAGAATTAGCTACAAGAGATCAAGCAAATTAACTTTTTATATCCCCCTTCCCCCATCCTTCTTTCTGCCACAAATGAATAAGCACTATAATTCAGTAATGATCTTAAAGTCCTTCTTGTATGGTTTTGGGGACAGGTGCCCAAAAGCTGTGAAAACATTGAGAGAATAGTGGGTTGGTAGGGTCCAATGTAGAAGAACCACATCAAGGCAGAGGCCTCAATCAGAGTCTAGATGCCAGGGGTGGCAACCAATTCATGAGGCAAACTTCCAGATTCCAAAACCTACTCCAACTACACTCTCAATGGGAAAAACCACTGAACTGCCCTGCCACACTTGATCTAGAAGCCTCCCACACATACCAGCCACGGAAAAGCAGAATATGTGGGTGGATAAAAGTGGCAAGTTAATTACCAATAAGCAGAAGAAAAGGGGGGGAAAAAAGCTACTCAAACAGTACCAAAATAGCAAACTCTTTATGGATAACCATTAGCAAAAGGCACCATTCAGGTTTTCCTCCATGGAAATAATTATATTTCGAAATGTAGGCTCCATTCTGAATCCTATAGTTACCACACAAGGTTAAGCCCAAAATTCAGAAATTAGAAAATACTACAAAGGCCAGGTGGTGGTGGCGCATGCCTTTAATCCCAGCATTCGGGAGGCAGAAGCAGGACAGCCTCTAAAGCCACAGAGAAACCCTGTCTCGAAACCCCCTCACCCACAAAAAAGAAAATATTACAAAGAAGCCATTAAAGTACTTTTTAAACATGAGTACAAATGGAGTATTGAGGTGAATGCTGACTTCCAGAAGACAGTATGCCCCAGCTAAAACCCACCAGCTTTCTGCTTCTGTGCAGCTTCAAGTTGGCAGATCTCTTTCTCCAGCATCCCCTTTTCTCTTTCCAGCTGTTTACAAGATTTGAGCAACAACTTTATTTTCCCCTGAGCACGCTGAAATTCCTTCTCAAGCTGATTCACAGATTTACAATGCTCTACCTACAAAAAACATGTAATATCATTTAAAACCTTGAATTTCATTTTACAAGTATATAGAAGAACTAAAACATATTAAAGCAGCATATACTAGAGTTATGTTTAAAACACAACATCTCAAGATTCATAAAACAATCCCCCCTCTCTTCTCAGTTCCCTAAATCTCCCTGATAGCCAATGTGGGTTTGGGAATTTTTTCAGCATCACATCACATGTGTTAGATGATAAAAATTGCCACAACAAATCCAGTAGGTTGTGTGTGACAAGTTCCACAGACTGAGCCGATAACTTCAAAAGGAGGTCTCCTGGAAACGGTTGTGGAACTCTCAGCCAGAGTAAAATATTGGGCTGTGATTCTCTCGGCAATTTGTTTTTCTACTCCTTTTTTTCACATTAATGAAATGTTCCTAAAAGCCTATGCTGACATTTCAAACAAAAGAAATAGATAAGAAACCATCCCCTGAGATGGGGTTACTAGCCAGGACCTCATCTCAGGAAAAACCAGTTTTCCAAATCATTCATGTTACTCATGTAAGTACAAATAGTAAAAACTTCCCCAACAATAAAATTTCATATGGCTATACATGTGTCATCGAAAGTGGGCTTAAGTGTCTGGTAACGAAAGCTTTTAATAAGAAAGAGTAAAAATAGTTAAAATAGCTCAATACTTCAAAAACTCACAAGAACTAGGTAATAGATGTTAAACAATAACTGACCACAAAAATATATTAATTTGATTTAAGAAATATGTGGTTAGCCTTGGATGATACTATGTTAATCAAGGATGGTCTTATGTTTTGACTAATCAAGGACAAATTTTATGTTTTGATTAACCCTGGATCCTATGTTTTGGATTTCTGCGTCACTGTGCCAAGTAACAATAATGTCATATGTTTGGGTTTGTTTAACAAAAACATCCCCTGAGAAAATATCTCTATAAAAAACCTTGTTTGAGAACTGCAAAATACACTCAGATTCAAACTGCCTCTATGTTTGTTTCTGTTTGTTACTGCCAAATCCTTACCCACCTATTCTTCAAGGACTCTCATCCCAGGGACTCCCATACCCGGCTGGGGTGGTTCGTGGCAGAAAATCACTACAATTCTGAGCACTATACAAGCTTGGGTTCCGAAACCTGAAAAAGTTTGATACACTACAGAATGTCTTACAGTCAACCAGAGTAGGCATGCCAAATTAGTAGAGCATAACAAATCTGCCTTGAGGAATCTTACTTTGAGGTTCTTTAATTCTTCTACTGGAACTTTTAATTCTTCGGTTAGCCTATTTTTCTCTTTATTGAATTCTTCTTTCAGCCTTGTTGTTTTCTGTACCATTAGATGCAGCTCCCTCTGTAGCTGTGCTTCTTTCCCAATCATTGTGTTAATCTGAAATTTAATATTCATTAGCAACTGCTCTGGGTAGTCTGTTCTTACTGAACTAACCACTGCTAGACACACACTGTTTCTTTAAGAAAACGGAACCTGGCTGATCCTCCCTCCTTCCACTCACCTGGTTTTCTCAAAACCTACTAATGAGTTTCCATTTTCTTCTCAGCAAAGATTTAAAATAGCAGTAAGAAAAAAAAGTCTTAAGACTCTTTACAAAGGTTTTAATTTGAAACAACATCAGAGAATGTTTTGAAGGAGTGCCTTATTTTTTGTATTTAGTGTCTTAGATTTTTATCTGCTCTTAAATCTCTACTAATCCCACCATGCTATTTCAATTCAATAGAAACATGCCAAGGATTAAAGTTATAAATATACAAATCTTGGAAAATATAGTTGTGATAGACTTCATTTTCTGGAAATTCTTTTTTAGTTATTTGTTGAATAAAAAATTTAATTCTTAGGAATCCCTTTCTTGATCAGGCTGATTTTTCTCAACCCATACCCTGAAAGCCATGAGTGTTCCACTGATCCTAATTACATCAATGTATTTAGGCATTCTTTCTCCTAAAGGTGCAAAGGGCAGGGACTGCCTTCAGACCCTAATTCATTATCTGTTACACTCTTGCCACATTGGTTCTCAAATGGATAAGGGGATGTTTCCACCCCAGTGAACCTAAAGTACAGATATTAAAAACCCTGAAACCCAAGGTTCCCCTATGTGAAGAGGTCACATCAGAACCCTAATCCAATTCACAAAAAAAGGGGGGCCCCTTATAAGCCCATCATAGTGGTCACTGCTGAGTGAGCTGATGCAATATTCCTATAGTCAAGACCCTAGGAACACAGTCAGGGAACCATTTCAAAGTCCCTCCCTCCTGACCATACTTCCACAGGGAAATAAGTCATGGCACTTACTCTTTGCACAAGTGATACTTTCTCCGTCTTCATCAATCCAAGCTCACTTTCTAAACTTTTGTAAGAATTCTGCAGTGCTTCAAAGGTGTGCTGCAAAGCGCTGTTTTTGGATTGCAGCACTTGGATCTTCTGCTCCAGCTCCACAGTCAGATTTCCCAGTTCTACTTTCTGTTTCTGCCAGAGTTGCTGCTCTCCTTCCAACTGGGAAAGTTTACATACAAGCTGTTCTTGACCTTTAAGTTGGTCTTCCAGTGTCCTGACCTCTTCCTCCTTCTTCTCTAGTTTCTGTTTGCCATCTTTTATTTCTTGAGTGAGGACATTTACAGAAGACTGCAAACTAATGTATTTATTCTTGGTCTCACCGAAATCCTGCAGCAGCTGGGCCTTCTCAACTTCAAGAGTTTGTACTTGACCACTCAGATTCTGTTCTTTGGTCTTATAGGCCTCTTGGTCATTGCACAAGGAAATCATTGTCTCATTTAGCTCTCTTAATTGAGTTTGAAGCCTCTCCATTGTTATTTTGGATTCCTCTTCCATCTGTACCTTTTCTTGTTCTTTTTCTTTTAGTAAGTTTTCAATAGAAGAATTTTTTGTTTCTAATTCAGACACTCGCTTTTGTTCCTGTTTTAATCCTTTCATAAGATTTTCATTTTCTGACCTTGTATTAGTAAGTTCTAACTCTAAATCTTGGATGTTTTGGACCATTCCTTGTATTTCTGATTTTAAAGTCTGTATCTCTGCTTTGGAACTCTCAGCTTTGAGAGTCACATGCTCTCTGTTTGCCTCTGAGAGCTTCAATTCTTGTTCAAGGTTCTCAACTCTGTCCTTAAGCACATCTGCATAATGCTTACTTTCCCTCAGCTGTCCGAGGAGGCAGTGCTGCTCTTTTTCACCAGCATGTATGCGAGCTTTCAGCTTCTGAATGCTACTTTTCAAGGGATGCACTTCTTCCCCTGCCTGGTCTAGACTCTGTTCTTGGGTCTTCGAGGTTTCCTGGTCATTACACAGGGCTGCTATTTGCTCACTGAACTCTTGTAACTGTGTCTGAAGCATCAGCACTGCAGAGTTAGAGTCTTCTTCCATTTGTACTCTTGCCTTCTCCTTTTCTTCCAACAGACTTCTAAAGGAAGAGCACAACTCATCCAGTTCTGACACTCGACTCTGCTTGTCTTGTAGTTGCCTGGTCAGATTTTCCCTTTCAGACCTAACTGTGACAAGGTCTAACTCAAAAACGCTCAGGTTTTTGGCCATTTCATCCATTTGTGCCTTGAGGGTCTCCACCTCTGCTTTAGAATTCTCAGCATCAAGAATCACCAGCTCTTGGTGTTCTTCTGACATTTCCAATTCCCTCTCCAGATTCTCCACTTTATCCTTCAATGAGTCATTTTCACGTTGGCTTTCCTTCAGTTTCTCCTCGGTACTGAAGTGCTTCTTTTCATCTGCCTTGATGCGCACACTCAGTTTCTCGATGCCTCTTCTCAACTGATGCACCTCCTCCTGGGTTGAGCTCAGCCGCACTGCAAACTCACCTTTCTCCATGAGTGCCACCTCCAAGGCCTTGGAGATGTTCTGCTTTTCACATTCTGTCTCAGTCAGCTTGACCTGGAAGTTTTGAGACTCCTTGACCAGTGATTCTTTCTCTTTACTCAGTTGTCCAATTTGGATTTCCAGTTCACCTACTGCCAAAGATAATCCCTGGGAGTCATTTTGCAAACTCTGCAGCTGCTCCTGGAGATGGGCTTTGTCCTTTGTTAGCTCACTCACATTAAAGGACAAAGTCTGAAGGAGCTCTGCTTTGTCCTTGACCTCAGCCTCTACCACCTCAATGTGACGGAGGCTCTCACTTTGGTGAGACTCCAGCTCTTCTACTTTCTCTTTCATCTTTTTAGACATCTGATCCAGTGCTTTTCTTTCTTCTGACACAGTATCTAATTCTCCACAAAGCCTGTTTCTCTCACTTATAACTACAAATAGCTCTTCTTTAAGGTCAACAATAACCTTCTGCTTGCTTTCAGTGTCTCTTTCTAAATGAAGCTTCTCTGCTTGAACCACTTTTAAGTCAGCTTCCACAGAGAGGATGAGATGCTCAAGATTAGCTTTCTCAGACTGGATCCTGATCAGCTCCTTTTCCACATCAAGAAACTTTTCCTTCCAATTGTCTTCTATGTTGGCTGCACTGTCTTTAATAGCTCCACTTAACTTACTTGTTCCCAATTCTACATCAAAAACAAGGTCTTCTCTACTTTCTATTCTCTGGTGTACCTCCTGGTTACAAGGAAGGGATTCCAATTTTTCACTTAAGTCAGATTTTTCCTTCTTGAGGTCCTTGACTATTTTTTCCAATTGCATGCATGTTTCAATCTTGATCTTTAGTTGTACTTCCTGTAAACTAAGTTTTGAACCTGACTCTTTTATTTCATTTAGCAAACTTTCAACTTTTTTGTCCCAGTCGTCTACTACAGGAGGTAATCTTAAATTCTCATTTGATGTGTCTTTCTGCAAATGGAGATTCTGGCTAGACCCCTGATCTTCCAGAATATCCATGGGTATCAACACATTAGGACTAGAAAACAATTCAGAAATGCATTCCGAATAGTCCTGGGTTTTGTCCTCTGCTGATGCCTCACAATTGGTCTGTAGGGACTGCTCTTCACACCCCTCTCCTGTGAACCTGGCTGTCTCAGTCTTGGTAATTAAAGTTTCTAGACAAAGGTCTTGTTGAACATCTTTATCACAAGTCTGATCAGTGTCCTGCGTTGATGTTTTCTCTGTAGTCTCTGAAACAGACACTTCTGATTCTTTTATATCGTAACTATCATTTTGGCCCTGGACAGCCTGTAAACATAATGTAAACCAAGAAAGAATATTATTTTTCAGAAGAGTCAAAATGGAATCAGTGATTTAACTATTACTTCACAGAACTGCCCGTATGGGTGCTGCTATGCATATTCCTCCCAACAGCATGACTTTCAATACTTTATTCAATCCTGCTCTCTATCCAGACAGTCAACACAAACATTCAGGGGGTTCTACCTATGTGCAAAGTGTTGGGTAAGATATTTACCATAAGGATGAACCCTCCAGAACATGTATTTCAACTATATCTAAAATGAAAATTGCATCTTTCAGGCAGATTAAAAGAGTAGCATTTCTTTGTGATTACCAAATAAGAGACTGACAAACTTCAGGTAAAATGGTGAACATGCTCTTCAGTACTCGTGTTCTTTACCAAGAAAAGCAGTAAGGGTTTAATGAGCAGATTTTCAGTCCAAAGACCTCATCCTAGTTAGCACTTTCCTGGATAAAGTATGTTTTATCTCAATTTCATCTACAAAATGGGGTGCTATGATTTTGATTCCTACTACCACCTCAATATGACTTATGACCTTCACTTCACAGAATTAGAGTTAAGATTCAAACAGTATAGCATTAGTACTTGAGATGATCAACTAGAAAAGACAAATCACAAGGAACTAAGCAATTTTCTCTAAATAACTGATTCTATTGCAAGCTGCTAGAAAATTAACATTTAAATAATATCTTCTATCTCACTTAAGAACTAATGCTATACCACTTAAAAGTCTGAAAGGCATAAGGCTAAACCACCTTAACACATCAGTGTTGATAATATTTAATTGTGCCTTATTAATCAGTAAAAGTATATGTGGTGGTTTGAATATGAATGGCCCCCATAGGCTCATATGTTCAAATGCTTGGTCATTAGGGAGTGGCACTTGACAGGGATTGGGTGTGGCCTTGTTGGAGGAAGTATGTCACTGGGGTTTCAAATGTTCAAGACAACCCAGGGGCTCACTCTCTCTTCTTGTTGCCTGCCAATCTGGATGAAGAACTCTCAGCTACCTCTCCAGCACCATCTCTGC
This sequence comes from Cricetulus griseus, assembly GCF_003668045.3. Lineage (NCBI taxonomy): Eukaryota > Metazoa > Chordata > Mammalia > Rodentia > Cricetidae > Cricetulus > Cricetulus griseus. Next base: position 5,321,104 of record NC_048598.1, on the reverse strand, counting down.
CTCTATGCTTCCCACCATGCTGATAATGAACTAAACCTCTAAACTGTAAGCCAGCCCTAATTAAATGCTTTCCTTTGTAAGAGTTGCCATGATCATGGAGTCTGTTCATAGCAACAGAATAGTAACCAAGAGAGTATACATTCTAAAGACTTCCAACTTTAGACTTTGTAAGACATCTTTAGTTATTTTCCATAAAAGAATCATGATGGACATTTATTCCTCAAATAAAGTTTCCTCTTTTTTTTTTTTTTTTTTTTTTTTGGAGTTCTGGTTGGCCATGAGAAATTTTTGGTAAGTTTTTTTCATTTATCTCCTGGAACCTTAAGAATACTCCAATCTTGATTTCACATTTACTTCAATCCAACAAGCATTTACTGTTTAACTAAGCATGCACATGGAGAAACAGCATGTATATCCCAAGTACTTACATTTTCCATGTCAGTGCCAAGCAAAGACCGTGAGCTTAAGTCCAGCTCTTGCAACTGAAGGCGTGCTACCTCAAGCTCAAGGGACAGATTCTTCGTCTGTTGTTTTGCTTCTGCCAACTTGGACTCCATTTCCAAAGTCACACTTGTCAGCTTCTGCTGCCATTGCTCCTTTTCTGACAAATACTGCTCCCTAAGGCAGCCAAGCTCATTCCTTTCAGAGCTTAATAACTGCTCAAGCTCTTGAATTTCTTTATTTTTCATAATCCCTTGACTCTCGATTTTCTCTTCTAGATTTTTCAGGGACTGCAAGTACACCTGACATAGGATTTCAAGTTCTTCAATAGTCCTCACAGAGGCAGCAGGAATTTCTTTCTCAGTCAGATTTTCCTCCTCAAGACTGCTGTAAGACACGTCATCTACATTACAAGGGTTTGCTGAAGCATTCCCTTCTAAGCTTAGAAGAGATGTGTTGTCAGTTTGTTCTAAAACATCTTTGTACAAAGCTTCTCCAAAATTTGTCAGACTAGGGCTGTCTGTGCCACAGAACGACACTGACAGAGTATGTCCATTCTCAGCTCCAGGCTTCCTCTCTTTTACCAAGTCACCCTTCAAGTTTCTCAGATTCACTGACAAGACAGAATTTTCAGCTTGTAATGTGTCAACATAGGAACACAGCTCTGACATCTTGGAGCTCACCTCACAGTGCTGATCATGTAAAATTTTGTGTTCATTTTGTAAACAGGAAAATTTTTCCTGTAACTCAGCAAAGTGCACTGGAACTTCTTTGTCTGACAAGGTTATTTGTTCACAGAAACCGCTACTGTCCAAAGGAGTCATGTTTCGTTTATCATGCAACACATCTGACACATCTTTCATTAGCTTGCTCTGAGGAAGAACACCTTCATGGTTTAGGATTTTCACTTCATTCACTAACTTCTCAACCTCTGCTGCCATTTTACTAGTTGCTGTAATACACTGTGATCTAGAGTCATTCAGCTCAGACTGTAGTTTTAACTTTTCAACCTTCAGTACTTCACACACTTTCCCTAGCTCAGTTAGTTCATTCAATGCTGTCTGTAGAGAGCACTGCAAGTGTGCATTCTCATTTTGACTTGTTGACAACTCATGGAGCACTGACACATACTTTCCTTCTGCTTCTATTTCACAGTCTTTAAGGCCAATCCTTTCATGTGACTGAGTGTCCTGTGAACTCACAGTTTCTAGCTCCCCTCTAATTGTTTGTAATTCCTGATGCAGGGTTTTTTTCTCCTCCTCACTTTGATCAAGCTTTACTTCCATAACTTTAATCAAAGCTTCTAGTTGTACCAACTGTGCTTTGTAACTGTCGGGAGAAATGTCTTTAGTGTCAATATCCATCTGACACTGGGAACTACACATATTTATCTCATCTTCTGTTGCTTTTACAGAGTTCTCAACTGATTCTACTTCAAGATGATAATGCTCATGTTTAGTCTGAGTTAACTGCATTAGTTGCTCGTTCTCATGTAAGTTGCTAACTTCCTTTTCCTTTTTATTTTGCTCTTCCTTTAAAGTCTCTTGCCTTAGACCATCAGTCTCACTCTTAGAATAGATTTTGGTGTCTGTAATCTTAGATTTCACAGTTTGTTGCTCTATCTCCAACTTCAGCATCAATTTCCTGTTTTGCTCTTCACTGAAAGCTAGTTTTGTTAAAAATTCTTGCTGTTCCTTTGCAAATGCTTCCTTTAACTGCTCCAGTTCATTTTTCCTATTCTCACAAGCAGCAGTGCATTCACTGAGCAAACATTCTAACCTAGCATTGTTTTCTTGTGCTGTTTTGTAGTTACCCCTGAGATCTTCCAACACAGTTTCTGTTTCTTCACATCGTTGTAACAACAGATGTCTTTCTTGCTTATACTGATCAGACAACTCTGAAATGCTTCTCTCTTGTTCTGCAACACATCTGGAAATCTCCTCATGTTTTTGGAGTAAATTCATTTTCTCCTGCCATAAGGCCTCATTAACTTCTTTGAGAGCCCCATTTTCTTGGGTTAACTCTTCAATGTCTTTTTTGTTTAAAGAGATGATGTCACTCATTTCTTTCTTCTCTGAGCTCAAAGTTTCAGACGAAAGTTGTAGCTCCTTCAGAGTTTCTTCAAGAAGGCAGTTACTCTTCTTTAATTCTTGAATCTCTGTTTGATCAGCTTCTAATTTTTCTTTCAAAAGTTGCAACTCTTTTTCCTTACTCTCAAGGGTTGCTAAAGTTTCAGCAACAATATTTTGATGAACTGCAGAATCTTCCTGCAATTTACCAATGCGTTGGTTTGTTTCATCCACAAAATTCTGATGAATCTGTTCTGCTTTAATGAGGTTTTCTTCTATTTCTTCTTTGATTTGTAGCAACTCTTCACACTGCTTTTGAAGATCCGAGTTCATCTGGTTTTGAGACTCCAGGGAACTTTCAAGTGAAGTGACTCTATTTTGTAAGACAGATAGATTTTCTGAAGTTTGGTCCCCATCTACAAAGCAGTCACTCCTTTCTGAATACATGCTTCCTTGTTCCCCCATTAGATTTCCAAAGGAGTCACTCACTGTCGGCTGCTGTTCAAAAGCCAAAGAACTTCTCTGATTATCCTCATTTGTCACCAGAGAACCTCTGGACTTGAGCAAATCCCTCAGCGTTTCATATTCAGTACGCAAGCCTTGGTACTGCTGCTCTTTGGTTACTACTTCACTTGACAGTAACTGAAGCTTATATTCCAAATCTTCGACTTGCCCAGTGAGCTCATTAGCTTTCAAGCACATATTTTCTATTTCCTTCTGATGCTTCTGATCTGAGAACTCAGCTTTCTGCTGCAGCTCCAAGTAGGCTTGTTTCTGTGTCTCGATCTCTACCATCTTGCTGTCTATCATACTGTGGAGGTTTCTAATCTCCACATTAAGGTTTTCTCTTTCCATTTCCAGTGTTCTTACTCTTTCACTGTAGTCATGACTTTGTATTTGTTGCGTCCTGAGACTGGCTTCTAAGTGGTTGATTTTACTCTGTAAGCTTTCTTTTTCTGATTCTATCTGATTTATAAGTTTTTCATTTTCACTTTTCCAACAAGAAAACTGAGTTTTCTCTTCTTCCAACTCTTCACACTCTTTCTTTTTTAACTCCAAAGCACTCAGCAAAGCTTCAAACTCCTTCTCTATTTTATTTAACTTATCATTCAGTTGTTCAATGTGATGCTCCCTTTTTTTCAACAGGTCTTGTGAACAGTCTCTCTGCCCTTCCAGATCAGCTAAGGCAAGTTTTAGTTTCTCTAATATTAGTGAGTTCTCTTGCTGATTTAGTTTTTCCTGGAGCTCTCTCAACATGATTTCCTGAGAGGTATTCTTAGCTATTAAAACAAACAAATGAACACAAAGTTATCAATGTTTATAACAAATACCTATTTTCATCAGAATATTATATTCTAGCATCAGGGTGTAATTCAGTGGGAAAGATGCCTAGCATGTCTAGTCTATGGCTTCTAAAATTTTAAACTCTAAACTAAAAAAGCAATGAAATTAATACTCTCCAGTCCTGTAAAACTTGACACTAATGCTGGTGTTCTTGAAAATAGCTCATCTCATGACCTTATGATCTAAGTTTATATAAAGACAGAGAGAAAAATGGCCATTTTAGTATAGTAATATATTTGATAATCTCTTAGGTAGCTTAATAAAAATTGATGTATTAAGAGTTTACAGGGTATTTAGAATTACTTCTTTTTTTAAAAAAAGTATGTTATTTGTGAGCAAGAATGTCACCCACATTCCAATCCCTCCTTAGTAAGTGTATTGAGAGGAGTTGAGACTCATCTGGAAGCTCCTATCACTATCTTATTTTTGTCCTACTGACAATGGCAATATTTTCACCTAGCAGTAATGAAAAGGCCTGGTGGAAACAGGGAATAATTGAAAGCCTCTATGGCAAATAATATAATATAGTATGTAATGCAATATAATATTAAATGAAAAACTATACTTACTTCTAATCCATTAATTTCAAATCTACCCAATGAGAGTTAAAGACGTATGGAAAAGCACCCCAAAGGCATTATTATTCTACTTTGCATTTGAGGGCCTCAAACAATGACACTTTTGATCAACCCTGAAAAATGACCCAGTCGTCATACATTCTTATAGTTCTCCTTAGGAAAGCTGAAGACTGGTACTTCTACCAGATGCCACAGGAAAAAGAAAGCAGTCTCAGAGATTCAGTTCTAGATACTTAGGAAACTGAGGCAGGAGGTTTTTTCGGGCACAGCCTGGAACCAAACCCAGTCCAAATAAACAAAAGAAGAATGAACATGAAACAAAACATACAAGTGTCACACATACTCAGGTCAACAGGTTAGAGATAAAATCTTCATATGCAAATATCAAGAAAATGTTATGTAAAAGATATGCTAAAAATAAATATAAACAAATGATGGATTCATTTGCTGCATACAACATTAATTCTTTGGCTGTAAACCTAGGAAGTAAGGTAATTTAGTCAAGTAAATTATCAAAATATAGTGGCCATTAAGGGACTGGAACACATACATTTAATGTAGAGTTTACGGCACTCTAGGGTGAGTCTGCACTGCCAATATAGTATTGTGTAGCAATGTTTGTCCTTCTGGTTTTAAAGTAGTGAAAAACATGCATTTTGGAACTCAATGTGCTCCAATTTTTAAAAGTTCAACTATCACACTGGAAACTGGGCAGCAAAAAAGAAAACTTAATCAACTGCAGGGACATTTTGGGGTGAATACAGAAAAGGACGCAGATTCTTCCAGTGGGCTAATACCAATCTTTCCTAGTGGGAATACGGCTTAATAGAATTCTGGGCTGCTGAGATGGCTCAGTGGGTTAAAGGTGTTTGGTGCGTCGCCTGATGACCTGAGACTGAAACCTAAGAGCCATTTGGTGAAAGGAAGAATTCTTTTATCAAACTGCCCTCTGATACACACACACACCACACATATGCACATATAGACACACAAAATAAGTAAGTAAATATTTAAAAAAATATATACACAACACTAATGTTACTGAACTCACCTCTCATGTCCTCTGCAAAATTCTGGCTCTGGCTCAAACACACTTTGACTTTACCAAGTTCATCCTCCAGGTGGCAGACTTCTCTGGCCCTTTGCTCAGACTGATTCCTAATGAGACTGTTTTCCTTCTTCATTTCCTGAAAACACATTTAGCTTGTTTTAATCTAAACAAATGCTCATGCGAGTCACAACGTCTCCCTTAATAAAGGCCCTTCACAGTAAGGAATGAACTTTCCCTTTTTTAAATCAACTTACATCATAAAAGCAGATACCAAACATTAAAAATTATCTTATACCTTCAGGAAATATTTCTGCTTGCTAAAGGGTTAGCTATGAAAAAGCCTATTTATAAGATCAAAGACAAAAGTTTTGCAGATTCCTATCAAACCAGATTAGTCAAACTATCTTTGCAAAGATATGATGTGATACTAAACCATAATGTTCCAAGGTCAAATTTTTGTTTTTCACTGCAAAACCAGCTAAAGGTATACTATCTTAAAAGGGTACTTATAGATGAAATATCCTTCAATAAATGTTTTCATCGAAAAATTTACAATGGCCATGGAACATACATTATGAAAACCTCATATATAAATAAGAGTCTCTACCTTCAACAGGGTTACTCTCCATAGTGTAAGGTGTGGTCCTAATCATTCAGTACACACCTAACAGAGCTAAGCTAACTATTAGAAAGTTACTGAATAATCCATACAGTATCACAGGCTAGCACAGAACCATCTTGGATGGAGGAATCTGAACATTCAGTTTCCTTGGACCATGATTAAATATGCATCCACACAGGAATGGGTAGCAAAGTAACACAGATACATAAATGTACAGAGTCATTCTACTATGTTGGGAAACCATGATCGAAACCAGGGGGAAACACAACAGATAGTAAAAACAGTCTAGTCACACTGAAACTTGTTTCCTTTAGTTTTTCAAATTATTATCTTTATTAGTGTGTGTACGGGTGTATACACTGAGGAGGCAGGACATGCTATGGCACATATGTGGAAAACAGGACAACTTAGGGTAGTTAGTTCTCCTATTCTACCACATGGGTTGCAGGGATCGAACTGAGGTCTTCAGGTTTGGCACACTGAGTTAAATAGCTGTATTCACAGAGACATCTCTCCAGCACCCCCCCCCCTTTTTTTTTTTGGACACAGAGTCTCATTCTGTGGACCAAGCAAACCTCACTCTCAAAAGATCTGCCTGCTTCTGTCTGGGAACACTGGGAAGGCCCTGGGGGGGCGGGGGGTTTAAAGGTACCTCCACCCATACTATACCCTACCCTCAAGAATTGGCATATTACCACAAACTAAAAACTAAGTATCTCACATCTTAGGGAATGAAAGAAATCCATAAGGCTACTTATTTTAAAAAATTACATTTCAAAAATACCCTTCTGAGAAGTAGGAAGACATTTTTTTGTATCTTAAAGAAACAATTAAAGACCCATCCTTCAAAACCCTACTGCACTGTTAGAAAACAGATGGCCCTGGCGATGCTATGCTGGAAGGCTGCCTTCAATTATCAGTCTGGTTACTACCAGCAGATGGGTACCCATGTAACAAAGCCAAATTCAAGAAGAGTGAGAATCTGGCTACTAGAAAGTACTTGAAAACTTGCTGGCAGCTGCTGTGTTCATGTATATACATTCATTTCATCATTAAAATGAGACAGAGCCTGGTGTCAGTATTGTACTCCTGTCTACTGTGTTCTGATCCTGTCTTGCTTACACTAGGAAACTGGCTATGAAATTAAGGCATCAATGAGAACTAAAGGGCAGGTACAATAGAACAAGACTGAAGGGTTAACCTGCATACAGGTCAGTACTCAAGCCTACAAGGAAAAATCATCAAGGTCAAACAATGTAACTGATTAAAATTAGCATTAATATACAGAAATATAATCACTTGTTTGTTCTTCAGGCTGAGGATAATCACCCATCTAATGAGATCACAGATGTGAAAGACAGAACACTTGAAGCATTTTGACAAGTATAATGGGGCATTGTTATTACTATTTCTTCCCCAAATGTAACAGTTGCAAGATCATCAGAAGTAAATCATGAGTTGACTTACTATTTTTATAACTTACAAATTATTCTTAGTCATAAAAACAAAATCAAATTAAATCTTGGCCTTGATAAAGAAGCTGGGAAGACACTATGTGATGAACTGAGAGTACTCCACAAGGAAAATAGTTTACAAGGGGATGGGGGGAGGACAGAGTAAGGTACCACATAGGGGAGGGGTTGTTGTCATGACGGCATGCCTGTTGGCCTCTGTGTCTTAGTCCATAAATGCAGACATTTGAGAAAATAGCAAGAGCAATGAAAAGATTAGAGTGCCTGTCTCCATTTTGGCATTAACTCTGTAAATATTTGTTCCTTAACGAAGGAATGCTCAGCCAATCCTGGGACCCAGCAGGCTTATAATGCTATGGCTGAGACCGACCCAAGAATTTTAAGGGGCCAGAATTTAGAAAATAAACATCTGAAAATGGATGCACAGGCTGTCATCCATCAGCAATTAGTTTTCCATGAGGCTACAGCCACTTAAGTCTTGATTGGGTAGCTCATTAGCAACAATGAGTTAAGCATACAAGGATATATTCTCCTAGGCATCTCTTGTGTCCTCGCGATTTGCAAAATTGGGCACTACTCTAGAAAAGCACAGCAATCTCCATAAGCACAGCCAGCACTGAGCTTAGCAAGCAATCCCACCCAGAGCAGCTTTGCTTTAGGAGCAGCAGGGGAAGCATCATTTCCTAGGGCCAGACAAACAAACTGCAGTTAGTGTGTGGCATTTCATGCTCCCACCCATGAGCACAGCTTGCTATGTCCCCTGCTGGGTGAAGGCTGTCTATGAGGGTGTGGGATGGGTGCAGCAGATGTGCTCTCCCTTCTATGTTGGCATTCTTGCCTGCTAGACCACATTCCTCAGACCTAATACAACACAGGTCCCTATGCCTAGAAAGGTCCCCAAGTGTTTCCTCATCCTCTGCCTGTCAATGATGGCATTTTACCACCAAACCCCAGTGCGGTAGAGGCTGGCACTTGAAGCAGGGTAAGCAGCTTATCTACGCCCCCACACACACATCACTTTGATACTAAATGCTAACTTTACCCTTGATTGGGTCATTAAATCACATTTCCAGCACCGATAATTTCTAATTTCGAGAAGTATTAGTTTACAAAATGCAGTCAAGGAAAATTTCAGCACAACTGTCACATCATTTCAGCATCCAAAACCTATAAGCATGTTGAGCTTGTTTGTGCTTACTTATTAGATATAGAAAGACACCAGATAATTAAACTGGCAAAATTTTTAAATATGAAAACTCTCAAATGCACTGTCTTTTGGTCATGACCCTTCTGTGCCTGACATGACCACGAAGAATTCCAACATCGAAGGTCATTAACATTTATGAAACAAAAACAACAAGCAGGTGGACTTCCATGATTTACTACACACTTACACACTGGGCACCAGGCCACATACTTTATATGCAATGTTGAAGTTAATCATGAATACATTCTTGAAAGGGAAAGATATTATTTGCATCTGTATACAGACTAAAAAGAGATCATCCCAAGGTTAACAAGTACCCAACAGTGTGTACCCAGATTGCTCCCATTAGAGCCATCACCACTGTAATCCCCAAGTTACATCAGCACTCTGACAAGTCACTTCTCTGACCTTTGAACCACAGTTCAAAGTACAAGAGCCAGAGAAGCCCTTTCAACTCCTACTGCTATCCCCAGAAGACTCACAGACAAACACAAACATAATTACAATGAATGGTAAATTCACATGCAGGCCTTGTGAGCACTTTCCACACAGGACTATCTTCATTTGAACACGGTAGACATATGATGAAGCACAGCCTGGAATCAGAGATAGCACCACAAACCAAACCCCACGGGGATAAAGTCAGTTTTCAGAAACATCTGCAAGACAATGTCCAGCATATTAAAATACACCAGCAAGTCATGTTAAAAGGTGTTTAGACTCTGAACCAGATGATAGTTCTACAAAATGTTTCCACAGGCAGCCAGTCGAGTTGCAGGAGAGTTCCTGGCTAAAAGGGAAGCTCACAGAGGGAAGAGCTCCATGCCAGTCTGCCTGTGGAAATGTTAGCAGAAGCATCTGTTGGTTGGTCCCCACTGGCCAAAAGGCAAACATTTGTTTTGCTGCAATAAACACACACTGGAAATGTTTGCAGATGAACCCATCACAGGATCTGACTGAATGGCTTCCACTTGGGGAGCAGGAGTCGAACACCCCACCCCATCTCCAGCAGTGCTCCCTCTTTGTTGCTGGCTGCTTTAATAACTTCCTCTTTGCTATGACAGGTGTTCTCATTTACAGTGAAATGCCATGGGGACAAACATACTTAGACTTTATCACCTAGATAAGGCACTGTTATAAGCAAAATTGTTTTTCTTTCATTGTTAGCAGGCCAAAAGTGATGACAAAACATTTTGATGATAGGAGGAAAAACCTTTTAGTCCTGTAGTATCTGAGAAGACACCTCTACTGATCTCCTGTTGTTCTCTGTTCATTTCTGGCTCTATTCCAATCATTGCAGTCCATTAGCTGTTCCTAAATGCTTCTTAATTAAGTCCTTTAAAACAAATTCCAGGCCATGAAGGAACTTCAGAAGTCAAATTGACATGGGTAGGCATAAGATCCTCAGAACACTCCCACAGCCATGACACTTCCTCATCCACTGCACAGCAGAACAGGAATCTACAGGCAACACAGACCAGGCCGCCCAGGGGATCCTAAGGTCAATGCTCGATTCTAAAGGGTAATATCATTCATAATTGCATGATTTTGTTTATTTGTTTATTTTAGCAGTGACCTGAGAGTGAACTAAGGTCATTTCTAAAATTAACCCTTCAAAAAGGGATTTAGATCCCAGCACTGTAGAGACAAGGCAGGCTCCAAACTAGCCTGGGACACATACAACAAAAAGCAAGTGTGCATGCCAGCACAGGCCTGTAATCCCAGCACTTGAGAGGAAGGGGCAGTGAGGTCAGGAATTTAAGGCCTAACTTAGCTACTTTGGTTTTGGGCCATCATAGGCAACAGAGTGAGAACCCACCTCAAAAATAAATAAATAAACAAATAAATAAATAAATAAATAAATGACTAAACAAATGAAGAAGCAAAAGGGAGAAGAAGGTAGAGCTATAACTTTAATAATCCACATTGAGTTTCACTTATTCCCTATAAATCTGAACAATTCCTTTGTTCCATAATTCCACCCATCAAGTGGTCTATGATAATCTTTAAATCAGTGGTCCTCAATCTTCAAAATGTTGCAGCCCTTTAACACAGTTCCTCATGATGAGTTGACTCCCACCCATAAAATTATTTTGTTGCTACTTCATAACTGCAATTGTGGGGGCTGGATAGATGGCTCAGAGGTTAAGAGCACTGACTGTTCTTCCAGAGGTCCTGAGTTCAATTCCCAGTAACCACATGGTGGCTCACTGCCATCTGTAATGAGATCTGGTGCCCTCTTCTGGCCTGCAGGCATAATGTTGTATACGTAATAAATAAATCTTTAAAAAAAATAACTGCAATTGTGCTACTGCTATGAATCATAACATAATATGCAAGGTATCTGCCAAATGGGTCATGTGACCCTAAACGGGTCACAACCCACAGGCTGAGGACCTCTGCTTTGAAATTTGACATTATAGGGGCCAGGGAGATGGCTCAGAGGTTTTAAGAGCTGTGGCTGCTGCTCTTTCAGAGGACCCAGAGACTCACAAGTCTGTAACCCCAGTTCTAGGACATCAGATACCTTCTCTCTTCTTGCCTCTGTGGACACCAAGCATACCATGCGGGGCACAGACAAAAATACATACAATACATATCCACACAGAAAAATTTTTAAACTTGTTTATAGCGGGGAAGTGGTGGCGTAGGTCTTTAATCCCAGCACTCTGGAAGCAGAGGCAGGTGGATCTCTGTGAGCTCGAGGCCAGTCTGGTCTACAGAGTGAGTTCCAGGACGGCCATAGCTCTTACACAGAGAAACCCTGTCTTGGAAAATAAATAAATAAATAAAAACCTGATTATATATACTTATATATCCATAATTCCTCATGCTAAATACATGAGTAGTCATTTCAAAGTAAAAAGGGAAAGCATGAACATATTCTACATACATAAAACACTTTTATATTAACATCTTGAAAAAAAATAGAGATATGTATGGTACTAATAAACCACTGACAAAGGATACAGAGCCCATTTTTTGGACCAGGGAGATGACTCAGTGTGCAAAGGTGCTTGCCAAGCCTGTGTTCCTAAAGATCCACATAACGGCGGAAAGAAAGAAAGAACAAGTGCCTACAAGTTTTACCCTGACCTCCATGAGCACAACGTGACACATGTGCCCATATGTGCACGTGCACACACAAATATTTTTTAAAGAAAGATACTGTTTTAATTGTCATACTTCCTCCTTCTGGTGTGGGTTTGTTCCTTGACCCTCCTGCTCACATACCTCAGTGCTCCTCCTCAGCTCATTCTCTGTGATCTGACTCTCCTGAAGGGCTTGTTCTGTTTTGTTGAGCTTTTGCCTAAATTCTTCTAAACTCCTTTCTAACTGCTGCTTCACTGATACGACCTACAACAGAGAAAAAACAACAAAATCCAGTATTTTTGTTCTCTGAAAATAATAACTATTCTTAGAGAATAACAAAAACAAAAAAAAAGCTGAGATAAAAGAGAAAGAGAGAGTGACTGGGAGAACAGGGTCATCATCCCTTGTATCTACAGAATGGCTCCAGAAGCACCAAGGACATCAAAACCCTCACTCTATAGAATGTTATGGGGTTTGCCTGTAGCCAATGCACATCCTCCTGAGTACTGTGCATCAGCTCTATACTACACACAGGTGCTTATGTAGTTACTTCATTATTTAGAAATAACAAGAAAAAGAAGTAATTATGTTTTCAGATCATCGGCCTAACTACACAGTACACAAATGAGTCAGCAAACATTCAATGTTCACACTGCAGAGAAAAAGTAAACACGCTAAAGAAAACACAGTATCTGACATTGGAGATAGAGGTACCAACCAGGGATGCTCAATACAGTAGAGGCACAAGCCTCCTAGTCCATGAGTAAACAGCAACCTGAGAGTTTAACTGCAATCACGGCCTGGGTTTGTCTCTACTTAGTGTAACCTGCCAAGAGCCAGAGGGGCACATGGCTAAAATGAAGCAAGTGATAGGAGGGCAGAAGATGGACTCCACAGGGAAATCAGGGAAGATACCTGTCTGGTCTAGTGACAGGGACAGGAAATGACCACACGGTGTTGAGCAGAGGAGCTATGGGATCTGATTTTGTGATGGAAGTTTCACTCTGGCTGACTGAAAACAGATTGCTAAAAACAAGCACAGGCATAGGTTGGGCAGGGTCAGACAAGAGGCTGGCATGGTAACTGGTATCAGGATGCACCACTGGACATGGTTAAAGCAGTTGTATTCAACATAGTATGTGAACACTGAAAAGTCAAATTTATTCTTAGCTAGTAGGAAGGGCACATGGGAAAATTTCTGGGGTGGATGACAAAACGAGACTCTGATAGGTAATGGTGACAAGACCACATGCTGCCAAATTTGTAAGAGCCAAAGGGTGGAGATGACCAGGGTGAAACCTGTCTTCAGTCATGAACTCACGTTAGCTATGGTCGTGAGCACAGACCTGCACAAGATCAAGTTAGCAGACATTCCAGCACAGACTGGAGACAAGCTAGCTACCTCCCACCCCTGACTGAGGAGCTGTGGACAACGGATGGCTTTTAGGAAAGGGACAGTCAGTTTTCTTTAAGGGTACGGCCCCTAGAAGGTCAACCATGTCCCTTTGGGTGGCCCCATACCCATGAGCACATGAGAAGCACAAATTGGACTCAGAGGTTATAAAAAAACAACACAGAGAATATGAAGTTGGGAGCACAGATCTGGAAAGCATTAAGATGAGAAATGAGGTAAATATGATCAAAATATATTGTATGCACTTTTAAGTTTTTCAAACAATAAAAGATTAAATATATACTATCATTCACATCAGAATACATTCATATACTTTATAAAATACAAATATACACTAACATGTATGCACAAACAAAGGTAGATTCAGCAGTTTTGATATGAGATAAAAATTGCAGGTAGGGCTTGAGAGATGGTTCAGAGGTTAAGAGCACTGCCTGTTCTTCCAAAGGTCCTGAGTTCAATTCCCAGCAACCACATGATGGCTCACAACCATCTATAATGAGATTTGGTGCCCTCTTCTGACCTGCAGGGATACATGTAGACAGAACACTGTATATGTAATAAATAATAAATCTTTAAAATAAAAAAGGGGGGGAGATTGCAGGTAACCTGAAGTGTTAGCCTGAGCACTGTGAAGAATGGAATTCCTATTTATTGGGACGGAGAAGACTAGAGGAGATGTTCATCTAGATGACAATAGCTGAAGTTCACTGGTCAACTCATTATTGTTACCCATGTACACATGACCAGTCTTAAGTTCAGAAGACACCTCCAGGCTGGAGACCCATCATAATGACGGTGGTATGCAAAGGTGTACACTCTTGGGAGTCTTAAAGAAACCAGCTGGTAACTGTCCATGTTTTAACTATCTGGGGGAAGAAACCACTTGGGAAATCCCCTGATTGTTATATATCCCATAATGACCAGAATATCAGAGATTTCCACTCATATCCAGATCTGAAAACCCAACTCATTTCACCCCTTTTCTGAGAATACTGAGCAATAAAGGTTATTTTCCACTTTAAAGGTAGCTAAGGACATTTAACAAGAGACAGATACTTAGACTGACTCCCTTACCAAGAATACCAAAAAGTTGGGCTGGAGAGATGGCTCAACCATTAAGGGCTAGACTCACAACCAAATATACAAGAATACCAAAAAGTGGATCCCAAGGACACCAGAAAGAAAACAGCAGTTTCAGAGACTGGGGAGAGCAGGAGGAAGGGAAGGACAGCTCTCAGTTTCTAGTTTGGTGTGCTCAGTACACACAATTATGTTCTGAACAAATGCTGAAACAAGGGACTTTGAAAGTTTTCACCATAAAGAATGACAAATGTTTAAGAAATGTTTTAACCTTGAAATATTACATTTTTCAAAAAGTACATATCAAACATCACATTTTTTTCTGCTTTTAACAATCAGTTAAAACAAAATCTAGGTCAACTGAAGTATAGAAGGAGCATATGTGAGATGAAGTTCAGGGCCCTACCTTTTCCTGTTCCACCTGGAGGACATTGAGTGCATGCTTGGCTTGCTGTAACTCCTGGGTAAGTCTGGTTTTCATCTGAGTGTACTCTTGGTCCAGAGCTTGGAAAGATCGATGCTGTCTGGACAGCTCCTAAAAAGCAAAATATCAAACAACAATTAACAAACGAGATTCTAGAAGCAGACACGAGCATCCTAATAGGCAATGCTATAAGTGAAAGAGACAACAGGGAGCCATGCTAACCGCCATGCTAACCATCTACTGAATGCCAAATACAATCACCCTGAACATTGGTCCTGATAATCAAATCCAGGTCTCAGAGGGAAAGGTCAGAGTCACCAGCTGACCACACAAAAGAAAGCCAGACAATTTCCACCTCATCTCCTAACTTAGTTGTCTCAATTTTGAAGAATGAAGAGAAGGAAAGAACAGTCAAGCAGCAGTCAACACAATTCAGCACAGAAACACACCAAAAATTCAGACATAAAAGCTGGGAAGATGGCTCAGTGGATAAAATGCTTGCCATTCAAGTATGAGTGCCAGGGTATGGAACCAGAACCCTGGAAAAGCCAGGCAGGTGTGCAGCCACCTTTAATGTCAGCACTCAAGAGGCAGGGAAAGAGAATCCCTAGGGCAAGCTGGTTAGCAAGAGTAGTAGATCAGCCAGCTCTGAAGAGCAGGGGAAGACACCCCACATCAATGCCAAGCCTCTTCACCCATGCCCATGAGTGTGCATTTGCATCTGTGCTCACGTGTGACCAACATACAGACCACATGATTAAAAGTAAAACAAAACAGGGCACAGGAGCTGGGCATGGTGATACATACACCCCTAATCCAGAACTCAGGCAGTGGATACAAAGGATCAGGAGTTCAAGAAGCCTGGATTTAATGAGCTCATATTCAAAAGGAGGGAAAAAAAAGAGAAAAAAAAGGAAAGAAAAGAAAAGAAAAGGAAAGGAAAGGAAAGGAAAGGAAAGGAAAGGAAAGGAAAGGAAAGGAAAGGAAAGGAAAGGAAAGGAAAAGGGGGCTTAACTAATCAGTCATATACACTTACAACAGTCTTCATTTGAAAGAACAGGAATAAATGCTGCTAGCTGACTGACAACCAGGGGGATACCACACTGACAAAATACCTGCCAGCCTACCTTTGGGTCCCTGCCCACCTCAAATACCTTATTAAGTAATTAACCAACTCACAGCCTGAATAGACAACTGAAGAACAAAGCAATCTCCCCTCACTGTGGACCTAGAGCTCAAAGATGCTCCTCTCCTGTTCAGCATCAAATCTCAACCCAAATAGAAAACAAACTCCAAGAGCATCCTTGTTAATCAAAAAGTGAATGGTGGAAAGGTACAAGAATGCAGGTGTGAGGAAAAATGCAGGGGCCTTGTGCTCAGAAAGCATGCCTGCTCCATAATGTCCTCAGTCACAGTAAGTAGTTCTTCCTTCCACATCACTAGTCTTTCTCAGAAAAGTTCTCCATGAACCCATTCACCTTACCTCTTGAAGCTCCTTTTCTTTCTCCTTAATCTTCTGCTCCAGAGAACATCTGGCACTCTCTGCATTCTGTCGCTGACAACTCAACTCCTCAGTCAAATTTTTTAGCTTTTGTTCCAAGGTAATACACTGATAACAGATAAAAATGTTCCATATAAAACAAGTTACTCAAAGAAAGAACCCAAATTTTGTGTTTTAAGAAATTTTAGTCTAGGCCAGTATGATGATCCATACCTTGAAACCCAGCAGTGAGGAGGCAGAGGCAGGCAGATCTCTGAGTTCAAGGTCAGTATGGTCTACTTCCTTAGTTCCAGACCAGCCAAAGCTGCACAGTAAGGCACTGTTTTCAAAAAAACAAAAACAAACAAAAAAAGAAATCGTAGTCCCTAAAGTCTATTTCATGTTTACCATTGTTTTGATCTCTTTATATCATTTAAAAAGTCAGGTTTAGAGCCAGGCAGTGGTGGCACATACCTTTAATCCCAGCACTCAGGAGGCAGAGGCAGGTGGATCTCTGTAAGTAAGGGGGCCAACCTGGTCTACAGAGCAAGTTCTAGGACAGGCTTCAAAGCTACAGAGAAACCCTGTGGGGGGGGGGGGAGGCCAGGTTTATATCATTATCTAAACTCTAAGGTCACTATGATTGATCTGTTAGCAAATGTGAATAGGGATGTTAAGCATCAGTACGTCTCTAACATACTTCACAATGTGTGCCCTGGTAGAGGGAGACTGCTTGGCAAACAGGCACCAAAAGGCAGCATGAGGCTGACAGTTAGACTTCAATCCCCAGAACCCACACAGATAGCTGAATGGGAGGGTTTGCATCTGTCAGCCCAGGAATCCCATGGCAAGATGGGGAAGGAGACATGAGAGATGCCCAGAAATTCTTGTTCAGACAGGCTGAAAGTTGTCCTCCAACCTACTTCACATAAAACACTAGTAAGTAAACAAGGCAGTGATACTGGCATAGTGATTTATGAGCTATAGAATAGTTAGAGCGGGCTCCCTACCCTCCTCATCAAAGTATCTTGCAAGCACAGTAGAGACAGATAATTTTGAGTCAGGGTCTAAGTAAGTAGTCCTGGCTGGCCAGAAACTTACAAGATTGGCCTCAAACTCAGGATCTGCCATCCTCTACCCTTCTGGTACTGGGTTAAAGGCAGGCACCACCATACCCAGTCCATAATGAATTATTGTTAAAAAATGTTAAAAATAAACTACTTCTTTCCATAATACTCCCATTATATCATTACATTTCTAGAGGTTCACAGAATCCCAGAAAACCACAGCTGTTCTTAAATTATGCTCTCAGAAGCAACAGAAAGAATATGCTGTTGCTTTTTTTTTTTAACATATATATAGTTTAGTGCTAATTTTAAAAATATTAATTACATGAAAACTTAGGGTATTTTCCTAAAGTTAAATTTAAACAAAATTATTTTAGTCCTTTCAAGTGGTGAGATTCATTGCATATCTTGAAGCCATTCCTTTAGTTCAAATCCTTAAAATGGCTGACTCCCAGAAACAATACTGAAGAAGAAATAAAGTTTTGTGGGGGCTGGAGAGATGACTCAGCGGTTATAAGCACTGACCAGTCTTCCAGAGGACTCAGATTAAATTCCCAGCACCTACACAGCAGCTCACAACTGTCTGTAACTATAGTTCCAGGGGATCTGACATCTTCACACAGATATATATGCAAGCAAAACAGCAATGTACATAAAATAAATCATTGGGGGAAAAAGTTTTATATTAATCGGAAAGGGTTCTCCACTCTGAGAGGTGCCTCGATTTAGTAAACTTCATTATTTTTCTCTGAAATTCTTCCTACACATACATGTTTGTGTGTGCATGCACACGGTGTACATGAGTGTGTGAAGGTACACATTTGCAGGTAGGTGCACATGG
This sequence comes from Cricetulus griseus, assembly GCF_003668045.3. Classification (NCBI taxonomy): domain Eukaryota; kingdom Metazoa; phylum Chordata; class Mammalia; order Rodentia; family Cricetidae; genus Cricetulus; species Cricetulus griseus. The sequence continues at coordinate 5,302,918 of NC_048598.1, read as the reverse complement.
GGACCAGAGCTTCCTCAATGATTCTCGTTAGGCAGAATCTCTCACTGACACTGGAAGAGTTCACCAACTGGGCTAGACAGCCTAGCCAGCCAGCACCAGAGATCCTTCTGTCTCTGCCCTGCTCTCCCCAACCCACCCCCAGTGCTAGGATTACAACAACATACAACTACAACCAGCTATTTTTAATTATTGTGAGTACATATATGATGGGGGAGCACAACACATGCACACAGGCCAACAAAACAGCTTTTGGGAGTCAGTTTTCTCCTCCTACCATGGGTTCTGGGGACTAAACTCAGGTCATCAGGTGTCTGCAGCAACTACCTGTTCCTGCTGAGTAAAGTCACAGATCCTGTCTGCATAAGTATTACGGACACATGTAATTTAAGCATGACTTACTTAACAGACTGAACTCCAGTGCTTAGGCTGTCTGTTCAGCCATCCATAGTCTAATTTAACAGTACTGTACTAGAATCTGAGAATTCAGAAGAAAACACTATACAATATTTGCTGGAAGACAAAATGTTGATTATTAACTAACCAAAGACTATTAACTAACCAAAGACGAACAGTACCAAACTGGTCAATAGAAGAGAGCCTAAGCTGTACACAACAGCACATACCTGTAGTCTCAGCATTCAGAAGGCTGAGACAGGAAAATCATCAGTTTGAAGTCAGTCTGATCTACATGGAGAAACAAAACACTTCCTAAACAAAAAAAATTAACTGCTTCACATGCGTGTGCTCTATGTATACAGATGAATGCCTAGCTTTTTACTTGGGTCTGGGAATCCACTCAGGTCTGCAGCAAGCATTTTACCAACTGATCCATTTCTCCAGGGCATCAAATTCACCCACTGCCTCAGACATGAAGATACCTTCACTGCTATAATTATTGTCTAAGGTTTTCAATTCCCTAGGAATACTACTACAAGATTTTTAACAATAAATATAAATTTAACTTACAGTGATTGAGAGCCTACTGTGTCTTCCACTGTGCTAGGCTATGTAAAAACTACTGAGATCATCAGCCCTAAGCCTGGCATTTGGATAGCTGGCAATATCAAACAGCAAAAACAAAAACCAAGCACTAGCGTAAACAAACCCTTGGTACCCTCTACTGGCACTCCTTCACAGTGCAGCATATTCTTAAGGGACCTTTCCTTATAGACAGCAGAGATTACAACAGACCCTTGAAGGTATTTATACTTCATTCAAAAATATTCTGAATACCACTGTATTACCAATGATGCAAAATTACCATGTGTAAGTAACTGCCCACTAGATGTCATGTATGCTCTATAATACTCTAAAGCAGTGGTTCTCAACCTTAAATGCTGAGACCCTTTAATACAGTTCTTTATATTGTGATGACCCCCAGTCACAAAGTTATTTTGTTGCTACTTCATTACTGTAATTTTGCTACTGTTATGAATTTTAAGTATCTGATATGCAGGATACCTGACATGTCACCTGTGAAGTGGTCATTCACCACCCAGGGATCGTGACCCACCAATTAAGAACCACTGCTCTAAAGTGCACAAGACTCAAATTCCTGTAACTATTTAGTTTATGACCCTGAGCACTCCCTTCAGCTTTGTTTTTCAATTGTAAAGCATGGGTGATGGGTACCAGGTTAGTTGCTGTCAGTCTTAAATTCCTTTCAGCCTCCAAATATAGTTTGTAAATACTTGGAAAAAGACTCAAACAACATCCAATCACTTGAGAACACAAGAGTGTATTAGCTCCATAATAAGCAATTCTAATGACACACAACATAATATGATGTCAGCACAATGTTTAACAAAATTCTATTAGGCACAAGGAAAAAAAAAAAATCACTGAATTTTCAGTTGGGCAGATTTGAAACTGAGTTGGGGAGAAAGGAGAATCCAAAAGGTACTGAAATAAAACTGAATCTTAAGGACCTGGAGGATTAGTAGAAAGATGAAAGCTAGAGTCAGAGTCTTAGCACTCTCCAAGTCATAACCTCTAACAATAATCTCATTAGAGACCTCACCAAATATGACAAGTAGAACAAAGATCCTTAATCACCAAAACAAGATAAATATTGTTATTATAGGAAGTCCTGGCTACACAGAGATTCAACTCAAAATTAGCAGAGTTGAATACAAACTCAATAAATAATAAGCGCTGATAACAGCAATTAATATTATAAATTCACCTTGACCCAGGTATTAAGCCAAACCTTTTACAAAAATCACCTCAATCTTTACAAACCTTAGCACAACAGTATTTTAAGTAATAATATTACTTCAAAAAAGGAAAAGAGAATACAGTCTTACCTCAACAGCAACAAATACAGTTTCTGAACATTACTTTGAAATAAACAATGACTAGAAAGAGGAAGCAGACTAATGAGTGTTTGAGAGTCTATAAATATCAAAAATACTGGAGAGAAAACAAAACAAAATGAACAAACAAATCTCAACCCAGAAATACCCTTCAGGAATGAAGAGGGATAAACACATCTTTAAATAAAGGGAAACTAAGACCTTGTGGACAACAAACACACCCTAACAATGGAACAGGAAGCACTTTAAGGAGAAAGGTAAAGATCAAAAAGGAACCCTGCCAGAATTTAGAAGGGAAGAAAGCATTCATCTGACATTTTTAAGTGTCTGACAATTTCATAAAAAATGTAATACAGCCAATATAGTTCCAAGTGTAAGTTAAAAAGCCATTTAAGACGACTATAAATGGGGGAGAATATAAACAAGGGAGGCAAATGTGTCATATTAATGCTGGCAAAATAAATATACAATAGCCTATGAATCCTATAAAATGTTTATGTAATCCACTAAAAGGTAAGAAACATGTTTCAATAAAAAAAAAAAAACAGAAAGCAAAATAAAAGTCGAAGGCTTAAGTATGGCAAATAATAACATTAAATATAAATGAGCTAAATTCACCAATTAAACAGTAGGCGACCCAATTGTATGCAAAACATACATCAAAGACAACATAGGTAGAATGAAATTAGGAAGACAGAAATACAGAAATTTGACCACTCAGATAAAAACATCAACCACTGTAATCCCCTCAGTAGGAAACAAATAATTTTGTTAAGTTATTAAAGAAACTGAATTTAAAATATCAAAATTTCCATGAAAAAAATCTCTAGGCCTGGTTTATTTCACAAGGGAATTCTACTCAATCCATAAAGAAAGATACATCAATGGCATTTTCTTCCAGAAAAAGGATAGAACAGTTCCCAGTTCATTTTATGAATCCAAGATTACCCTGATAACAAGTATCATATGAAGATGGAAGAAAAAAAGAAAATGCCAAACAATAAATACCTCTCATGAAAATAAGACACCCCAATCCTTAACAAGTTATTGGCAAATAAAATTCACATGTAAGTAAAAAGTTACATGCCATAATCATGTGGGGCTTTTTCCATGTGAGTATCTGAAAACCAGTCAGTATAATCAGCCACATTAGTAAGCTACTGCTGCATACAGCTAAATGTGAACCTTCAATGACTTTAAACAAAATTTTAATTAGGGAAGAAAAAGGAACCTGCCCATGGAAAGCAGAGACCCAGTTCGAATGCAACAATTTTCACCTATAGATTCAGAAATGGTGTTTATTAAAGAAAAAAAATCCTCAGGGACACCTCAGACACGGTTTTTCGAGGATCTCTGTAATTCTAATAGCCAAGTGAAAGAACCCTATGCCTAGAACATAATAATGACACCAGAAGGGCCCTGAGGAAGATGCCAGAAGAGAGTAAATGGCAAGAAAAAACATAAATTGGAGGGAAAGTGGGTATTTAAAATAGAATGAGATGGGCCCAGAGAGATTGGGTACAGAAAGCACCAAATACACCATGGTTGGTTTTGGAAGGTAATTCACTTCTCCATGTTACCACATAGTAATCGGTTGTTTGCTTTATTTTTTTTTTAATATTACTTATTATACTATTTTCTGGATTTATTTTACTGCTATTATACTCTGCCTCCACAGGGTAATAATTTTTGCTGCTCTACATATCCCCAGGACTAGAATAACATGCAGCAACACTCAGTAAATAACCAAGTGAATGACAGAGTACATTAGTGAAGACAAATGACAGAAAAAAAAAAACAGAAAAACCTGAGGTAGGTTTGAGCTAAAGAAACAAGCCCTCAAATAATGACCTCACTTAAGAAAAGTCTTTGGCAGCATGTATCTACTGAGTCCAGGGGCAGATCACCTAAATGCCATCCTGTGTCCTGAACTATCCCCTCCAGCTGCAGTAATCCTCCTATGCCACTTGAGTGCCAAAACATTCTTGACTGTGACAGCTGGAAAGGCACTTGCAAGACAGGTCCCATTATCTACCCCTCTGCAGACAGCATGGGCTTTCAAAGACCTTTACCCACAACTACTTTATAAATTTCTCAATCATTCATGGGAAGTCAAGTACCTTGGCTGCTGCCTGGTCGCACTGTGCTGAGGTTCTCACTAGCTCATCCCTGGTTTTGTTCAAAACTTTCTCTTTTTCAGTTAATTCCATTTTTGTTTTCTCCAACAGTAGTTGTAACTCTTGAAATTTATTCACTTGGCCTTTCATTTCCTTTTCTTGTCCTTGTAGGCGTAGTTCCAACTCATTCATCTTGCTTTTTAGGTCTGAAAGCACAAAAGAAAAGAACATTCTAATTTATATCAAGACACACATATACATAATGTTCACAACTTATTTATTTTACCTACTCTGAATCTTTGGTGAGATAACTCTAATAAACATTAAATACAGAAACTATGTTAATTGGATTTAACTTCAACAGTCAGCATCTCCATTGACATGCTTATTTAAATAACCCACGGAAGGCAGAGAAATATATTTTCTTATGTCTTCAAAGAGGAGCAAAAGGAGGATGCTTTGCAAGCAGCACCTTATGGTGGTATAGTGCTGACCACAAGCAATGCCCTGTGTAGTTATCACTTGACTTTAGACACTGGACATTAATATTTGCTTTATGCCCATATCAATACAAATTCATGCTAGGCTGTGGGATACTCACCTTCCTACAGTGCCTGGAAGCTTTGCCTCCACTGAAGATCAAGACAGTGTAAACCTCACATAGTGCCAAAATTAACAATGTTATCCCTCCCTTTTCCTGCATAAGCAATACTAGTTCCAATGGCATTGGCAGTGCGACAACTCTCACCAGCAAACACTGATGACGATTCTCAATATATCACAGCACTGGAAATTATCATAGTCCACAGAGTGGATTCCAAAACACCACCTGGTATGCTTGGCTGTCAGCTTCAGTGTGGTACAGCAGCCAAGGTTACAGGTTTGCTCCCATATGGACAGCCTGGCAGCACAGGGAAGAGCTCTTTTGCATATACACACCACACCTCTGGCCAAGGCTTCTCAGACCACAGGCTTGTTCTAAGGGCCTCAACAGAGCCAACTAAGAAGCAATGAAGAGTGCAAACTTGTAACCAACCTACTCATTCTGCTTTTTAAAAAATAAGTCAGAGCCTCTCAGTCTACTTTTAAAGACTCACAGTGCCACATTTTCAATACAAATACAAGTGCATTCCAAAACTGTCATTCTTTTGTCATTACAGAAATGGACCACATTAGTCTGGGGAGTAAACTACCAATGTGTCTAACAAAATATACAATGCACATCCCAGACTGAGGAAAACCTCCATTTAAACTTAAGTTATGTTAAAGTTACCCTGATTCTGGGCCTTGACCTGTTCCAAAAGCTGAGAACTACTGGGATCGTCACAAAAGCTGCTACTGCAGTCTCTTTTCCCTGTTTGCAGACTTGATCTGTTAGGAGTCACTTCTTCTCCCCAAAAATGAGAAGCGGAGACATCTCTCCTAAGTGGAGTTTTCAGAGAACTAGATGAAAGGTGGCTTGGGGTCTTTTCCTGTTGCCAAGAAAATACTGATGAGGATGCCTGATGTCTTGCAATGTCCCGGTGGTTCATGGTGGCTTGGGGAACAGGCTGGCTCACGTTCTGTAGAAATAGAAACTCTTTACAGCCCTCTTAAAAATAACTCAATTTCTTTATCTCTCCCTGTCTCCCCAGTGTTCTGTAATCACATTACTGCTGACCCACATGCCCAAACCTGGAAATCTCAATATTCAGGGCTATTTCTTCTTTCCAGACAGAACATGAAGCCATAATCCCATGATGATGGAGCTTGCACAGCAAATACTGAACGCTAATCCAGGGTAGGATATCATAAATTCCAAGACCTAGCAGGGCAAAGTCCTAACAATCAGACCTCTCAGCACTGAAGGGCGAAAGAGAACTAATGCCATCTGAGGTACCATCAATCCACAAGGGCTAAATCTTGGTACTACTTACCATTATTCACCTCCATTTTAAATTCCAAACTTGGCTTTCCTTTCCCCAGAAACCTTTACATTAAGTATCAACCTATAGAACTGTCACTAATCTCACATTTCATTATCTGCTAATGCACCCCAGAAACATCAACAAGTACTTGTAGCCTGTGGAGACAGATGCATGTTACTGTCATAACAAGCACTCCTCTGACTACTGGAGTGGGTCAATGGCTATAGAAATTCACACTCCTTATAGGAGCAGAACATACCAATGAAGCAGCACATTTCTCTAGGACAGGTTAGAGAATTTAGTTTTATTTATCTTGGAAAGCAGTGCCTTGGTACAACAATCCTGGTGACCTTAAAACACTGTTGAAGGATGTGTAAAGAAATAGGTATCGCGGCATGCCTTTAATCCCAGCACTCAGGAGGTAGAGACAGGTGGATCTCTGTGAGTTCCGAGACCAACCTGGTCTACAAGAGCGAGTTCCAGGACAGCCTCCAAAGCTACACAGAGAAACCCTGTCTTGAAAAAAAAAAAGAAAGGAAGAAAGGAGGAAGGAAGCAAGGAAGAAAGGGAAGGGAAGGGAGGGAGGAGGGAGGGAAGGAGGGAGGGAGGGAGGGAGGGAGGGAGGGAGGAAGGAAGGAAGGAAGGAAGGAAGGAAGGAAGGAAGGAAGGAAGGAAGGAAGGGGTACCTTTCGATCCTCAATATTTAGTTACCTACTTATAAATTCTGCCTTAAGTTGTTTGAATTGTGACCTCTCAAATTTCTGTTTGGCAGTAATGTACATTGATACCCAACTAGGTTTTGTTTGGGGGCTTTTGTTGTTCTTGTTTCAGAAAATGAAACAACGTGCACAGCAATGGCAATGGACTCTTCCAGATCAGGTTTTTGAGGGTGGCCTCTGAAGTTGTAAGGGTTTTGAAATCCTGACTTTTCACCCACTTCCCTGCTTACTGACCCATAATAAAATGGAGTTTATAGCTAAAGGTGTAGCACAGTTGGTAGAGTGCTCAGCATACATGAAGCCCTACATTCTACCCACAATACAACACAAACCGAGTTTAGCGGCACACACCTGTGGTCCTAACACTCTGCAAGTAAGGCAGGAGGTTCAGATCTTCAAGGCAATCCTCCTCAGCTACTTGATAAGTTTGAGGCCAGTCTCAGACAGGAGACTGTCTCAAAACACAAAACAAACAAACCAAAAAACCTACGGGCAACTATCTTAAAAAAAAAAAAACAGAACACTGTGTTGCCAACATTCTTCCCTGAAATGAGAATTTTACCAGTAATGACCCTCAAAACTCAGTTCTTATAGTAACCACATTCCACCAGGGAAGTCAGCCAGCAAGTATCAGGACAAAGGAGTAATTCCCAAGTCCTTCTCTCTCTAAATAGGGTCCCTAATCTTGGTTTTAACAAGGTAAAATGGATTTGGTGCACTCATGAACATTTAATACTTGGAGATAAAACTAACCTCACCTAGTGTCTTTAGTTTTTGTTTTAGGACAAGGTCTTAAACATGTAGGTCAGGAAGGCCTGGAACTCAAGAGCCTTCTTTCTGCCTCAGTCTCCTGAGTGCTGAGATTACAAGCATATTCCACAATGCCCAGCTTTCTCCTATCTATTTTAATTTTATTTGTGTAATAGGGAAGTGCGTACAGGAACATATATATTGCAGCACCTGCATGCAGGTCAAAGGGTAACTTTCAGGAGCCAGTTTTCTCCTTCCCCTATGGGGTTCTCCACTGATTGAATTCAGGTAGTCAGGTTGGGACAGCAAGTGCTTTGACCTGATGAGCCATCTTGCTGACCGTTTTAAAACAAACAAAAATAATCACTACCAGTGATCCCTGAAATTCTTCTCCACGTAAGAGAAATACGCCAGCCCTACACCACTCTTCTTCTGCTACAGCAAAGAGCTCTACAGACTGAACGTCTTCTGCAGGGACCACATTGAACTTACTTTAGCATGCAAAGCTTTAATCTCTGCCTCTAATTTTTTCCGTTCTTCAACTTCTTTATTATATTTTTCTTTTAGATCTTCATATGTGGAACCTAAACACAGACAATCAAATAAGAGTTTATGTGAACTAATCATTTCGGAAATGAATGAACAGATCAGCAATGACTACACTAAATAAATCTCGAAATAAGCATTTAAATAGAAAGAAGACTGAAGCAACATGCCAAAATACTGACCAAATTCCTCAAAATTGAGGTTCCTCTCGTTTCTCTCATGTTCTGAAACTTTTAAAACACACTGCAGAAGGGTATCCCTCAACATAATTCAACAAACATGCAATTGGGGATGACATTTTTGAAACACCAAAATTAAAAGCTAAATTCAAATGTGGACTAATCCATTGCTCTTGCAGAATTCAAAACTCAAAACTTGTTTATAACAAATAAAAATCTTTACCAATATAACACTGACTTGGTGTGAGTGGAGTTGTAAAAAGTTTTTGGGGTGTACTGCATGGATTCAGAGAAACATCCATAGACTGTATGGCTTGGTGGCTTCTTTCAAGTTCAGATTTACACCTGTTAAAAAAAGAACCCAAGAGACCAACAAGACAGATTACAACAAAGGCTACAGAGTACCAATGCTATACATTCCTAGAGAACAAAAGAGCATATGAAAACTTTGCCTCTAAGAATCCTTTTATCCAATAGACATCTAGTGAGCTTAGTTTTTAAGCCATATGTAAAATGTAGTACCCTGTCTTCAAAATATTATGAAGACCTAGTACTATAAAGCACCATAGCAGCAAAGAGGTTTAGAAGACTGGGGCTGCATTCCAAGCAAATCTTATGTTCCATCTAAGCCAAAGTAAATACAAAAGAGCTCAGAACTTCAGAAGTACAGGTTCTAACTATGAAAACAGAGACATTACTTATGATAATCATGTTAAAACAAGAGACTTGGGGTGAGCAGGTTGACTCAGCAGGTAAAGGCATTTGCTGACAAGCCAGACAACCCAAGTTTGATCTCAAGACCCATAAGTAGAAGGGGAGAATTGACTCCCAAAAGTTGTCCAATGACTTCCATGTGTGCATGAGCACACAAATAAATGTAATAAAAAATTTAGAGACTCGATATACAGACATTATATGGCATTTTAAAAAGAGATGAACAAATTAAATTAACATTACACATCTAGAAAGGATTGTGGCTAGAAATGCTACCCAACCACATTAGGGGCTCTTCTGCTCCACCTAGACAGAAAGCAAGGCAAGTGACGGTCTCTGGCTACTTTAGTTTCCCCGAGTAGTTGGCAAAAGATGCCACCTAGTGTTGGTCTTTCTGTATACTGGGACCCTTATCCCTGCAAGTTTTAATAACTCTTATGTGAGCCTAGAAGTTACTATTCCTCAGCCTTTGGCCAGGCTCTCAGCTGGGGGTCTGAGATCCTTGGCACTGAAGTCCATACAAATGTTACTCAGTTACCGCTTAAGTTCCTGTTCCAGTTTTTCTATTTGTTTTTTGCATGAGCTCAGTTGACCTTCTTGAAAATTCACTTTCGACTCTTTAACCTGAAGTTCATGAGAAACCTTCTGCTTCGCTTTCTCCAAATTTTCACATATTTCCATCAGTCTTTGATTTTCCCTTTTCAGGTCTGCACCCTCTGTTTTTCCATCTTCAACCTAACAGAGATTGGTGACAAGAAAATAGTTTTGTTATATACTTACCAAGTATTCCGTGTAAGTCTGACTCTACAACTAACTTTGTGGGACATGGTAGTAACAACACACCCCAGGGTGGGGGTGGGGTGTGATGCTTCATGAACAGAGACTTTTTTAATTTTTTGGTTTTTCGAGACAGGGTTTCTCTGTATTGCTTTGGAGCCTATCCTGGCACTTGCTTGGTAGACCAAGCTGGCCTTGAACTCAGAGATCCACCTGCCTCTACCTCTAGAGTGCTGGGATTAAAGTCAGCACCACCAACACCCGGCCAAACAGAGACATTTTAAATGGGCAAACCTGAGCGTATAAAGTTCTATAAAGTCACATACGATACTATTTTTTGATGTCCTTTCAAGAATTGAAAATAAAGGGCTGGAGTGATGGCTCAATGGATAAGAGCAATTTCCTGCTCTGATAAGGACCTGGGTTCAGTTTCCAGAACCCACATTCCATGGCTCACAACTGTCTACAAATCCCATTCTATGGGATCCAACTTCCCTTTCTGAGCTCTTGGACCTACACTAATGGGTTGTACATATAATCAGCCAGGCAGGCAGGCAGGCAGGCAGGCAGGCAGGCAGGCAGGCGCGCATGTGCGCACACACACACACACACACACACACAAAATTTTAAAGAGAATTTAAAAATAAACCTTATAAGTTTTCCTGAACAGTTCACTTTCAAGTTTCACCAAGGAAGCCAGTTATTTTAAGAAATGGGAAAAAAAATCCTTCCATAAGCAAAAATAAATTAGATGCCATGATTGTACCACCACACAGTTGGTTAACAGGTTGTTTTGTTTTTAAAGAAGTATTACGTTTTCATTTAATACCCCTGAAGAGATGATGTTGGAAACTCCAAAGTAAAAAGCTGTCAGAGAGAGTTCTCTCCATCTAAAGCGTAAAAAACGCCATACCAGTCCAGATCTGAAGCCACATACTTGGCCTTATTGCACCTGGCAAAAAAGCCATTTCCCAAACAGAAGTTAAAATGAAATTAAGCCCTAATGATCAGCAGGTGAGCAGCAATAAAACCACAGATGAATAAAACCTGAGGCAACTTCAAATGTCTGAGTGAGAGACAAGATTCCTTTTCTACAAGTGAACTAATCCAAAAGGAAGCACACTGCTTCAGAAAGTGGTACCTTTTGCTTCTGCTTCTGCAGTGCAGCTTCCAGAGAGTCAAGCTGAAACTGCCTCTGCTGCTTTTCTTTCTTCAGTTTGTCCAGCTGTCCTTCAAGCTCTTGAATTTTCTGAAGGGCTCGAGTAGGGAGACCTTCCTTCCATTCTTCCAGTGCCCAGCTCATTTTGTTTTATTTTTCAAGCATTTGTAAGTAACCTGAAAAGAATAAAGTCAGAAGAGGAAACTCTGATTATATAGCATACTTATTTGTGTTGTAATGCAAAAAGCAGCGCTCAAGAGAAAGATGCCATGTGACAGAGCTTGGGTGGAGGGGTTTCTTATTTAGGGGAAATAAATGGGAAAAGGGGGGAGGGGAGGCAGAGGTCAGCCTCTGGGGACAGGAGCAGCAATACAGAAAAGAGAGGCAGAGAAGGGGTAGGGGAGAGAGAGAAACAGGAGAGGGAGGGAGGGAATGAGTAGGGCCCTTTTAAAAGGGAACAATGTAGTATATGTGTGCATCCTGTCAGAACCCCAAGGGCAGGCCAATACAAATGCCTAACAATTTGGTTTTCTCCTCATTTATTTTCCAGTTTTCAGCTCTTATAACTACTTGCTTTATATAAAACATGTAAAACAGATCCTGCCTATTCGAAAGAGAAGAATGACATTATTTTACACATTCTCTTCCACTTCTTCACATCATCCCCCCTCATACTTTACATCCTCAAGGAGGCCTTTTCTGCAAGCCCTAAACAGGGTGCAGTCTCCAGTCAGGCTCTCACGAGGGACCTAGCTGCTTCCACGATGTTATCGGTTAGGTTCACACATGCATCAGCAGAGAGTGGATGCCAGGTTATGACCAGGACCACGTCATAGGTGGTAAAGGCACACTCCAGATGAAAAAGAAACAAGAGCACAGACAGGGACTCAAAGCACATTTCAGCCCTCCCACTGTTACTTAGTAACACAACCTTGGGCAAACCATTCAACTGTTCTTTGCCTCCAGGGTCTCTCATTTATAAAAAGGCAGCACCTTCCTGGAGCATCAAAACTGCATCTCCTAGTACATTTTATGTGCATGGTAACCGTTGTGTCAGTTTCCCCAGATATACTTCAGCCTATGCTAAAAAAGGAAGTTCGGATTACTGCCTTCTGAGCCACCGCTGCGTATGTATGCTGAGACTGTATCTAACTGTAAATATTTTGAAAAAAAAAAAAATATTTTCAAAAGTTAAACAAGTACCCTGACATGTTAGGTATCCAGCCTTGAAAACTATTTTTGCTGCCAGCTTCACTGTTTTTCTCCCAGGTCTCAGAAGACGACGTCAGTAACTCCACCACCAAATTCTCACAGTAGCTGCTGAAAGGAATATGGCCTCTCAAGGAACAAAGGACAATACACCAAAAATCACACACTAACTGCTTAACAACTCAGCCAGATGCCAAAATCATTCAAAGATGCCACAGCCATGGAGGGGGGGGAGGCAAGCCTTTAACCCCAACAGTCAGGAGACAGAGAAACAGCCGAGTTCAAGGCCAGCCTGGTCCTCAGAGATAGTTTCAGGACAGCCAGGACTACACAGAGAAAACCCATCTTGAAGAGAGCGGAAATACAGACATACATACGTACATCCATCAATAAACGACGGTGTGCCCGACTTAAAAGAGAGGGGAAATAAATGAATAAATAAATTGATGAGTGAATGAATAAATAAATAAATAAATAAATAAATAAATAAAGTGATGGGGCAGAAATGAAAAACGAGCAAGGGAAACCAGCAGGTTGCTTTTCTAACTCAAAATTCGGCCAACAGCCAGCCAGCTACATAACACTTGTGTGCAGACAGACACGCACACAGAGACGCACGCAAGCACGCACACGTCCTTTTCCACGGGACCCCCTAACTGTCGTCCGGTGTCGACCAATTTAGCTAACGCGGATCCCCGGAGCAAAAGACGTGAAGCCAACAAATGGGAAACGGGAAAGAGTAAAGGGCTGAGGCGGTCGGGGCGGGCGGAGGGCGGCGACCCTCTGGAGGGGAGCCGTCCACCACAGCGGTTCTCTCAGGCGCTCACACCGGGTGTGAAGCAGCGCCGGGAGAGGTGACCGTGTCTGGGGTTGTGGGGAGGGGACGGGAACGCGTCCCGGAAGGGGCGCGGACAGCCTCGCTCCCCGGTCCTCCGTCAGCGTCCACCCCTCCCGCTGCCGAGCGACGGCGAAGCTTCTGGAAGCCGTGAGAGAGGGCGGCGGATGGGGCTCGGGGCGGGGGCCGCTGCTCACCTGCGTCCCTCACAGAACCCGGCTCCAGGCCCGCTCGCCCGCTCGCCTCCCCGCGCGCCGCGCTCCGCACGCGGCAGCCGCTCCTCACCGCCCCGTAGCCCGGCGTCGTTCAAACTGCCCGCGGCCGCCGCCCCCTTCCCCTCGCCGGCTTCCGGTCCCGCCCCGCCCGCCTCCACGCCTATTGGCCACCGGGAGACGCTTCCGCCCAATCCGCGCCCGTGCGCCCGGCGAGCCGCCTCCGATTGGCTCCTTCGGACGGCTGTTGAAAAAACAAGCCGTGGCCGCCGCGGCCACCGCGCGCGCGCTGCGCAGACCCCGATGCGCTGGCGTTGCCTGGAGACGGGCGCCGCGTGCTGCGAGCGGCCGGCCGGCGGGCGGCGGCGGCTTTGAACCGCGGCCGGCCCTGAGCACCGCGCTGGGCGAGCTGAGGAGCAGGAGGCGGGGTGGGGGCGGCCGCTCACGCGCTACCGGAAGGACCGAGACCCCGGCGCGGCTCTGTGAGGCGAGCGTCGCTGTGTAAAAGTTGGCGGGGAAGCCGAGTCGGCGGGCGAGCACCCGCTGTAGCCGCCCCGCCCCGCCCCGCCCCGAGGATGGCGTTTGGAGCAGCCTGGGCTCCACAGCGCGAGACAGGCCAGCCGGGGTTCTAGACATACGTGGTCCCGGTGCAAAAAATTAAAAGATAACCGAACTGACGCACAGACTGACAAAATAATCTGAAACTGACTCTAGACGTGCGGGCAAAATCTCACTGTTTTCAACCTGAAGATGACTCCTTAGCTGGGTGAGAATTGAGGGGAAGGTTTTCCCATCAGACTCAGATATTCACAAGACTCTTCGAAATTGAATGTACTCCAACCGTTTTTATGAAGCCCAGGTTTGTGTGTGTGTGAGAGAGAGAAAGAGACAGAGAGTGTTCCTTCCCTATTCAAAAAACAAGCATTTAATGCCCTATGTACGTATCAATTACACATAGTACTTTTCATTGTTACATTTTCATATATGGATATGTATGTCTCCTCTACCCTAAAACCTATTCCTCTTTCCAGCCAGACCTCTGTGTGTGTGTGTGTGTTGTGTGATGTGTCATTGGATTTCATTAGGGCTGCTTACAGGAGCGTGGGTAAACAGACTAGAGTTTTGTTTCTCACTAGTCTTCCCTCATCAGCCCTTATCTGTTAAGTCCTCGGGGACAGGTGAGATCCATAAACCCCCAACACATAAGCCTCTAAAGGCAGGAACAAACTAGGAATTGGGAAGTTGGTGCGTCCTCTCAATAAATTCCAAACTTCCTCTGACCCCTTTGCCTGTCATTAGATTATTCCTGCAGCTTAGTCTGAACCTGCTTCCCTTTTCACTGAAATCATGCTGATCCTTCAGTACCCAGTACAAACACAGCTTTCTTCCTAAAACTGCCATGCTGGCTTATGTCAGCCTGACACAAGCTAGAGTTATCTGAAAAGAGGGAGCAACAATTGAGAAAATGCCCCCATGAGATCCAGCTGTAGGGCATTTTCTTAATTAGTGACTGATGCCCAGGGCCCAGTCCATTGCAGGTGGTGCCATCCCTAGGCTGGTAGCCCTGGGTTCTCTTATGAAAGCAGGCTGGGCCTGGCATTGGTGGCACACGCCTTTAATCCCAGCATTCGGGAGGCAGAGGCAGGGGGATCTCTGTGAGTTCGAGGCCAGCCTGGTCTCCAGAGTGAGTGCCAGGATAGGCTCCAAAGCCACACAGAGAAACCCTGTCTCGAAAAACCAAAAAAAGAAAGAAAGGAAAGAAAGAAAGTAGGCTGACAGACTGATAGCTGGGAAACCAGCATGGGCCTGATCCAGACCCCCTGAATGTGGGTGTCAGTGAGGAGACCTTGGAAATCTATGGGGCCCCATGTAGTAGATCAGTACTTATCACTAGCATAGGAATGGACTTTAGGAGCCCATCTCACATGGAGGGAGACTCCCTGAGCCTAGACACAAGGGGGTTGGCCTAGGCCCTATCCCACAGATTATGACAGACTTTGAAGACTGGCTATGGAAGGCCTCACCCTCCCTGGGGAGCAGAAAGGGTATGGGATAGGTAGGGCATTAGTTGGGGGGGGGGTAAAGTGGGAAGGAGAGGGACCTGGGATTGACATGTAAAATAATTTTCTTCCTAATAAAAAAATAGAATCTGAAATGAAAAAAAAGCAGGCTGAGCAAGCCATGAAGAGCAAGCCAGTAAGCAGCACCCGTCCGTGGCCACTGCATCGCTCCTGCCTCCAGCCCTGCTTGAGTTCCTGCCGCCAGCCCTGCTTGAGTTCCTGCCCTAACTTCCTTCAGTGGTGAACAGTGATGTGGAAATACAAGCCACACAAACCCTTTTCTCCCCAGGTTTCTTTGGTCATGGTGTTTCATCATAGCCATAGTCTCCCTGACTAAGACAACCAGCCTATTCCCAACCTCTCTTATTTGTTTCCTGGATCTTTCTTAGAGTTTAGTTTTAAAATTTCACTTTGGGGATTTTTGCCATGTCTTAGATTGTTCCCCAAGATCATATTCAAAAGTTCCTTTCGAATAAAACCCAATTTATCTTTGCCACCACAGTTAAAACTCCCTAGTGCCTTTGCACATAGTAGTTTGTAAGCCAGATCATCTTTGGGGATAAAAGTGCAGTCTGGCCGGGCGTTGATGGCACATGCCTTTAATCCCAGCATTCGGGAGGCAGAGGTAGGTGGATCTCTGTGAGTTCGAGACCAGCCTGGTCTCCAGAGCGAGTGCCAGGATAGGCTCCAAAGCTACACAGAGAAACCCTGTCTCGAAAAAACCAAAAAAAAAAGAGTGCAGTCTGGGGAAGGGGCTGGTCCTACACTTTCCTTGTTCCACTGGTTCTCAGGATAATAATTCTGTTACTATTTATCTTAGAAAACAGAACTAAAAAAAATACAGGATTTTTAAAGTTTGAGTGCAAACTATTAATTAGCAGATGACTGTCAAATTACCACTGTTTAGCCAAGCCTTGTGCCATATTTTATAATAAGCAATTAAAAATCATTTTCTCATACAAGGAAGCTGTGTAATGTGATTATTCTAGATGTTTTTGTAATATTCCTTGTCTTCAGTTGTTTGGTTATTTCGAGTACTGGAAGTTTAAAGATGGGCCCCATCCAGCTAAACAATGTGTCCTTTGACAGTCTGCTTTTGTCTCCTTGCTTTTCTCATTGTCAGTCCCGTGTGTCAGTGATCCAGGTCTCCGTCTGAGGACCATTCATCTACCACCTTACTTTCTATGACTCAGTGCCTGTTAGCCTTCCCATCTTTCCTTTTCCAGCTTAAACTGCAGCATCTGCCATCCAAACCCTCGCCATTGCCCTTCGTTCTGTCTCCCAGATGTGTACATGCACCCACACAGTTGCTCTCATCTTTCTTAGGAGCTCGGCTGTGCATGCCGAAGGAAAGAAGTCCCAAGATGTGACTAGTAACTCCGCCACCATACCACTCCCCAAAACTTGCTCCAAATTTTAGAATTTCTCCAACCTCCTCTGACTACACCTTCATGCCCACCCTTAGGAGCAGAACTCATCTCATGTAAGATGTCACACATCAAATTTCCTGTCACCCAAACAGCCACAGGAAATGTTTCTCATTCTGCCAGGTTCAACTTGAGTGATGTAACACAGTTTTCTCAGGAGTTCCCTTTCTCAATGATGCAGGATGACTACATATTTGCCTTTAAAAGTAAATATTCTTGGGATTGGAGGGTGGCTCAGCAGTTAAGAGCACTGGCTGCTCTTGCAGAGGACCTGGGTTCAGGAGCACCTACATGGTAGCTCACAGCTGTAGGGGAAGCTGTAGCCACGCCTTCTTAGGGGCTGGCTACAGGAGTACCTGAGGGCTTGTGAGGGCGTGGTCAGAGTGAGTAGGGGGACTGCGTTTCGGTTTCTCTTTTTGCTTCTTGCTGTACAGACTACCACCGGCTGGCTGGTTCGCTCTGTAAGTAAGGCTTTTCCCTATTAAATACCCTTATATTTCTACCTGACTCCGTATTGGTAATTTCCTACTATACACAGCCTTGTGTATCTCTAGTTTCAGGGAAATCTGGCACCTTCTCTGTCTCTACAGGCATCGAATATGCACAGACATACATGCAGACAAAACATGCATGCACCTGCTCTCTCATGGCATCTCTGCTCGAGTTCTATTTCTCTTTTGGGCTCATTAGGATACTTGTTACACACCTTCTAATCAAAAGTGCTTTTATAGAAAGCCATCTCTCCCTCTCTGAATCATGGGGGCCAAACGGTTTCTTTCAGCAGCGTCTTGACTTAGAACATTTTCTGATGAACACATCTTCCCATATGGTCATGTGATTCTCTCCTCCACTGTTGTCAGTGCCACAAGAAAGCCACCCCGGCTGGGTGATGGTGGTGATTTCGGTTTGTTTATTTGGGTTTTATTTAGAACCAATTGTTAGTATTGGGTAGAATATATTTTTCCATCTCATTTCCGACTTCTTTGCATCTATATGTTTTAGTTGTTTCTCTTAACAACACACTTTGTTGTGTCATAACCCTCCTGCACATCAAGATCTTCTATTGCCATAAATTTACATAAAGTATACATTTTTAACTCTGAGGTGCAATGAATTTTGACACCTCTATAAACCACTTCTAAAGTCATAACACGTTTTTTGACACGACAGGGATCCATGTTCCCTTTCCCAGCTGTCCAGTCCCCAGCTCCCAGAGCCAGCCACTGACTTGGTTGGTCAGCAAGTAACAATTTACAGTGCATCTCTTTTGTTTCATAAGACTGGAATTACACTGGGTGTACTTTTTAAATTTATTTAACTTATTTATTTTATGTGCATTAGCGTGAAGGTGTCAGATCTCCTGGAACTGTAGTTACAGACAGTTGTGAGCTACCATGTGGGTCCTGGGAATCAAAACCCGGGTCCTCTGGAAGAGCAGCCAGTGCTCTTAACCACTGAGCCATCTCTCCAGCCCCCCAGGGTGTTCTTCTTAAAATCTGTTTCTCTCAGCATCTTGTATACACATCATTATTGTCCATAATTTTGGGGAATTCTTTTATTCCTTAGCACTTATTCTTTGCATAGATATAAAAATGGTCTATCCATTCATGAGAGATTATGTTGTTTCTGATTTAAAAACCATTTTAAAAATTTCCTAGGTCTTTTATGTTTTCTTCTTTGTCTCATGATAATAACTTAATCTACCTGGTAAAATTAGTTGAGAAATAATTTTCTGCTCATCTCTGAGTTTCTGTAGAATTTCCATTATTTGTGCCTTAATACTTAAGCCTACGGTTTTCTCTGGGGATGCTTTAAATTAGTAGTTAAATTTGTATTGGCTAAAGATTTTATTTTTCTAGTTTTAGTTCAGTCTGATAATTTGTTTCTTTTTTTGCTGACTTTTTTATTTAAATTAGAAACAAGATTGTTTTACATGACAATCCCAGTTCCCTCTGCCTCCCTTCCTCACCTACCACCCCCACCCCAACTAAAACCCTACCTATCACCTATCCTTTCTGCTGCCCCTGGAGGGTGAGGCCTTCCATAGGTAGTCATCGGAGTCCATTGTATCCTTTGAGATAGGGCCTGGGCCCACCCCCCACGGTGTGTCTTGGCTCAGGGAGTATTCCTCTATGTGTAGACTAGGGATAAGTACTGAACTATTACAGGAGGTCCCATAGACTTCCAAGGTCTCCTCACTGAAACCCACGTTCCTGGGGTCTGGATCAGTCCCATGCTGGTTCCCCAGCTATCAGTCTGGGGACCAAGAGCTCCCCATTGTTCAGGTCAGCTGTTTCTGTGGGTTTCACCAGCCTGGTCTGGACCCCTTTGCTCTTCACTCGTCCTTCTCTGCATCTGGATTCCAGTTCAGTTCGGTGATTAGTTGTGGGTATCTGCTTCTACTTCCACCAGCCGCTGGATGAAGGCTATAGGATGGCATATAAGTCAGTCATCAATATCATTATCAGGGGAGGGCACTTAAGGTAGCCTCTGTTGCTTAGATTGTTAGCTGGTGTCATCTTTGTAGATCTACGGACATTTCCCTACTGCCTGATTTCTCTGTAAACCTAAAACGTCTCCCTCTATTAGGGTATCTCCTTTCTTGTTTTCTTCTATTCTTCCCCTGACTCAACCTTTCTGCTCCCTCATGTCCTCCTCACCCCTCCTCTTCTCCCCTTCTCATTCTCCTAGCTCCCTCCCCCCTCCTCCCTTTCTCCCAATTTGCTCAGGGGATCTTGACCCTTCTTTCCCCTTCTCCAGGGGACCATGTATGTATCTCTTAGGGTCCTCCTTCTTTCCTAGCTTCTCTGGCAGTGTGGCTTGTAGGCTGGTAATCCTTTACTCTATGTCTAAAATCCACATATGAGTGAATACATACGATGTTTGTCTTTTTGTGACTGGGTTACTTGCTCAGAATGGTTTCTTCTAGTTCCATCCATTTTCCTGCAAATTTCAAGATTCCATTGTTTTTTTTTCTGCTGAGTAGTACTCCATTGTGTAAATGTACCACATTTTCTCTATCCATTCTTCAGTTGAGGGGCTTCTAGGATGCTTCCAGGTTCTGGCTATTACAAATAGTGTTGCTATGAACATTGTTGAACAGATGTCCTTGTTGTATGAATGTGCTTCTTTTGGGTATATGCCTAGGAGTGGAATTGCTGGATCTTGTGGTAGACTGATTCCCATTTTCCTGAGGAGTCACCAAACTGATTTCCAAAGTGGCTGTACAAGTTGGCACTCCCACCAGCAGTGGAGGGGTGTTCCCCTTTCTCCACATCCTCTCCAGCATAAACTGTCATTGGTGTTTTTGATTTTAGCCACTCTGACAGGAGTAAGATGATAATTTGTTTCTTTAAAGAAATTTTTCTAGGGGCTGAAGAGAAGGCTCAGTGATTAAGAGCACTGGCTGTACTTCCAAAGATTCTCAGTTCAATTCCCAGCAACCACAGGGTAGCTCACAACCATCTGTAATGAAGTCTGGTACTCTCTTCTGGACTGCAGAAATATATGCAGACAGAACACTGTATACATAATAAATAAATCTTTTTAAAAAAATGAAAAGAAAATTTTCTTTTTGTTTTTCTACTTGGCTTAAGTCATCAAAACTATTAGTAAATAGCTTTCCAAAGTTTTCTGTTACCATCCTTTGAATGGTTTTAAAGAACGTAGTTACAGCCGGGCGTTGGTGACACACGCCTTTAATCCCAGCAGAGGCAGGCAGATCTCTGTGAGTTCGAGACCAGCCTGGTCTACAAGAGCTAGTTCCAGGAGAGCCTCCAAAGCCACAGAGAAACCCTGTCTCAAAAAACCAAAAACAAACAAACAAACAAAAAACAAACAAAAAAATGTAGTTACAATTCTCTGTTGGTCTATGTACTTGTTAGCTAGTCTTCAATGCAGCTTTAATTTATTGATCTTTTTAAGAACCATTTTGTGTAGCCAAATATAGTGGTGTGTGCCTGTAATCCTAGCATTTATGAGTTGAGGCAGGGAAAGTGAAGGCAGCCTGAACTACATAGAAAATTCAAGGCCATCCTGGGCTTCACAGGGAAAACAAGAATCTCAAAAACCAGGATGGGAATTTAAGGGGATGGCTCAGTCAGCAAAAATGCATGCCTAGCAAGCCTGGGGACCTGTACTGGACCTCCAGAACCCACACAAAAACACAAGGTGTCCTTGTTGGAGGAAGTGTGTCACTAGGGGTGGGCTTTGAAGTTCCAAATGCTCAAGGCAGGCCTAGTCTCTCTCTCTCTCTCTCTCTCTCTCTCTCTCTCTCTCTCTCTCTCTCTCTCTCTCTCTCCTCTCCTTCCTGCAGATACAGATGTAGAACTCTCAGGCTCCAGCATCATATCTGCCACCATGCTTCCCACTATGACAACAATGGACTAAACCTTTGAACCTACAAGACAGCCCCAGTTAAATGTTTTCCTTTATGAGTTACCATGGTCATGGTTCCTCTTTACAGCAATAGAAAACCTGACTTAAGACTGTTCTAGTAACCAAAGCACTTACCACTTCTGGCAAACTAGTCCATATTCCTTCAGTCTGTTTTTCCTTCTGACTGGAGAAATTCTTCAACTCCTTTCTCGTTTCTGATGCTGTCTTACTGGCTTAGCCCCCCTCAGTTGTGACTCACATTTCCTGGTTCTGCCTGTGGATGGAGGTTTTTGATTGGACACCAAGGGCTGTAGATTTTTACGCTTTGTATTTCGTGGTGTTGCTTGAAAGGACATCATATGTGAATTTATCCCATATGATAAGAGAGCATTTTGTAAGTCACTCAGCTTTAGGAGGAAGAATCTGAGGTAGGCTTTTTCCTGTGGTCATTTAGGCTGTTTCTAAGTCATATTCCTTCTGGAGCTCCTACTGAATTCCCCAATGTATTCAGTGCTCTCTTTCCTCTCTGGCTGATGGGAACTCAGACTACTGGCCCCAAATGAGCTTTGTTTGATTGATTGGTTGGTGTGATGTTTAGGTTCTTATCATTGTTGTTTTGTTTTATTGTCAACTTGACAAAAGCTAGGGTCATCTGGCAAGAGGAAACCTCAGTTGAGAAAGGGCCTCCATCAAACTGGCCTGCTCATATTGATTAAATATTGATGGGTGGGACAGAGCACTGGGAACACTGCCATCCTTTGGTAGAGGTGGTCCTGGGTGCTATAAGAAAGCAGACAGAGCAAGGCAGGGGAGCAGGCCAGGAAATCGCAGGTCCCCACAGTCTCTGCTTCAGTTCCTGCCTCAAGTTCCTGCCTTGACTTTCCACTTTCGGCATTCTACCACGGCCTTCTTTGGTAGTGTGGAATACACATTCAACAGAGTTTCACATCGAACACGTGGTTAAATCTGAACCAGCAGTGATCACTCATTACCTCTTCGAACTTTCCTTGGTCAACTAACACTTCCTTTTTCTTTTTAAGGATTTTATGTATATGCATGACTAGTGTGTGTGTGTGTGTGTGTGTGTGTGTGTGTGTGTGTGTGTGTCTGTCTGTCTGTCTGTCTGCATTTCTGTGTGTGTCTGAGTGCCCCGTGTGTCTCTGTGTATGTGTCTGCACCCGTGTGTGTGTGTGTGTGTGTGTGTGTGTGTGTCTATGTGTGTATGTCTGTGTGAGTGCCCCTGTATGCCTCTCTCTGTGTGTGCCTGCACCCATGTGTATGTCTATGTCTGTGTGTCTGTGTGAGTGTCCCTGTATGTCTGTGTGTGTGTCTGCACACCTGTGTGTGTGTGTATGTGTCTATGTTTGTGTGTCTGTGTGAGTGTCCCTGTATGTCTGTGTGTGTGTCTGCACCCCTGTGTGTGTGTCTCTGTGTGTCTGCACACGTGTGTGTGTGTGTGTGTGTGTGTGTGTGTGTGTCTATGTCTGTGTGTCTGTGTGAGTGCCCCTGTGTGTCTCTCCGTGTCCGTGTCCGTGTCCGTGTGTGTGTGTGTGTGTGTGTGTGTGTGTGTGTGTGTGTGTGTTTGTGTATTCATGTGAGTGTCTTCCTTTATCATGTGCCATCTTGTTTTTGAGACAGGGTCTCTCTTACTGAGCATGGAGCACACATGTTGGCTAGACTGACTTGCCAGTGAGTGGGCTCCAGGACCCTCCTGTCTCCACCCCCTCTAGGGTTACAGGCACTACCCTACTCAGATTTTTTATGGGTGCTGGGGATCCCAGCTTGGGGTTTCATGCATGAGCACTTTACCCACTGAGACATCTTCCCAGTCCCTTATGTCTCCATTTTAAGGATCACACGCAGCATATTGGCTGATGAAATGTGACCACGTACGGAGGGCTTGAGAAAACTCAAAACTGGTCCCAAGCGATGTAGGACAAGTTTGTTGCTGCTGCCTCTAGTGGCCATCTAGGGTATCGAACAGTGGCGATCTGCGGCTGGTGGTGTGGAAGACCAAGAACGTGCCGGCTGCCAGCACGCCTGGAGGTGGCGCTAGCGTCACTGTGAGAAACGAGGAATTTCGTGAATGCGGAATCGTGTGTGAGTGTAGGTTAAACATGTGCTTTAGTTCTGGCCCACATGGGGTAGGGTCAATCTACAGCTGTTTACTTTTTAGTAAAGTTTGTCAAAGTTTTTACAGGGAGCAACCTTCTTAGGAGTCAAAAACAAAAATGAAAACCCACTGAAACATTAAGTATGGGTTTCCTTATTTTAGTAAAGCAGACGAAGAGCACTCAGAACATGCAAATGAACACCAGCATCCCCACCCTCCGCAAGGCTGGTAGTCACAAAAAAGAAAAGGCAAACTTAGACTAAGGGCACTCTAGAGTTTGTCACTTGGTTGTTTTGGACAGAGGTGACATATGCAGCAGTGTCGGGAGAGAAGTGAATCCTGGCAGTTAGTACACTGTCCTTATTCAGTCTAGGGCCCCAACTCATGAAATTATGTCAGCCACATTCAGAGAGGTATTCCGATTTCAATCATCCTAATCTGGAAAGGTCCTCACAGAAACACTTTAAGAAATGCTTAACATCCTTAGCCATCAGGGAAATGCAAATCAAAACCACTCTGAGATTCCTTCTTATACCCGTCAGAACGGGTAAGGTCAAAAACACAAGTGACAGCCCATGCTGGCAAGGATGTGGACAAGGGGAACACTCCTCCACGGCTGGTGGGAGTGCAAATTTGTACAGTCAGTTTGGAAATCAATATGGTGGTTGCTCAGAAAATTGGTAATTGAGCTACCTCAAGACACAGCTATACCACTCCTGAGCATATACCCAAAGGACATTCCATCCTACTACAAGGACACTTGTTCAACTGTGTTCATGGCAGCTTTATTCATTATAGCCAGAAACTGGAAACAACCCACATGTCCCTCAACCAAAGAATGGATAAAGAAATTTACACAATGGAGTATTCTCCATTTATTAACTCGGCTGTTAATAAATACATGATGAAATTTGCAGGCATTTGGATGGAACTAGAAAAGATCACCCTGAGGTAACCCAGACCCAGAAAGACAGACATGGTATGTACTCACTTATAAGTGGTTATTAGCTGTTAAGTAAAGGATATCATGCTACAATCCATAAACCCAAGAGGCTAAGTAACAAGAGGAAGACATGGATCTCCCTGGGAAGGAAAAATAGAATGGATTTTAAGGATAGACTGGGGACAAGTGGGGATGGGAACAGGAGAGTAGGAGAAAGAGAAAATAAAACCCCTCAAAGATGTAGGCAGAGATTTTCCATGGTGATTCCTTTTTGTTTTGTTTTGTTTTTGTGTTTTTTTCAAGACAGGGTTTCCCTGTGTAGCTTTGGAGGCTATCCTGGAACTCAATCTGCAGACCAGGCTGGCCTCAAACTCACAGAGATTCACCTGCCTCTGCCTCCTGAGTGCTGGGATTAAAGGCTTGTGCCACCAACACCCGGCCCATGGTGATTCTTGATCCATCAAGAGTGTTGAAGGGATGATTCAGTGGGTAAGGGCACTCACTGCCTGCTCTTCCAGAGGACAGTACTTCAATTCCCAACATCTACATGGTGACTCATAACCATCTGTAACTCCAGTCCCAGGAGGTCCAAGGGCACCAGGCACACACACACACACACACACACACACACACACACACACACACACACAAAACACCCATACACATTAAATAAATAAGTAAAACTTAAAACAACAACAAAATCTGAAAAAATGAATCCCATCAAGGTGATAATCCTGGTAACCATTTCATAGACCCACAGCAATTCCTTTGCCTGCCTTAAATTCTAGTTGCCCTCTCTTCCCGACACAGAAGACACTGCTCTAGTATCTTGTGATAACTCACTTCCGTCCCTTCCCCCTGAGTGTGCCCCAACTTCACCATCATCCTTTCAAGCCTAAAACAACCCCTGCACGAACAGCTCTCCAGTGCCCCTAGGTGGCCCCCAGAAAGGCAGAGCAGAGAACATCACACACGGCTCAGTGCTGAACACGGCAGTGCACTGTCTGTGACACACTCGTCAGGCTGTCTGCTCTGTTATCTGCAAGAAGAAGCTTGTCCAAGAGACAAGGTAAGAGGGAAAGATGAACAACTTTCTTTTTTGCCTACTCAAGACTCAGTAGCCAAGGTTGAATACAAGCAAACCACAAAGGGGGGGAAATTACAGTTTCCTCTTGGGAGCTGGAGACAGAGGAAGAATTAAAGAGCCTGGCCTTTCCTCTGCTGGGTGGTTCTGGCTGACCAGATCTGAGAGATGAGGGTATAAAATTATTCCTTGTATTTTCTTCCAGGGAGGATTTCTGGGATGCTAGCACCAGAAAACGGTACATTTTTCATTTTTCAAAAACTGTTTTCAGATGCACAAGGGATTCCTTGCATGGTCTCATGAAAACACCAAGTGTGAGTGTATTCAGGGAGGGCACAGCAGTGCACACCTGTAATCCTAGCACTCAGGAGGCTGAGATGGGAGAATGAGATTACAAAGCAAGTCCCACAATAATAGCCTGAGCTGCAAAACGAGGCCCCATCTCCAAACAGCAAGGGCAACAAGAAAACATAGAACATGGGGTCAGGGTGTGTGAACATGCTTTTCCTGCCTTCTGCACATCCATCTGGTGTGAAAGCTGGGACCAGAGGTGCCGGAGCCGTGCGTGGCTCCGTTTTCTGTGCCAGCTTCGAGACACTGAGCAACTCACCCAGCCCCCTTCATCTTCTCCACCTAGTAGGGTTGTTAAGAAGATGTGCAAAACGATCTCCTCAAGCCCTCAGCTGCAAGCCACCTCCCAGTGAATCCCAGAAGGGAGCTCTGGTGCTTCGGCCCACCCGAGCCCCTGCAGGCCTGCTGGGAGGCCTACGGTGGGTGGTTTCTCCACTCAGTGAGTGTGACTCCGTCTCAGGGAAGGTCACACATGGAGGTGGTGCTTGCTTTAACCTGATGGCTCAAACTATTTGCTCTGTTTCACTTCTGTGTTGAAAAGAGAAATTTAGGTCAATGTTTTACCCGAGGCATAAGCATTGTGACCTGATCAACTGTCTGAACTAGGAATGTAACCTCTGTTGATGTCTGGCCACCATGTCAGCTCCTCCATTGACATTGACTTTGGAGAGCCAAAAGTTTCTGTGCAGCCCTTTCACCAACATAGATTAAAATTCAGTGTCCTGAGTCTTTTATCCCCAAACCCACCTGAAAGGAAAAAATTGAAAAGACCCAGAGTCTCAGCATTCTTCCATTAAATTATTAAGTGACCTCTGTATGCAGAATGCTAGGGTAGCATTTGTTACCTCACATGACCATAGGGCAGTGCTGGGAAAGGTTGCCACAAAGACACTGTCGATGACTAGGAAAGACCAAAGTGAGCTGCTTGCCAGAAGAGAACATCCGATCAAAAGAATGGCTCGAATAGGCTAATGATCATCCAGCCCTAATTGGCAGTAAATGAGCTACTTAGTCGGCAGCCCAAAGTCCTGAGTTACCGTGGGCTAACTCCAGAAAGGGGACTTATTGTCTGTTACGATGACTAAGTGGCATCGCTTTATCCAAACTGACAGACCTTCATTTTCCCTTCCTTCTCCCTGCTGCAGGAGCTTGGGTGCTGGCTTAGCAACCTTAGGCCATCAGGTATGGAACATGTTGGCTCCTGCTGGGCAGCAACAAGTTTGTTTTTCTTGATTATGTAACCTGAATTCCTTTACCAAGAAGGGATTTAGAAATGAGTTGTTAAATTGGATTGCTAGCAAGTACATAGTCCAAGAAAGTACCCATGTATGAATTTCAGTAACCCTGGAGCCTTCCTCTTGGGCTGCCACCCACCCAGCCTCTCCACCAAGCAGTGAACTGTAAATCATGTGTGATGCAGGGGATCACTACCCAGTGTCTAGCTCAGTTCGCATGAAGCACTGAAATGCCTACTAAGAATTTTCGAGGGTGGATATTTTATCTGTTCAATCTTAAATAGCAACCTTTTCCAGCCGGGGCATCTAGCCACCACACTAAGTGTGCTTAAAACCCTAACATGGTGTTAAATGTCTTGTAAAAGGTTCATATTAGCATAGGTTCAAAGACTTCAGGTTCTAGGCAAGTACTTATTGTCTGGAGTGCTATTTAGAGTATTTCACATTGTTCTGAACTCTCAGAACAAACTGAAAAACTCCAGCAAGGTCCAAGCCTGGACTAGGGCACTCAATATTCCTGCCACTTGCAGACATGCTTCCTGGTCCTCCTTGTCTGGCAGACCCGGAGGCCAGACCATGAACGGCTTGATTCTTCTACTGGAACAATCCATCGTGGCTTTTCAGCCCTTCAGCCGGCAGTCTGCTGCCAGCCAGGTGTGATTGGAAAACAAGAAAGCTTGCCCCAGAGATGTGGAGATATGGACCGAGTTAGGCATTTGAGCAAAGATGGTATCAACCAAAGACCAGCACACCCAAAAGATGGGTGTTTCAAGTAACTGAATGAAGAGAAGGGGAAGGAAAAGAAAAAGAAAAAGGGAAAGGAGGCAGGGAGGCTGACATGAGTCTTGGGCCAGCAACATCTCCCAGCACTCGGGGGAAATGGCAGAGCACTTTCAAGAGTTGTGTAAATCCACGCTTGCCTGAGCGGCAGAGACAGAGGGGAGGGTCCCTGCACTAAGCCATAGCCAATGACCCCAGGGCAGAACTCTCTAGAAACTGAAAGAGGGAAGTTGTAACTCAGGAACGTGTGTGTGTGTGTGTGTGTGTGTGTGTGTGTGTGTGTGTGTGTGTGTGTAATAGGGAGGAGGGGGGGAGGGAGTCTGAGCAAGAGCAGAACTTCTTGTATGGGATAGCTGTGAGTCTGCCTTGAATTTTAAGTAGAAAACTAATGCAGACAATACTAGAGCATTAGTTATTCAAATAGTAGTCTCAGTTGTTGGGGGTGGGGGGTGTTAACCTTTTCTTTTCTGCCTGTGACCCTGTACTTTTGCAGGCCTAAGGCAAAAGGACAAAATCTTGAAGCAAGGTGGCAGAACGGGGAGGAGGAGGGAGAGTTGAATTTTAACTTGCTGAATGGGAGATTAATTTTCTTGTTAGTCCAAAAGTTCTTAATGAAAGCTTGCTGCCTGACCCTGAGCAGCACAGGCTGGGACCCAGTCCCACGGAGGCCTGGGGACAGAAGACTGTGCACATCTCCCTAAAGGGTGTGGACAACCTTCCTAAGCCTGAGTCCGCTCCCCACCTTTCTTCCCCCACCTTTGTGCCCCTCTGTCCTCTGCTTGGGATTCTCTCTCTTCCACTCTCTAACTCAAACCCCAACTTGCTTTCAGGGACCAAGCCAGGGTCCTCCTGAGCCTCGCTCTAGGAGACTTTAACTTGCATGGTACTGTTCTTCCCACCCTTGCCGTCAAGCCGCTTTACCGTGTGTTTAGTTTGTGGTGGAAACTTTGAGCTAGGTGAGCATCGAGAGCCAAAATCTGTGTCCCTTCCTGGAGTGTGTTGCTTTGTTTGTTTTTAAGGCGCTCACCATCTCTCTGCCTGGATGTTATTGTTTGCGGCACCCACAGAGGTGGAGCCCAGACGAATGACTTTCCACAGCCCTTGCACCTGGCCAGCCTGTGGTTTCCACTGCGCTTCCCAGGCCCAGCAGTGCAAGCATCCCGGGCATTACCATTTCAAAGCAATCCAGAGAATGGAAGTTATTTCTCCAACTAGCTGGATGAACAGAGAGGGAAATCAGGACAAGAAGGGTGTGATACAGTCCCGTGTTCCACTGGTTTCAGGATATATGCTGGAAAATAACATGTAAAGAATTGTCAGAAGTGCCGGGCGTTGGTGGCGCACGCCTTTAATCCCAGCACTCGGAAGGCAGAGGCAGGAGGATCTCTGTGAGTTCGAGGCCAGACTGGTCTCCAGAGCGAGTGCCAGGATAGGCTCCAAAGCTATACAGAGAAACCCTGTCTCAAAAAATCAAAACCAAAACAAAAAACAAAACAACAAAAAAAGAATTGTCAGAAGTATGCTGCAAAGACACCAGGGGAAACCCTGCATTAGCAAAGAAACAAACACAACATTTTCTCCTTAGTCACCCCCACCCCAATCCCCCCCACCCCGCCCAAGTTTTAAAATGTCCTTTTAAAACAATAATGAAAGGACATAGAACTTCCACAAGAGAGAAGCAATTCTTTTTTCCAAATGTTTTTATTTTTTAAAAGCTGCACACAATATGTTGGATGCCATTATGACATATTTGATCAAAGTGTGTTTTTATGGCTCTCCTCCTCCATCTCCCACACCCACAAGAGAGAAACTATGCTTCCTGGTGAATCTAGACTTCTCAGCCTAAAGGAAATTGAGGGCAGCCAACCTGCCCGTGTGAGCAGAGCTCACAGGAAGGATGCAGAATCCCCTTCCCCCTTGTTAATTCCCACCTCTGTTCCCTTCTCGGGGACATCAAAAGGAAGCGAAGCAGACCAGACTGAAGTTGCAGCCGTGTCTGACCCTCCTTCTCCTCCACCGTGTGGTGTGAGTCAGTCCAAAGGAGGATCATTATCTCAGAAGAAGGTAAAGGAAGAGATGCTGTGATTCACTCCCCAGCTCTCCTGCCCCCGCTTCTTGTAACTGCAGCTGTTACATTTAATATTAGCTAAAATGACTTTACAGGCTTATTTTTGCCCTTTTAATTTGCAACAACCTAGATTTTACAAACTTTGGGAAGTTTAGCACAATCCTGGCTAAAGTAGTCATCTGACCGCAGTCGGACATTGGTGGTTCCAGTGGCTTCCCACCCTTTGTAATGGAGAAAAACACATAGTTTCCCATAAACACAACAGTAACTATTGAGCACACTGGAAAATGATTGAGGCACTGTCTCTCCTAAATTAATATTTCCTCAGACATTTCACAATAGTAAGTGCTCTCTTGTTAGTCCTATAAAAAAAAAAAAAAAGACGAAGTCTATGTTGGTGTGCATGCTGGCCTTGAACGCCTACACTGAAACCTCACTGACTTCAGCCTCCTTAGAGCAGGACCCAGTGTCTCCCATTGCATGTGGTCCTGCTTTTCCTGGGAAAGAGGGTGTTTTAAAGTTATGTCATCTCAGAAAAGTTATTTTCAGGATTCATAAGCGTCCAGTGACTCTGATTTGTGGGGAACAGATTGTTACACAATCAAGTACAAGCACAACGTATTCATGGTCCTGAGAAGCCACGCTGAACAGAAAAGCAGTATCTGAAGTGCTCACCTAAATATCAGACAGCTCTGAGGGGGTTTCCTGGGGTGCCAGGGGGTCCTGCCAAAATTAGGACCAGCTTCATTGTCTTCTCCTTAGCAGGACCTACTTGCAGCCCCCATGGCAGGATTGATTGTGAAGCTTTCACATTTTGACAGTGTTTGACACTTAAATTTTGGGAAAACAAGGGGAAATTTTGCCTTAGAAAAATAGGTGATACGGTGTTTATGCAAACAATTATCCAGTAGATTTTAAAGGCAGGAAGTTATCCTAAATATCCTAAGTGTTCAACCAGCTGAAAGGGATTAAGAACAAAACAAAGGGCTGGAGAGATGGCTCAGAGGTTAAGAGCACTGGCTGCTCTTCCAGAGGTCCTGAGTTCAATTCCCAGCAACCACATGGTGGCTCACAACCTTCTGTAATGAGATCTGGTGCCCTCTTCTGTCATGCAGGGGTATATGTAGACAGAACACTGTATGCATAATAAATAAATAAATCTTTAAAAAAAATAACAAAACAGAATTCCCCAAGAAAGAGAAAAAATTCTGCCCAAAGAATGCAGCTCCAGATTCTGCACAAGAATTTGCAGCTTGCTAACCCACCCAACAAATTTCAACTTTGCCAACTCCTAAATGTGGAAGTTTGTCCATCTCTATCATTCTCTAATATATTATCTATGCCTCTACCATCTATTACCTAACTGCCTGTCATCCATCCATCCACCCATCATCATCATTAATCCATCATCCATCCATCCATCCATCCATCCATCCATCCATCCATTTTCCATCATCCATCCATCCATCATCCATCCATCATCCATCCATCCATCCATCCATCCATTTTCCATCATCCATCCATCCATCATCATCATTAATCCATCATCCATCCATTCATTTTCCATCATCATCATCCATCCATCATCCATCCATCATCCATCATCCATCCATCATCCATCCATCATCCATCATCCATCCATCATCCATCCATTTTCCATCATCCATCCATCCATCATCATCATTAATCCATCATCCATCCATTCATTTTCCATCATCATCATCCATCCATCATCCATCCATCATCCATCATCCATCCATCATCCATCCATCATCCATCATCCATCCATCATCCATCCATCCATCCATCATCCATTATCATCCATCCATCATCCGTTCATCCCACAGCAGATTTACTTTTCTTCCTATGCCATGATTTTATTTCTCTGGAGAACCCTGGCATGCTGTGATCAGGAACTACCAAAGAGATATTTAAAGGGTCTCCAATGAATATTGAGCCAATTACGTGAAAAGCAGAGGGTAGCATGCGCCTTATAGAAAAAAGAACACACCCAAAGATTCTGAAACAGCAAGAGGCAGGCAGTCAGGTGTGAGGAAGTGAAAGTCCAGGAATGTCGGTGGTGGAGTGTACATGTTTGGAATGTTTAATCCCTAATCCGTGAGGGAGGTGGAAGAAGAGGGTGGAGAGAGAGAGAGAGAGAGAGAGAGAGAGAGAGAGAGAGAGAGAGAGAGGGATGTCTTAAGAACAATAAACTAATAATAATAATAAACAATAAATAAAGGCAAGTGGCAGAGCTAGGACACTGGAGGAAGCCACTGGATGCTGGATGCTTAGTTTGGAAGGAAACTGCATCATGGAAAAAAGACTAAATGTGAAAAGATCGATGCCTGAAAAAGCTAGGATGGTGATCCCTGGGGGAAAATGATGGCATTTGCCCCAGCATGTGGCAGAATAGAAGTCACAGGTTGATTCAGGATTGGTTGGTGGGATTTGTGAAGAAGACAGAAGGTGGAAGATCAAGCTTGAATAACCGAGTAGTGGCTACTGAATGGACTGGGTTCTGTTGAAGTGATTTCTGCCCTTGAGACTGTTCACTGATTTGTATATGTTAGATCATCCCTACATCTTTGTGTGAAGCCACTTGGTCACAGTGAGGGATCTTTTGGATGAGTTCTTGAATTCAGCTGGCGGGTGTTTTACTGGGAATTTTTTCATCTTAAGTTCATCAGGGAGATTTCTCTCAATTTTCATTTTTGTTTTGTCTGTCAAGTTGACAGTATTAACAACCACACTGACTGAGTTAGGTTTTTTTTTTTTTTTTTTTTTTTTCTGTTGTTTTCACGAATACCTGTAAGAACACTCAAGCGGGCAGGGGGTATTTCTTTTGGTGGACAGTTTCAGGGAGTTTACCTCCATTGTTTCTGGGCTGTGGAGAAGCAAGATATCAAGAGAGGAAGGCATGGTCCTCACAAATATAATCATATAAATGTTTATAAGGAGTTTATAGAAAATCGGGTAAAAAAAGATGCTCCTCCTTGTCAGGAAAATCATTTCACACAAAGATTGCATCACTTTATAGGACATATGGCGCTTGCTTGGCAGATGGGCAGGAGTAGGTGGTTCCCGCATGTGGAGGGGCCCTCCCTGCCAGAGCAGGGGTAAGGAGACCCATGTACACGGAGGGTTTCTATCCGATTTTAATCTTTTTAAAATTAGTTTTTTATATTGTATGTATACTTGTGAGAAGACAGGTCATGTGTGTGGAGGTCAGAGGAAAGCTTTTCTAAATCTGTCCTCTCCTTCCACCATGTGGCTTCCAGAAATCGAACTCAAGTTCTCAGGTGTGGCAGCAAGAACGGGTATCTGGCTGAGCCATACTAACTGACCTCTATCTGTTTCTAAAGACGGTTCATGGAAGCAGGACACTGAGTTTCTATATAGATTTTTATGCCTCCTGAATCTTCTTTTAACTTTCTCTCTACCTGTGCAAATCTATTGTGAGTAGTTAATCAACTATTTTTTTTAATGGAATGATCCTGGAAGAAACAGATTATTGGGAAATATTATTTTTAAAAGAACTGGGGGCTGGAGAGATGGCTCAGAGGTTAAGAACACTGACTGCTCCTCCAGAGGTCCTGAGTTCAATTTCCAGCAACCACATGGTGGCTCACAGCCATTGGTTATGAGATCTGGTGCCCTCTTCTGGTGTGCAGATATACATGGAAGCAGAACGTTGTATACATAATAAATAAATAAAATATTTTAAAAAATTAAAAAATAATAAAAAAAACTGAAGTGCACTGGACCTGTTGGTGCAAGCCTGTAATCCAAGCTTCTTTGGAAGCTGAAGCAGGAGGATCACAAGTTCAAATCCCATTTGGGATACAGGATGAGTTCCGGGACAGGAACTCATAAAATAACAAGTCCCTCACAATAAGCCCGGGGTTCAGTCCCCGGCACTGCTAACCAAACAACACCACTGCCTCCGCCACCCCCTCCCCCCCGCCAAACTGAACCGCTAGGAATAAGCAGTCACTTTGGTACAAAGGCTACATGCATAAAGACTGAGGTTTTGGGACTTGAAATCCCGATGACAGGCCATGGGCATGGGCATGTGTACACGTTTGAAAGGTTATATATAAATTCAGTGAGCTATCGAAATAATTCTATCATGGTATTGGTGTCCACAGGGAAAAGGAGCCCTCATCACATGCATGGCTGCTTGCTCTCAGTGAGCTCTCCCTCCACACAAACCAAACAAACATGTTTGTTAAATTAGGGATTCTATGTGTGCTTTCTCCAAAGCTGAGGTGCCTTGAATTTACTCCAAGTTCAAATTACAAATCTGGTGCAGATGGCAGTGCCCAGCAGGTTGGTGAGCCTAGGGATCTTCCTGTCTCCACTTCCCAGGCACTTGGGATATAATGAGCCAGGGAGGAGGAGCTGGACCACGATTAGAGTGAAGGGCAGCGAGACCACCTTCATCCGCCTGGAGAAGATGAGTCTCTCTTTCACCATTTGCAAATGTTCATTGGGGCTGGAGAGGTAGCAGAGTGCTTGCTAGTGTGGCATGGAGCCCTGGGCTACATCCCCAGTAAAGCATTAGCCAGCCTAGTGGCGCACAACTGTAGTTCCAGCACTCAGGAGGCTGAGGAAGGAGGGTGAGAAATGCAAGGTTATTTTTGCTCTGTAGTGAGTTTGATAAAAGCCTGGGTTATGGATGGCCTTGTCACAAAAGAAAACAAAACATGTGTTCTCCCCATTTTATTCATCCCAGACTATCAGAAGTGCCAATCCCGAAATCTGCAGGCACTTTCTCACGTTGGCATCTTTGCAGCCTCTAGTATGTCTGATGTCAGTAGAGACTTCTGATTCACACTCGTAGCAGGAGGCACCTCAAGACTGAGCTTCCCAGGTAATTCACCCTTTCCCATTGGCCACAGGAAGTAATGCTCAATGGCCATTCCAAACTGGACCTCTAATTGCCCTAGTCGGCCATGCATATTGCTCATGTGTGTTTGAAGTGCCAGAGCCAGACACACTGAGTCACCCACTCATTCTCTGGGAAGAGGCCAGGAAGCAGCCTGGTCTTGAGGGAGAACTTTCATTTGGCACTGCTGGATTCTCTTACACAGCCTGGCCCATCCCATGGTCACCCTATCTCAACCTTCAGGCTCCATATCCGTGTTCTTCAGAATGGCATCCCAAACATGACCCTCCTGCCCACTCCCCAAGAGAAGGTTATTGCTGGCCTCTGGCTTTTTTCAAGTGCACACCCTCAGAGGGGTGTTATGGCCATGTCTTCAGATGCCGAAAACAAATGTAACTTTTTTCTTATTTACTTTCTAGTCACTTTTGAACTTGACATTGGTCTGAAAGGCTATTACATTTTTGCTCCACAAACCTGGTTTACATTGTTTGTTGACAGCTTCATGTAGGTATTTAAATTACATAAAACAAAACAAAACAAAAAGCCAAAGATGTATGAGAAAAACAAGAAAAACATGTTAGCCTCTTGGGGTTTTGGTTAAACTTAGCATTCAGGACTTACTAGAAGGAGACAAACATTAAATAGGAATCCAGGTGGTAGCTGGGCAGTAATGGAGCTTAGGACCAGCACTTGAGAGGCAAAGGCATCTGTGAGTCTGAGGCTATCCTGGTCTACAGAGGGAGTTCTAGGATGGGGGTCCGGCCTACACAGAGAAACTCTGTCGCAAACAACAACAAAAGCCCTGTCTTCAGATCTCAGGTGGCGCCTCTTCTGATGTCCTGGCCTGTCTCTCCTCAGTGTGCATTCAAGAAAATCGCTTCTTGTAAAGACAGTGAGCTCCACTACCTGACTCAGGGGCCCTACTCTTGTGACCTCAACTTAACCTTAATTATCTTCTTAAGGAAAATATCTAAATAAGTCTTGCTGGGGATTAAAGGCTTCAACACAGGAATCTGGGAGGGACACAGCTCAGTCCCCAGCACTTGAATACTGTTACAGAGAGCTATTTTAGAGCATGTATGCATGGCACCGTCCCTGTCTCTTGGAGCATGGAAGTTCTCAATAGCCACTGGCCTCCTGACTGACCTCTCTGCATCACTGCCTTTGCTACAGCGAAAAGCCAGGTCTGGCCTGGCGGTGGTGTGGACATAAATGAGCAGAGAGAACCCCAAGCCTTTCCTTTTACTTCTGTATGGGTGTGGCTTCAGATCTCCTGGGTCCCTCACTGTTTGTTTATCACAGCCTTCCTTCCCGCCCTGGGCTAATGACTCAGCCTGATTCTTTGGTTGGGAATGTAGATGTGAGGTTTGGTCCCTGTCCATTTGGTAAAGGCATAATTAGGATGATGATGATAGCAGGTGATATACTGAGAACCAGGTGTGCTGCTCAGGGCTTTCCACACACTGATGACTGAGCTACCAACACTACACAGTGAGCACACACTTTGGTATTCCCCTCTTACAGAGAAGGAAACTGAGGCTTGAGAAATCTGGACTGCTTTTTTAGGCTTGCACAGGTATTAGCCTGGGTATAGTCAAAAGTAGAAGTTGGCATTCCTAGCCAGAGAGGAAAGATGAGTTCCTGTGGGCCCTGGCCCCCATTTTCCTTCCTGTCTTCCTTCCTCCCTTCCTCTTACAGTACCTAGGGTCTAATTTGCATACTGGGTAAGCACTTAGCACTGAACCATATCTCCAGGCCCCTACTCTTCTTTTATGTGAATTCTATCTATGACATGTTCTTTTTTTCCCCCTACAAAAGCTTGAGATAGGAATTGAACATAGTGGCACATACCTTTAATCCCAGCACTTGAAGGGCAGAGACAAGTGGATATCTGTGAGTTCGAGGTCAGTCTGTTTTATGGAGGGAGTCCAGGCCAGCAAGGGCTACATAAAGTAAGGCACTGTCGAAAACAAAACTAAAAACAAACAACAAAAAAATCGAAATAGGCTTTTATTCTTCATAAATCGAGGAAACTTTTACTGAATCCATTTCCCTTGCCTGCCAGATCTCTTAACAACGGATGTAAATAACTATGGTTTCCGTTTTAAAGTGATGACAATCAAGATTGATCAAATGAAAACCAAGACTGTCTTGCAGACGCTCTCAGATGTGTCTCTGCAGCCGGTGGGGTAAGCTCGTCATTGACAGTGTACTCCTGCAAGGACTCAGTGACAGGTGGGCCCAAGAGCACCAAGACACGTAAGGTGTGTGTTGGAAGAGCCACTGATTATTTCTGCCAAGAAAAAAGGCTAGAAGGCAAAGTTGGAGCCTATGGAAGTGGCAAGTCAGCAGACAGAGTCTGGGGACTATGGTGAGGAAGCTTACACCATGGAGCTACTAGAGTCAGTGTGTGCAGCCGAAGGTAAATAAGTAGAGAATTGTGACATTATATAAAAAGGCATAGGCTCCAATACTTCAATATGCCTAGATTGCATTTCTTTTAGATCTTCCTGGTAGTGTCAATAAGGTGTGTAATTAATAATAATAACAACAATAAATGTAATAATGCATGTTTTGTGGTCTATTGTTCAGCATATATTGTTATCATTGGAATTTTTAAAAAGTAAACGATTAGCCGAATCTTGTACATTTTTATTGAAAAAATCAGTGTTGCTGCCTATGGTAAGACTGCCTTTTTGATGTACAGACACCGATATGATATCCTTGTGTACACACGGTCACCCACTGAGGATCCAGCCCAGTACCCACACAGGAGGGGGGCTCCATGTGCCCTTCCCAGCTCAAAAATCTACAACCCAAGCATCTTTGACATTCTCTCCAGAAGGATGTAAGAGAAACAGCGCACCTATACAAGGCCTAGGGGGCCTCTCTCTGGTACTTCAAACTAAGGGACAGTAGAGAGGCTTCATCTGAGACATGGGAAAGAGAAGGAGAAATGAGATGGAGAGGTGGCCAAAGTGGTGGTGGTGGGATGAGTTCTGAGACCTTAGAGTGTGAGGCAAGCATGAGTGACAAGAGGGGACCAGACACTCAGCTTCCATGAGAAGTGGACTAACGAGGAACTCAAATACGTGCTTTCTAATTTTGCCTCACCTGTGTGTGCCCGTTGCTTTTCTTGCTTCTGTGGAAATACCTGGCTGCAGCAACTTCAGGGAAGGAGGGGTTGATTCACCCACAGTCCAGAGGAAGTGTCCAGCGGCTGCTTGTGGCAGAGGAAGAAGAAGCACAGAGATCTGGGGGTGACTCTCCAGGCCACCTCCAACCACCCACCTCCCTCAGTGAGGACACAGGTTCCCAAGGCTGCACAACCTGACAAACATTGCCACCAGCTGGGGAGTAGGTATGCAAATATATGAGCCTGTGGAGGTGACATTTCACGTTCAAAGCCTAAAGCTGTGTCTCCACAAAAGTGTTGTGTTACCCCACTTTGATTGCCAGTGATTCCCCAGTGATCCAGGACAGTGTGACTTCCTGGCCACGCTGGCCTAGGGAGAGGATGAACACCACAGGGCAACTGTCATCCACAAACTGAAAGCCCTCAAAGGTGCCACCAGGAGGGAGGAGGAATCCCATCTCCTGTATCAGCGATGGTATTTTGAGAACAGAAGCTGGGAAGCCATCACTAAAGGCAGAAGTCATTGGCTCTCGCCCACCGTGGCACAGCCTCTGAGGTTGTTACTCATACTGTATGTAGTCTATACTGGCTTCTGGAATAGAACTGTGACCCATGTGTGGTTGTGGGTGACAGCTCTTCACAAACAATTGTGCCTCTTAAAAAAAACAAAAACCAAACCAAAACAAAAAAGAACAACCCACCAGATCCCCGGAAGTTCACCTTCCAGTTTCCTAACTTGGTTTTACTCATCTTGTGATATAAACTTGATAGGCTCTAGAATCTCTTGGGGGGAAGGGACTCTGAACATGCTTAGGGGGAAGGGCCTCTGAACATGCATGGGGAGAAGGGCCTCTGAACATGTGGGGCGGAGGGCCTCTGAACATGCCTGATGGGGAAGGGCCTTGAACATGAGTTGGGGACTTTTCTGGACTGAGTTAACTGGGGTGGGACAATCTGCCCACTGCACGGTTCCGGGAATGTGCAGATGGAGAAAGGAAGCTGCAGAGCAAAGGTGCACTCATTTATCTTCCGCCTCCCCTTAAGTCTCTTGCCCCTAAGACGTCCCCACCATGATGCACTGGGCCCGGAGCTGTGAGCCAAGTGAGCCTTTCATCGCACCTTAAGTTGCTTTTGTCAGGATATTTTTTATCATAGCAACAGGGGGATTAAAAAACCCACCACAGCACTCTACACAGTTGAAAGATTCTTTTGGGTGTATATGTGTTGGGGCTGCACTTGTATTCATATGCGTGCAGAGGCCTGAGGATAACCCTGGACATTGCTCCTCAGGTATCATTCATTTTGTTTTGACACAGGGTTTTGTGGCCTGGAGCTTGCTGAGTAGGCTACGCTGGCTGGCCAGAAAACTCCAGGCACTTGTCTGTGCCTTTTCAGTGCTGGGATTACAAGTGTGTGCCATCATGTTAGCCTTTTTAAAAAACAAAAAACAAAACATGGGTATGGAGGTGTTTTGAACTCAGGGCCTCAGGCTTGCAAGGCAAGCACTTTACCCAGCTCCATCAAAGCATTCCTAAGTGATCTGTTTACTTCTTTCCTCAGGTGTCAATGGTCTAGGCTTATCTTATATTTTTGCTGTAAGCCAGAGGCTCTGACCTGCAACCCAAGCGCGGCAGAATCACTTGAGAAGTGTTTCTGAAATACGCCTGTTTATTAGATCAATAGAATGAGCAAACACAGCTTGGCACTGTTCACACCATGGAATGTACCCTGCTGTGCAGGGAGATGAACTGACACACAGTGAGCCAACGGGGACAGCTTCCCCATGCAGATTATTTGTTCATTGGGGTGAAGTCTGAGGACTCACAAGGCATGTGACAACAGAGAGCACATAGCGGCTGGGAAGTTGCATAGGGAGCTTTCCTGAAGTGGTAGACACTTTGCCTTGACCTGGGCTGGGGTCACCTGCACAAGAGGTGTTTGAGCTTCAGAGACCTAAGTTTTGTGCTTTGTACTGAACTCAGGTTGTGGTGCAGTTACATCCAGTCTAAAATTCGATGCACACTGAAGTGTGCTCACAGACGTGTCACCTCCACGAGCAGAAAGAAAAGCGAGCAAGGTATTAACAGAGCCCTCCTCCAGAGTGTATAGACAGCCCCTAGAGATCATCAGAATTTTTCAAATAAAGCCAACCTACTCTCTCTCCAGTTTAAAAAAACTGGGGTGTGTATTGTGTGTGTGCATGTGTACCCATGTGTGCACATGTGGGAGCCAGAAGACCCCGGCTGTCTTCCTCTGTCACTCTCCACCTTGTCTTTGAGGTGGTCTTTCATTGCGCCTGGAATTCACTGATCTGACAATTGGGATCTTCCTGGGTCAGCCTCCCCAGTGGTGTGACTGCAGGGGAGGACCACCCTGGGCCAGCCTCCCCAGTGGTGTGACTGCAGGGGAGCACCACCCTGGGCCAGCCCCCCCAGTGGTGTGACTGCAGGGGAGCACCACCCTGGGCCAGCCCCCCCAGTGGTGTGACTGCAGGGGAGGACCACCCTGGGTCAGCCCCCCAGTGGTGTGACTGCAGGGGAGCACCACCCTGGGCCAGCCCCCCCAGTGGTGTGACTGCAGGGGAGCGCCACCCTGGGTCAGCCCCCCCCCCAGTGGTGTGACTGCAGGGGAGCACCACCCTGGGCCAGCCTCCCCAGTGGTGTGACTGCAGGGGAGCACCACCCTGGGCCAGCCTCCCCAGTGGTGTGACTGCAGGGGAGGACCACCCTGGGCCAGCCCCCCCAGTGGTGTGACTGCAGGGGAGCACCACCCTGGGCCAGCCTTCCCAATGGTGTGACTGCAGGGGAGCACCACCATGCCTGGCTTTTTATGTGAGTGCTGGAACCAAATTCAGTTCTTCGTGCTTGAAAGTCAAGTGCCTTTCCACTGAGCCATCTCCCAGAACTTGCTTTACTTTCAGGGCCTCCAGTGTCTTTGAAGGTGTGAAAGAGATACATTACTGAGAACATATTGGAGGTGAGGGAACCATGGAGGGCCCTGAGAGTCTGCTTTGCACCCTGCATTTATAGTTAGAGTCAAGCTTAGGAGGAGGAGATATATTGCTTTGAACAAGTTAATATCCACAAGTCCCTAAAAATGTAAAACTTGAAAGTAAACATGAGACTCATTACTTTAAGTCCTGTCAAACTCAGGCACCTAAGGAGACTGCAGAGTGCACACTTACCTATTGGCAGGTTTGCTCACAAATGCACACACACACACACACACACACACACACACACACACACACAGAGAGAGAGAGAGAGAGAGAGAGAGAGAGAGAGAGAGAGAGGAGAAGGGAGGGAGACAGAGGGGTGGGGATGTATTTGGTTTCTTTTAGAGACAGCTAGGTTTTTTGCTTCTTTTTTGTTAACTCAAGTTGTATTATTTGTGTGTGAGTGAGTATGGTGGTGTGTGTGGTGTGTGTGTGGTGTATGTGTGTGTGTGTGTGTGTGGTGTGTGTGTGGTGTGTGTGGTGTGTATGGTGTGTGGTGTGTGTGTGTGTGTGGTGTGTGAGTGTGTGTGTGTGTGTGTGTGTGTGTGTGTGTGGTGTGGTGTGTGTGGTTTGTGTGGTCCATGTGCACAGAGCCCAGAGGTAAGCATTGGGCATCCTCCCCTACTCTCCACCTTATTCCTTTTTTTTTTTTTTTCCGAGACAGGGTTTCTCTGTAGCTTTGGAGCCTGTCCTGGTACTCTCTCTGTAGACCAGGCTGGCCTTGAACTCACAGAGATCTGTCTGTCTCCCGAGTGCTGGAGTTAAAGGTGTGTGATGGGGTTGTCTTCTGTAATATGTTTCTCTTATTGATTGATGAATAAAGCACAGTGGCCAATGAGACAGGAAGATAGGCGGGTCTAGGTGATGAGGAGGATTCTGGGAAATGTAGGCAGTTAGTCACCATGTAGGATGCAAGAGGAGTAACAGGTCCGGATTCTTTCTCTGGTAGATAAGACCATGTGGAAATACATAGGTTATAGAAATGGGTTAGTAATTAAGACAGCCCTAGCC
The DNA here is from genome assembly GCF_003668045.3 of Cricetulus griseus. Lineage (NCBI taxonomy): Eukaryota > Metazoa > Chordata > Mammalia > Rodentia > Cricetidae > Cricetulus > Cricetulus griseus. Next base: position 5,261,008 of record NC_048598.1, on the reverse strand, counting down.
ACTGGCCAGCAGTATTATAATTAATATAAGTCTCTGAGTGTTCATTTTGGGGCTCTAGGAGGCTGGGATCAGGCTGTCAGGAAAGAACTTCCATATCAAAATGGCTCCCAACATGGGGCATGGACCCACGACCCTGAAATTAAGAGTCTCATTCTCTACTGACTCAGCTAATAACTATTTTGTTATATAATTTTGTTTTATAATTTTACCATGTTAAAGTTAGAACCCTTCTTTTTTTTTTTTTAGAAAAGAGATGAAGGGGAATGTTCTTCTGTGTATGTTTGTCTTCTTGGTTGATGAATTAAACACTGATTGGCCGGGCAGCATGATAGATAGGACTAGGAGACAATGAGGATTCTGGGAAGTGTAGGGGGAGAGGAGTCATTGTGTGAGCCAGGGAAGAGAGGACATGAGTGAGGCATCTCTCTGATAAGATAAGACCACCTTTTTGAAATACTGAGATTAATAGAGATAGATTAATAATTAAAACAGAGATAGTCAATAAGAAATGCTAGTTACAGCAGGCGTTGGTGGCGCATGCCTTTAATCCCAGCACTCAGGAGGCAGAGGCAGGCGGATCTCTGTGAGTTCGAGGCCAGCTTGGTCTACAGAGCGAGCGCCAGGACAGCCTCCAAAGCTACAGAGAAACCCTGTCTCAGAAAACCAAAAAAAAAAAAAAAAAAAAAAAAAAAAAAAAAAAAAAAAAAAAAAAGAAAGAAAGAAAATTCGAGTCACTGGCCAATAGGTTTATAACTAATATAAATCCTTTGTGTTCTTTGAGGCTGAAGTGGTGGCAGGGCCTAGCTGGGACAAGAAGCATTCACCTTACAGGTGTGTGCCACCACTGCCAGGCTACCATTTTGTTCTTTTGAGGCTGGGTCTCTCCCTGAACAGAAGTTCATGGAGCTCAGGAGAGTTTTGTTTCATTACTTTTTTGGTTGTTGTTATTTTGTTGTTGTTTTGACTTGGCTGGCCCCAGTAAGTCCCAGTTATCCCCTGCTCCCAGCAGTCCTGGGATACAGGCACAGGTGAAACCATTCGTGAAGAGTGCTAGAATCTGAACTCAGGTCCTCACATTGGTGCACCAACAACTCTGCCTTTTGTTTTGTTTTGTTTGAGACAGGGTCTATGTAGCCCAGGTTGGCTTTGAACTCATTGACCTCAAACTCATGGAAGTTGTCCTGCCTTAGCTTCCTGAGTGCCAGGATTATAAATATGAGGTAACGTGGCAGAATCCCCACACCTCTCCCAGTACTAGGCATGGAAGCACGATATACTGAGGGACACCCTCAGGTTCACACTGGGGGTTTCTACTTCCAAAGAGTTATATCTCAGTGGGTCAGCATATGGCTAGCATACACGAGAAGCAACCTACAACTTCCAAGTCATTAAAAAATCAGTTTCTCTCTCTCTGCATGTGTGTATAAAGCACACTTCCAATCTAAAGGCAGCCAGATGCACCTCATAGGTCCGGCCTCAGCCAGATGAGATGATGGGACAGGCTTAGCAGACTTCCTAAGGGAGGCCTTACCCTCTCCCGAGGGGCAGGTGGGAGGGGGGAGGGAAGGAGGAGCAGCAGGAGTAGAGGAGGGAGGGGGACCTAGGATTGGAATGTAAAAGATAAATTACTAAAAAATTAATAATGAATTTTACTTTTATGAATAAATTGATTTAAAAATTAAAAACAAGTACACAGGGCTAGTGCTAAGCCTTGGCTTTACTGACAGCTGCAAACCGAGCGGCATTCACTCACTGGACCCTAGCATCCATGTTGGTCTGAAGGCAGCATTTGGGCAGCTTTTCCAGCTCTGGTATTGCCTAGCCTCCTCTGCAAACATCACAAACATGCCTGTGTCTGGAGGAGACACTCAAGCAGGGTCACAGCCCAAGACTCAGCTAACCCAACCAAACTCTGTCCTTGATGTCACACTCCACCGACAAAATAAACTCAAGCCTCAGTTAAGTGGCTTGCTCAGGGTCACATGGCTGGTCACAGGCAGAATCCAATTCTTGTACCTGCTCAAAAATCCTTTGCTCTTTCTTCTAGACCACAGAGGCCTCGGGGGCTGTGCTCAGTGGCTTGAGTGACTTGGGAGCCACAACATCTATGTGCCACTGTGAATGATGCCAAGGGCCTCCTGTGCCCTAGAAGGCCACAGCCAGCCTGACATGAAAAGCCTTTAGGCACCCTATCTTTTAGCCCAGTCCTGTTTGAGTCAAATGTTTGCAGTTAAGAGCAGCCAGCTACTGTGCAGACTGATCCTCTATCCCATTTCAGCAGTGTGAGTTCCTTGGTGGGGCAGGCCCTTTCTCCCTGCTTCCTCTGTCTTCTCTAAGGGATGGTGATGGTAATGCATGTCTGTGTAGAATATCGCCCACGCTCGAAGCCACAAACTGCAGCCCTCCCTGAAGTCTCCTACAGTGATCACTTTGACCTTTTGAAAACCTGACCCTCCTGAGTCCTTTGTCTTCTACGCATCCCATTTCCATCCCCTCTGGGTCCTCTCTGGTTCTTCGTGGTTCTGCAGACAGGCAAAATACTCAGAAGCTGATTATTGCAGAATATGCTCCGTGGGCACAAGCGATTCCGTACTTTTCTTCCTTGTTTTGAGGTAGGGTCTTGCTATGTGGTCTGGGCCAGCCTTCAACTTGTGATTTTCCTGTCTCTGCCTCCAGAGCGTTGGCATGGGCCACTATGATGGAATAAAGCCTGGAAGTTCGTATCTTTGGCCTGTACGTTTAAGTAATTTACACTATCTTCTCTGACAAGGACTGGGGGGGGGGTCTTGAAAGGACTGAGCTTGAGACTTCAGAAAGAGAACAGATGCCAAGACGTGCAAAACACTTTAGAAATGCAGGCAAACCCTTTCATTTCACAACTAACAAAACCGACGATCAGGATTGGGGGGGAACCCTCCCTCCCGAGTTAACCACGGGGTCAGCAACTCAGTGGGGCCTAAGACAGGTTCCCTTGCCCGGCTGAGTGCTTTTTCCATTATACCGGCTGCGCCTCAGTAACCCCACCCCCGAAAGTGCTAGGGCAGCTCCCTCCCAGTGCCCAGGCGGGGTGGGGCCCCTCCGTGGCATGGAACAAACCGGGAAAACCACATATTCCAACTCCCAGCACACAAAGGCTGGTTGGCCATGGGGGCGGGGTGGGAGGACCGGACCTAAGTGTAGCTCACTCCTGAGATTCTGCGCGGGGCTCCTAGATTGCCTGCTCTAGGAGGCCACCCTACTTTGTCCTGTTCGGTGTCCCCTGGGGGGGGGAGGGTGGCGGCAAGACCTCCCCCAAATAAATGGCCTGTTCTGGCTCCAGCGTCCCACCCCCTAGCTGCCTACGGAAATCTAGGAGGGACGGTCCTCTCCTTTCCGCTTTCCCATCCGCCCCCGGAGCGTCGCACAGCTGGGTTGACTTGGGTCGCCTCCCCCTCTCCACTTGCGGTGTGTCCTACTCCAGGCGCTTTCCTTCCTTCCACAGCCCCCCACTTTGGAAGGAAGACACGCTCCAAAGCTAGCCCATTAAAAGTGCACGACTTCTGCCCGGCCGGCCGAAGGAGCTCCCGCAGCCCGGCATTCCTCGGATTCCAGCGCTGTGACGTCCCCGGGGACCGTGCGCCCGCAGCGGGGGAGCCCGGGCTCCACTTGGCAGCGCTGGGCGCGCGTCCCCGAGGCTGGCGCGCGCCCTCCCCAGCCCGCCGCATTCCTCGCCCGCCCAGAGAGCGCCCCTCGCGCACTCCCCGCCTCCCGGCCCCCAGAGCCGCCGAGCCCAGCCCGGGGCGGGGGAGCGCGGCCAGCGGCGCCTGCTCGTCCCCCCACCCGGCCCCTTCCTCCGCCCTCCCGGCCGCTAGCGCTTCCTGGCACTCGGGCTCTCCCGGCGGCTCAAGTTCTGCACAACTTCTCGCCGCTGCCCAGCGCCGCGGCCGCGGGTCCGGGCCGGCTCGCTGCGCTCTGCGGCTTAGCCGTCCGGTCTGGTTCCCCAGGGCAGGTCCTCGAGGAGCAGCATCTGGCGCCACTTGGCCGCTGGCGGTCCCTTGCGGCGCCCCACCTCGCTGACCGCCCCGGCCCCCTCGCGCGGGACGGCGGCGCTCAGGTTCCTGGCCCTTTCTCCTCCCCGGAGCTCCCGGCGCGGCGGAACCCTCCCCGTGCCCTCCCTCTGCCAGCTCCTGGAAGCCAGTGGTGGGGACCCAGGCTCCCCGATGGTCACCGCGCCGCACCCGGGGCACTCCCGGGCCATGTAAGCAGGTAAGCCGGCCGGGCGCGAGCAGAGGCTGGGGCAGCGCCTACTTGGGTCGACGCCGGGGACGCCGGGGTGCGCGGCGGGGGCCGGGTGGCCAGCGGCCGGGCTTCTCTCTTGGCGGGCGGTGCTCGCTCGCTCGCTGGCTCGCTCGCCCCGGAGTGGGCTGGAAGGGGCGCGCGGTCTGCGACTCTGAGGTCCGGCCAAGGCTTCGCCTGTAGCTCGCGGTTCTTTTCTGCGCGCGGAGAGGGAGGGAGGGAGAGAGTCCGGGAGTCCGGGAGTCCCGGGAAGGGCAGCGGGCAGCGGGCAGCGGGCAGCGGGAGGTCCCCAGGCCGGCCGTCCCCGACCTTGATGTCGTGCGTGCGCTGGAGCCGGGGAACGCAGCGCAGCGCCGGAACCTTGCCAGCGCGCCTCCGGTGGGGACTGGGTTTGGGAAGGGGTCCTCGTGCCCGTTCCCCGCCCCAGCCCTGTGACCCAACGCTCGAAGCTCTTGGCGCCCGCCTGGGTCGGACAGACAGACGCGCAGGGAAAACTTGCGGCCTCCATCACCTCAGACCAGGTCTCGGCAGCCTCGAACTTTGCGGCTCCTGAGAGCGAGCAGCTCCTTTCCCACGTGACCTCACGTCTAGTTTGGAACCGTTGCGAGCTGGGGTCTCCTGCCTCTCCTGGAGGGATCGACGGGGTGCGCTGTCACTGCCTCCCTCGGCCCTGGTTCCTTCAGGGCTTGTCCCCCACCCCCGTCCACAGTTGGAGGAGATCGAGCGGTTTTGACGTTAGTGAACTGCTAGGGTGAAATGTATGGTCAGAATTTCCGAAATATGTTGTCTCCCTCCTTTCTCCCTCCCTCCCCCCTCCCTCCCTCCCTCCCTCCCTCCCTCATTCATTCAACAAACCCCCTGCCGAGGCTTCCACTCTGCCAGGAGATCTCCACGCGAGAGTCCGCAGCGCCCTGCAGGCGGCCCGCGGGCGGATGGGCACTGTGCTGCCAGAGTTGGGTAAGGCCAGGCCCCGAGGAAAGGGTCACCTGCGTCGTCAAGGGAGTGAAGCTCAACCCTGGAGTGGCTGGGGGACTGCATTCCAGAGGGAGCAGCTTGGGCAAAGTGAGGGGCGCGGAGGGGGCTGCAGAAGGTCCTGGTGGCTGGAGGGGCACGCATGGGCAGGTTGGTGCCCTGCTGTTGGCATCTTTAGCCCCCACCCCAGCAGAAACGAAACCGGAAGTTTGCTACCCACTTCCCGTGACCATGAGTAGCTTCCAGGGATCCAAGCTTCCCCTTTGGACATGTTCCCTCTCCTGATGTCTCTCCTAGATGGTTCTGTGGGGGTGACAGGTGTTATTAATTGATCCACTGGACCGCACTGTCTATCCCAGTGGGGGCCATCCCACACCACCACAGAACCTTGTCCTGAGAGAGCTTTTGGTTTGGGCAGAACAGCTTGGGTCTTAGAAGTGACAGCTCGCTTTGTGTCCCCTTTGGTGCTGGGGACAGAACCCAGGCAGGATTCTATGCTCGCCAAGCAAGTGCCTGCCCCCGCCCAAGCTCCCTAACAGCTTCCTTGAGCTGGACCTGGGTACCATGATGTCCTTTTACCCAGTCTGAATGTGTGGCAGTCAGTGCAGAATCAGCTCAAGGCTGTGGCTCTGTGTCTCAGGGTCGCTGCTTTAAAAGTCATTGATACCTCCCCCATCCTCGTGGGGTTTCCTTTCCTTTCTCTGAACCTGTGGAAACTGAAATCTACCATCCTTGTAAGCAGGGCCCAGCACATCCTGAGAGATGTGACTGTCCACTACACCTCTCTGAGGGACCTTTTCCTGGGCTGAGGTGCTGCTCTCCCAGCTCCTAGCGGCTGCTCCTGGTGGAGATGCCAGATCCCCAGCCTTCAGAGACATCAGGCGGCACATACCAGTGGCTCCCTGCAAACTTGGGGGGTGCTTATTCAATGCTTTGTCTCAGCCCGTCTCTGATCAAGAGCAAGTAGTTCCACGATGGAAAGTCTGGAAGGCGTGTGGCGGGGACAGGCCTGAGGGAAGTGTGTGCCAAGAGGCCCTTCCTTTCCTGCCTGTCCTGGGGCTCTGCCCAGGTTCCTCCTGTTGGTGTGCACATACTCGCAGTACCACAGTCAGTCAAGTTTGTGTGTCTTGTGTTGCATGGTCAATTGGGAGAGAAGCACCAGTCAGGGAGACTGTTTTAGTATTGGAACACCTCAAAGAATTCAGTTTCCAGGAGAATTCTTCCTCGCCCCACGAACCAGCAGAAGTCTAGAACTGTGAGGATTTCCCTAGCACCGCTTTCTTACTGGATTAAGCTCCCACTGGGGATGCAAATATCAACCCCTTCCTAGCAAATTGAGCTCACCTGGGTTCCAGAGTCTCCTCCCCTTTGGAGGAAGAATTTGGTCACATTCTTGCATTTGAGCTGTTCATTGCTTGGTTACCAAGTGCTGTGTGTGGTTTTCAAATCCACCCCGAGCTTTGGAACACTGCTAGGCACTTGGTTGGAGGTAAGGCAGGAGAAGAGATAAGATGAAATACTTAATTAGCCAATTAAGGAAGGGGGGTGGTGGAAACAGACACCAACGCTTCAGTAGGGAGGAAGTGTGTCAGAGATGAGCTTTCTGATCTCCCAGACTGAGTAAATGCATTTAATTTGCCCCCCTCCTACTCAGAAGGGCTGATTGAATGGTCCCAGGAGTGGGCAGGACTACTAGCTGCAACTTTGTGGTGTGTGTGTGTGTGAGTGTGAGTGTGTGTGTGTGTGTGTGTGTGTGTCTGAAATACAGCTAGACTTGAATTCCAACTCTGTCATTTAGTTTCCTTTACATTTATTTAGTGTGTGTGTGTGTGTGTGTGTGTGTGTGTGTGTGTGTGAGCATGCTTGTGGAAGTCAGGGTTGGGTCTTTTCCCACTATTTGGGTCCCAGAGATCAAACTTAGATTTTCAGGGTTGGTGGCAAACTTCCTTACCCACTGAACCGTCTGGCCAGCTCAGCACTGCTACTTTTTAGGAGTGTGATGTTGGGCCGGCCTCATGGCCTTTCTGACTGTCAGTTTCTTCATCTGCAAGAGGGAGCCAGCAAGACATAGCTTGCCAGGGCATCTTTGAGATTTCGGTGTGATGCTATATGATGAACGGCCTGAAAGACCAAGGCAGGGTGGTGTTTGTGTGTTGGCGGCCTCGTATGTGGCCATGAATGTGTTCTTTGTTACTCAGCGGGGGCCTGAATTCACATGTGTGCCAACATACACATAGAGCGTTGTCCTTGACTTTGCTTTAGACGATTGGCTCACAGCAAGCATGCAGGCTGGCAGCTGCCTGTGCCCCTTCACACTGAAGGGGGTCCTCAGTACCCCAGGCAGTAGGAAGTACCCCAGGAAGAAGGCGGGGCAAAGACTGTTCTCCTCTGTGACAAGGGCCTAGTGTGTTGTGCAGGCTCTTTGCATTTCGAATGCTGAGATCGGGTTAATTAAAGGATGTTGGGATCACTGCCTGTGTTTAGCAAGGGTGCAGAAACTAGCTGCGCACAAAGGCGTTCCTCGGCACCCTTCATTCCTTCTTTGAAGTCCCAGTACAGAGTCAGCTTACGATAGTACAAGGCCGGCCACAGGTGGCTTGAATTTTGATGTTGCCTTTCATCCGAGAACCCTGAAGTATTTGGCAAACATGAACTCATTGATCTCCCTATCAACTTCCTGGGAGGGAGCCAGTGAAGAAAGGGACTCGGGCATCGTCAGGGGGACTGGTGTGTCCTTAGAGCAGTATGGGTTGTGACCACAAAGATTTGGGTAAATTTCCCATCTACAGAATTGCATGCAGGCCGGGAAGGGTCAGGAGAACAAAGCCTAGAAAAATGTAAGATTTTTGCAGTTGGGAGGAGAAAGGAAATTTATTCTTCTGTGCCTTTAACATATGTTGCATGCACACTGGTTATGAAAATGAGTTATTTACAGTTTCGTGAAGCTTGTGCCTGCATGGTAAGGATGGCTGAATCTGAGTTGGGTTCTAAATGGGGTATTGATTTTGCAGTCCCTCCCTCCCTCCCTCCCTCCCTCCCTCCCTCCCCTCCTCCTCCCTCCCTCCCTCCTCCCTCCCTGCCTCCTTCCCTCCCTCCCTTTTTTTCTGAAGTAGACCCTCTCTATGAAGCCCTGGAGCTCAAAGAAATCTGTCTGCCTCTGCCTCCAGAATGCTGGCTGCTATTAGAGGTGTTGGCCACCATGCTTGGCTCTTTCCTCTTTTCCTTTGTGGGTCTGTGTTCCTTCCCTTTCTGCCATGCTTTTGTTTGCTGTAGTCATTGGTACACCAGCCTTACATGTGAAGTTTGATATGTGATAGTTTAGCTTAATCCTCAGGCAGTTAAATTAGACCCAGGCCAAGATTGCATCCTGAGCCTAGTCCCTCAGCCTGACTTGCCCAAGGGACCTTTGTAGTTAGAGATACTGTAGTGTAGGTGACCACCCCACGAATGCTTACTGTCTGCCTATAGGGAGAAAGGATTCTGGTGAGGAAAAACAGAAAGGGGTAGTGTGGTGGTGGTGTAGCCTCTTGGAGTTAGTAAATTACCATTTTGGGGAGCTGGAGAGATGGCTGGGTGGTTAAGAACACTTGGTGCTCTTGCAGAGGACCTGGGTTTGGTTCTTAGCAATCATGCCGGCTTCCAGGGGTGAGGCCCCCTCTTTTTGGCTTCTGTGGCACCCCCATACAGATGAGCATGTACACAGATGTGAATATAAGTAAAATAAATCTTTTAAAATAACATCTTCACATTTGTAGTGTTTGAGATTTTAGTGTGCAGCTGTATTCCTAACTTACCAAGCCTTTTGAGGGACCACTCCTAGATCTATACTCCTAGATCTATTTTGTCTTGCCCCACTCAACCTGTGGGTTGTGGCCCCTTTGGGGTCAAACATCCTTTTCACAGGAAACTCAGGCATTTACATGACTACTATTCATAAGAGTAGCAAAATTACAGTTATGAAGTGGCAATGAAAATAACTTATGGTTGGTTGGGGTTCACCACAACATACAGAACTGTGTTAAAGGGTCGCAGCATTGGTAAGGCTGGGAAGCACTGGCTTATAGGATTTTATCTCACAGAGAAATGTTATTCATTGATGAGAATTAGTGGGCGTTCCTCAGCTATGGTCCCTGTGAAGGTGTTTTACTTATACACAGTGTATTTTAGCTTACATATACTGAATTTTCACTTTGGAAGTTCCTTTCTGGTTTTTTTGTTTTTGTCTTTCTCATACCCCTTTCCTGCATTAGCTGAGGCAGTAAGTTTGAAACCCTAGAGTGTACTAGTCAGCCGGGGGCTTCTCCACTCAGCTTTGGGGCAAGCTTGACAACTTCCCCTTCCAGGAGCTCCTGTGTATTGCTTTTGCCTCCCCTGTTTCCCGAGCAAAGCATTCTGAGAGAGACTGAGCCGAGATGTCTTGTCTTTGTCTAGTCTCCCCTGGCCCTCAGGCTTGCTGTGGTAGTCTCTCACTTGTTCACTGTGTGTGTGTTGTGTGCATGTACGCATTTATACATATATGTATGCATAATATATTTAAAAATATTATATATATAATTTGTGCTTGTTTGTCTCCCAACATGCCATCCTTAGCACTGAAATTAACCGTTTCTCAAACCTCCAGTCGTTTTTTATTGTCTTTTGAGCTGGGCTCTTTAGCATATTCCCAGCTTGGCTTCATCGCTGATGCCCATGGAGTGTTGACTGTTGAGGGCTACTTTCACAGGTCTCTAAGTACTCTAACTACTTTCACAGGTCTCTAAGTACTCTAACTACTTTCACAGGTCTCTAACTACTCTTTCAGTACTGTTAAAAAAAGGGGGGGGTCTTTAAGAACATAATTACATTTTTTATTTAGCTGGTAATGATGGCGCACGTCTTTAATCCCAGCACTCGGAAGGCAGAGGCAGAAGGATCTCTGTGAGTTCAAGGACAGCCTGGTCTACAGAGTGAGTTCGAGGACAGCCTCCAAAACCTACAGAGAAACTCTGTCTCAAAAAAAAAAAAAAGAAAAAGAAAAAAGAAGTTTTTATTTAAATCACTAAAGCCGCTTGCATGCCATTGCTCTTGTGGCCAAGCTTCTTTCCCAGGGCTGCCTGTGCTCTCCCTCTCTCCACACTGGCGCACTCTGTCCTGTGCACTGCGCTTACTTCCTTTTATCCTGTCCCCACCCAGAGTGCCTTTTCCCTGTCTGTCTGCTCAGCCTCTCATTCTCAGCTAAGCACACCTCCCTGCTGCCGTTCCCCAAGGCCACTGAGTCCCTCCTTGACTCCTCTCCTCTTTGGGGACCATGTGTGTGGGGTAAGTATATACCAGGTTGTAGCTCAGGCTGGCTTCAAACTCACAATCCCACCTCTCTAGCAGTAGGAATGTTTTTCTTTGTAGCCCCATGTAACACCTTGACCCCTGCTCGGGCAAGCGTACCCCGTGTAAACTCATTTTACTTCATTGCCACCTTTTTGAGGCCCAGACTTTCAGAAGGGATACATCTCCCTGTGGAGGCTTTGGCTGGAGCAATGCTGTTAGCGCCAGTTTGCCGACAAGGAAGTTAAATTAATTAAAAAAAAAGTATTATACACTCCAGTGAATGAATGCCTTTTTGAGATGCAGACCTGAGGGTTAGGAGTGCATCTTGCTTTAGAATTTGGTACCCATCCTCTCATGGGCAGCAATGGTCCTAGGAAGAATGCATCTTGACAATGACTGCATATGATTAAAACTTTAAATTTTCTTTAAAGATTTATTTATTTTATTTTATGTGTCTCAGTGTTTTGCCTGCATGTTTGTATGTACACCACATGCATGCCAGGTGCCCACAAAGATCAGAAAAGGGGCGACAGATCCCCTGAAACTGGAGTTACTGATGGCTGTGAGCCACCATGTGGGTGCTGGGAATTGAACCCAGGTCCTCTGCAAGAGCAGCCACTGTTCTAAATCACTAAGCCATCTTTTTAACTCCCAGTTTAAAAGATTAAACAGATATCTGTGTTCCTGTACATATTTCATTTATTCATGTGTGGAAACAAATCACACCTCTAAGACACCATCCAAAGTTGATAATATTTTTCTTTCTTTTCACGTCAGTGTGTATGTGTGTGTGTGTTTTTTTGAGAGACCCACGTTTATGTGGGAATGTTTCCTCAACCTCTCGTCAGTTTATGTATTGAAGCAGGGATATTCAGCTGAACCCAGAACTCAACAGTATGCCAATCTAGCTAAATCATCTTGCTCCAGGAATCCTTGTCTTCCTGTGGCGGGCTGGGATTAGACAGGCTGCCATGCCCACATGGCGGGTCTCAGACTTGCTGGGCGGGGGCTTTATCCACCCCCAGCCCTAATGATAGGGTTGCTAATGTCCTGCCTTGCCCGGAGTCTTCAACCTTTGCAGATGCGATGACTGTGGATTCCGTAGAAGAGTTGTACACTAGGCACACAGCTGAGTTGCTTAGTAGTTTTAGCCCTGAGAACTCTGTGTCCCTTCTGTTAATCTGTTCGCATTCAAGAAGGACAGGACACTAAACCCCTTCAGCATGCAGCTCTACACTCCTGGTTTGTATGTATGTATGTGTGCATGCATGTTGCAGAGGAAAATCTGGAAAAACATTTTGTTTCAGGCAGGGTTACTTACTGGCCTGAAACTTGACCAAGTAGGCCAAGCTGGCCACGGAGTTTTGTGGATCCTTTTATGTCCCCTTCCCACCTCACCAATGGGACTCACTTGGCTTTTTACTGTCTCAAGGGTTCAAATCCTTTTCCTCGTGCGTTATTGGCAAGCACTTTATCAACTGGTCTGTCTTCCCTACCTTAGCCGTTAGTTTTACTTACTTATTTTCAAGACAGGGTCTGTGTAGTCCTGGCTGGCCTGGAACTAGCTGTATAGGCCAGGCTGACATCAAATAACAGAGATCCGCCTGCCTCTGCCTACTGATTTCTAGGATCAAAGGTGTGTCACCACACTGGCTATTAGATATTAGCTTTGATTAAAGAGTGAGACAGTCTTGCCATCCCGCTCATGACCAAGGCAGCTTGCTTTACTTACAGAACTGAAATGGGTGGTGATGGCATCCTGGGCCTGTCCCCAGATCACAAGGTGGACCGCTGCCGTTTGTGTGTTCCCAGAGGGAAAAAGGAGATTTCATGAAAGTTCATTTGTCAGGAGTTACCTATAGATGATGTGTCAGGTCCTCTGAACACAACCCCAGATAGACCCCTGAGGGCTCCACATTTATATCCCACCGTGCCTGGGCCTCTGGCAGGCAGCAGCTGTTTCCTGAGCTGACTCAATATTTCCCACTGGTGGTCATGCTTTTTCCTCGCTCATACATCCTAACCCCGCCTGTGCCTGCCCAAGTGGTCTCCTGGGCCCTCAAACGCCGCTTTCCCTGGGCTGGGCGTCACTTTCCCTGGGCTGGGGTCACTTTCCCTGGGCTGGGCGTCGAGGCTCCCCTGCCCTTGTGCTTTTGGCTTTTATTCCTGATGATTCGGATGTTCCTTGACAGGCTCTCATGCCTTCCACCCCATCATCTGCCTGGGAACTGTCCCCTGCCTCACTCCTTCACAGATGGCCTTCCTGCTGCTGTGGTTCACCCGTAGCTAGCTGCTTACCAGACCCGGCTGCGCCAGCCCTTGCACCATCATAGCCCTTGGGTGAGGATGGCTGTCTTAGCATCCTGTTGTGTTGTGGAAGTGTTCCACTGTCCCTCCGCTGTGGCCATTCACGGTCTACAGAACTTTTCTGAGACAGTTCTGATCTCCCTACTCTTCTGCTTTACCCCTTCTTACTGTGTTATGTTCCCCGGGCATCCAGATATGTAGAAGAGTTTAAACAGACACACAAGAGTGAGCACCACGCATGGAGGGTGCCCCAAGCATGGGCAGTGGACATCAGCACAGAAATGTGCTATTGTTTTGTTTCTTAAGAAAATAGTTTACTCTAAACATTCCAGGAACTGAAGGGATGGCTCAGTGAGCAAGATGCTTGCAGCCCAAACGTGAGAATTTGCGTTTGAATCCCCAGCACCCACATAAAAAGCCAGACACCATAGTGTGCACCTGTAACCTAATGCTAGGGGTGGAGCATGGAGATGGGAGGGTTCCTAGGGCTCTCTGGCCAGCCAGTCTAGACTCTGATGCAAAAATAGTGGAGGAAGAGGACCTATGTTAACCAAGTGTACACATGTATGTACTTGGTTACCTGCGTGCACGTGAACACACATACCAACATGCAGTCACAGCATATATTCGTGTACACACACACACCACACACACACACACACACACACACACACACACACAGAGAGAGAGAGAGAGACAGAGAGAGAGAGAAGAGAGAGAGAAGAGAGAGAGAGAGAGAGAGAGAGAGAGAGAGAGAGAGAGAGAGAGAGACTGGCAGAGTGGTTCAGGCTCTGCCTAGCAATTGATCCTTCCCAGCTGGCCTCTCCTCCTGGCTCCCTGTCATCCTCCTTCAGACATATTTCCCTATTTCCCTGGTCGAAAGGCTGTTGATTTGACTGGCAATTTTATTGTGACTTCTCCTTTGAATTCTTCCCATTCTCATATATATATATATATATATATATATATATATATATATATATATAGTGTGTGTGTGTGTGTGTGAGAGAGAGAGAGAGAGAGAGAGAGAGAGAGAGAGTATATATATTCATATATTTTTCTCCTTTTTATTGGAACGTGTGATAAACTACTTGGAAATAGATGTTTTTCTAATGTTGACCATCTTTCTGGAATGAATTTAATTTGTGTGTGTGTGTGTGTGTGTGTGTGTGTGTGTGTGTGTGTGTATGATTTATTAGGCTTGATCAAGCTAGTAAACAGTGGCTGTCTACCAATGGGAGGTTCAAGAATCCAGTAGTTCAATTCACAAGGTTAGATGTCTCAGCTGGTTGTCAGTATATGCTAGCATCCCAAAGATGGTGGCTGCAAGAGTGAGAGCAACAGGCAGACCCTCTCCATGTCTTTTACATAAACTTCCAACAGAAGAGATGGTCCAGATTAAAGGTAGATCTTCCCAGCTCAGAAGAACTGGATTAAAAGTGAGTCTTCCCATTTCAGACGTTTTAAAAACTGATAAAAACTCCCTCACAGGTGTACCCAGCTGCTTGGGTTTTCATTAGTTCCAGATGCAGTCAAGTTGGCAACCAAGAATTGCATCGTACCTATTAACCTGCAAGGGTCTTACAGAAATGGAACAGGCATCGCTGTGGTGCTCCTTTGTCCGGCCCCTCCCACCCTGCAGAGTGCACCTGGCTAAGAAGCAGCCTGTGCTGAGTGATGACTTCAGCACCTGTGCTCCTTGCTCTGGGATGGAGAAGCTGCAGGGCCTTCCCAGCACCTCCTGGCTTCCGTTTGTTTGTGTTAGTGGTCTCCTAGAGTCAGAAAGGAGGATGATGGTGTATGAGGTTTATGAAGGGTGTACTTGCCTGACAGGGTCAGTGGGGACAGTTCAAGCAAGGGTTAGCATTCTCTTGGACATGGGGAGATGGGGATCCTTGGGGTATGTTTACTCTCCGTGACCTCTTTGTGAGAGTGTTCCTCATGGAGGTCACATTCCTAGCCCTGTCCTGCAGCTGAGCTTCAGAGGGTGAGGGGGGACAGAGGCCCAAATGGAAAGTAGGTGTAGGTGACGATAAGAGGCAGGTCTGGTGGCACTTGAGACACCCTGCAGAGCTACCTTGATGTGACACTTAGCACATGCAAGGACTCTGTCTAGCACTCTAAGTGGCTTGTTTCCTTGATCTTGACATTGCCCTGTGAACTAAGGATGTCACTGGGCTGTTATAGAGCAGCTTAGAGAGGCTAAGTGGCTTGTGGCAGACCCTGCAAACACTGTACAAACACTGGTTATGTCTAACACCACTCGGTGCAGTGCCGAGACTGGAGGAAGAGCTGAGTGGAGGATCTGGGCACAAATCCAGAGCTTGAATTTTTAGACACTGAGATGGCTGATGTTTCTGAGTTTCCTGTTACCGGGACTAATATCACAGTAGGTAGAATAATTCTTAACACGGTAAAAGTTAAGATTTTGGAAACAATATGGTGTGCACCAAGTAGTGTAACAAAGTCTTTGTAGGCTAAGAGCTATCGGCTAAAGTACTAATGGGCGCTGTGAATGACAGCCCATGTTTAGAATGACTAAGGGACGGCGGGTGTGTGTGTGTGTGTGTGTGTGTGTGTGTGTGTGTGTGTGTGTGTGTGTGTGTGTGTGTGAAACAGTTGTGCCTAATGACTCTCAAGGACCAAAGAGAAAACGTTAGCTAGAGCCACCCACCGCAGTCCATTTATTCGCTGAGTGACTTCCAGGGACACTAGTTCTTGCCAGCGTTAGAAAATTCCATCATGGATTAAAGGAAGACAGTACAGTAAGGAACCAACATGTCATCATCAGATTAGCCGTCGCTACTTGCAAGTGACCCCTGAAGTTTGCTTGTTGATGTCCCCTCCAGCAGAGGTAGGAAGGGGGTCACTGGACCCTCAGCTGGGATTCCAGCTGCTCCCTCCTGCACCTCCCAGCCTGCTGTTTGTGGCTCTCCTGTAACTGCATGCGGAAGTGTTAGAATATACAACTCCCTGGGAGCTTAAACTCAGGGAGGAGGACCAACATGTGTGCCGCCATGGAGAAGCCGTTACCCACCCCGTGGCAAGACTTCCCAGGGTGAAGTTGCTGTGGGCTTACTTTGCTCTGTAAGTAAACCCAGGCTCTCCAGGTTGAATATTAGTGGAGCTGTGTTCCGGTTTCTCACTGGTGCCTTTTTAAGGGAGAAGCAGACGTTTGTTTGTGTCTCCCCAGGGAACGGAGTCCTTGGCACAGTCGGCAGGATTATGACAAAGTCAAGGATGAAACTGACAACTGACTGGGGTGAAATCCCAGTGTGTCCATCCTTCCCTGTGTGTTGTGCCCCCTGGCCATGGCGGTACTTGCTTCGGTCCTACTATGGGTGGGTAGTTAGAGATGTAGCTGAGGCCGAACCACTGGGAGGCAGAGCAGCTTGGAAGTGGATGGGAGATCCCAGGGTGAACTTTTTTTTTTTCTGGTATGGAGTGGCATTCCTGCTTAATGAATGGGGTTCACTGTATTAGGTGGAGACACCTAAGAGTGGTTGATGGTTTAGAACAAATATTATGGTCCCTGAGAGTAGAACATAAGGATGAGAGTGTCGGCAAGCTGCCATGGAGGCTGCCTGGCTGCTGCTAATGTGTAATGAGATGTGGAACTGAGGCTGAGAGACAGCCGCCCAGAGGCAACCTGCTTGTTTCAGGGAGGTGTTAACAACAATAAAGGGACATTCTGGACATGGCGACTGGTGGCCACCAACAGTTTGCAGTTAGAGAAGGGAAGTAGAGAGCAGGCAGATGAGCCAGAGGAGTTGGCTTGCCACTTCTTCCCATCGGGGCTGGCCTGAAGACACTCAGAACACATTTTAGGTCTTTGTAAAAGAGCCCTTCCTGGGACCCAGAACCTTGCACCCCATGGGAAGCATCAGACAGATGGTAAAGATGAAAAATAAGTAAATGCGAGTGTAATGCATGATGCCCAGGCCTCCAGGCAAGATAAAACTGTTGACCCGAGTGGAGAAAGAGCACCCGTCAGCAGAGGCATTGGGGCTAGGACGGAGACTTAGTGGCTTTAATGCTGGCCACTGTTGGGTAAGGAATTCATATGAGTAGAAACCACAGCAGCCTCTTCTGGAACCGGGTGGCCAGGGGCACCTGTAGGTAAAGACCAGGCAGGGTGGCACCTGGAAGCCCCCACTGAGTTGTTGAATTGGTGGTCTATTAATGTGCAAAGTATTTGGACTGGGAGCCAGGTGTGCCACAGTTCCCAGTGATTAGATGAAAAAAGCCATCAGCTGATAAGCACTGCAGTAGAGCAGCAGAACATGGAAAAAGGACCAAACTTGACCTAAGGGTGGGCAGCTTCCTCCCCAGAATAAATACGCTGTGTGCATTTATCTCCTGGGGTGTGGCCAACGGAAAGACACCAGCCAGCTGCAGCCATGACGCAACGCCAGCTAAGAGTCTACCAGGCCTAGGAAGCCGGTGGGCACAGTGGTCCACCCTGTTCTCTTGCCAGGCAGTCTGTACTGGCTCCTGCTAAGCTCATTGGGGGTTTGGAGATTCACAAGGGCACCATGGCAATGCGCCCGGGATAAAGAAGCTGGTGTGCTCAGGAGAATGTCTGTTAGGAAGATAGAGGTAGCTCGCTCGCTCGCTCGTCTGCGCTACTGTACCCCACATGGGTCCTCTGAAAGAAGGGCAGGTGCAAATGCCGGCAGCTTTTATGCTGCAGGGGACCTGGGTGACGTTTTTTCTTTAGTGTTTGCTGCTGAGTTCCGAGGCCACGGACACCTGCTTGGAATGTGAGGGAAAAGGCTTTGAGACCCGTCTCTCAAGGCTGCCACAGCCTCACCACTTGTCATGAAACGGTGGCCTGAGAGCTTGTTACTTTGCCTGTCTCTTGTAAACAAACAAAGGTTTCACTCTATGTTTATGTGTATATATATACACACATATCTGATATGTGTGTATATATATATTATAGATGTGTATTACATACATTTTCTCGATGGAAGGAAACCTGAAAGACATTACATCATACTCAATTCCTGGTGCTTGCTGGCTTGCCATATGTAGATATCACGGATATTTTCTGAATTTTTGTCTTTCTGCAATTTCTTTTCATATAAAAAAAAGTACCAGCTATTCTATAGCTCGACATGTTTCAATGATAAGATACTGTCATCAACACTGGCTTTTTTTTTTGTCCTGGTAACAAAATGGGTTCCAGCATCTTAGTGACTGGCATTCATTCCTTCTCTGTGCCCCATGAGTGCCATAGGAGGGTTGCAACCCAGGACTTGTGCTCAGCTCAGTAGAGAAGTTATAGAAGGAATCATGTAAGATGGCACCTGCCTGGGCTGTGAGCCCCGCCCCCCAGGAGTGTGGTGTAAATCATGTCTCCATTTGTTCATGTTCTGAGACGGGATCTTGACTAGCCCGGGCTGGCCCTCTCCTTGCTATGTAACATATGACTTTGAACTTCTGATCTTCCTGCTTCCACCTTTGGTGTTCTGGGACTGCACGCCTAGTTTATGCAGCGCTGGGGCTTGTACCCAGGGCTTCCTGCGTGCTAGGAGAAGCACTCTGACTCGGAGCTGGATCCCTGCCGTGAATCACATGAGTCATGTAGAGCTGCAAGTGTACTACCCGTTCACATGGCATCCATCAGGCAGAGTATGTCACATGCTAGAGCCCCAAATGATTGGCTGGAGGCCTCATGCTCTACCTTCAGTTTTTCCAGGCAAGCCACGGGGAGAGTAGGATGAGGCAGGACGGGAGCAAACGTGGGCATTGGCAACTCCATTTTGAGTCCAGTGTTTGGAGTTTGTCCAGGTTCAACAGTTGTAAATAAGGTAGCCTGTACACATCGTGGACCAAATGACATTTACTTTACTTGGAGTGTATTCCCCTAGGGTATGGCTTCCAAAGCAGACTCCGGGTCAGAGGACAAGCCTTGTGGATCCTGTTACATGGACAGACAGCTCCCTGGGGCACTGTCAGCTTAAGGTGCCATTATTAATATTTGAGTGTGCAGGCTTCCCAGTTCCCTCCTTGCTCTGGATTTTGCAATTACTAATTGCTTGTGAGATTTTAAAACCAAAAGATCTAGAAAAGTTGATGTGTTTTTTGTTAAGTTGAATGACATAAAGGCTATTGATTTTGTTTCCTGGTTCCTGGAAGTATGAATAAAAACTTTTCATGCTTTTGCTTTGTCTCCTTGGCTTTGCATATTTTTCTCAGTAACTATTTTTTTATTTTTGGGGGGCTTTTGAGATAGTGCCTCATATACTCAGGCTGACAGAAACATTCTTTGTACCCAAAGATGACCTGGAACTCCTGAGCCTCCAGTCTCCACCTCTGGATGCTGGGATTACAAGAGCTCAGCACAACACCTGGCTTTGGTCTAGTTTTTGTTTGTCTGTTTTGGTTTTTGTTTTTTCAAGACAAGGTCGCTCTATGTAGTCCTGGCTGTCCTAGAACTCACTTTGTAGACTAGCCTGGGTTCAAACTCAAGAAATCCACCTGCCTCTGCTTCCTAAGTGCTGTGATTAAAGGTGTGCACTACCACTGCCCAGCTGAGTCTTTATTCTTTTTTTTTTAATTTTATTTATTATGTATACAGAATTCTGCCTCCATGTATGCCTACACGCCAAAAGAGGGCACCAGATCTCATTACAGATGGTTGTAAGCCACCATGTGGTTGCTGGGAATTGAACTCAGGACCTCTGGAAGAGCAGCCACTGCTTTTAACCTCTGAGCCATCTCTCCAGCCCTGAGTCTTTATTCTTATAATGAAATGGAGCACTGGAGAAGCAGAGCTGAGAAAAGGTTTTGTAATCTCACGCAACTGGGTAAAGGGCACACACACATTCTACGTTCAGGGCTTGTTGCATAGTGCCTTCTTAAGAAAGAAGGTTGGCTGCTCTCTGGCCTAGTATTTGACTCCAGGGCTTATGGATTTGTCTGTTGTTTTGTGGTTTGCACACGGCCAAAAATACTACATTGAAACCAAGAGTGGCCTTCTTAAAGTGTTTGTCCAAACTGTAAACGAACTCATTTTATTACCAACTGTGTCCTCTCCCTTGCCTGTCACTGTGCTTGTCTTTGGCTTCAGCTTAGAAACAGTGGTGTCTAGACAAACCTATAAACCTTCATGGGAGGCTCCCAGAATCTGCAGAGGAGGAGGCAAGAACCCTTACTTTCGGGGCAGACCAAGCCCTTGTGCTGATTAGCAGAACTGACTTTGTGTGCGTGTGTACGTGCGTGTGTGTGTGTGTGTGTGTGTGTGTGTGTGTGTGTGTGTGTGTGTAGTGTGTGTGTGTGTAGTTTGTGTAGTTCTGAACTGGGAGTTTCCAGTGTGAAGAGAGGGTGATTGACAGCAGATAGAGCAAAGAAGGGAGAAGCTTGGGAGGGAAGTGAGCAGTTTCCCAGAGGAAGCTCCTGCTGAAATGGGGGTGACTGCCAGACAGAAGTGTGTTGTCTGTGTTTTGGCCCCAGGACACAGATGATGTGCCCCTTGCGGATGCCGGGACAGAAGGGTAGATAATGTGCCCCTTTCGGATGCTCGCCTTAGCGGATGCTGGGACAGAAGGGTAGATGACGTGCCCCTTGTGGCAGAAGGGTAGATGACGTGCCCCTTGCGGATGCTCGCCTTAGCGGATGCTGGGACAGAAGGGTAGATGATGTGCCCCTTGCGGATGCTGGGACAGAAGGGTAGATGACGTGCCCCTTACGGATGCCGGGACAGAGTGGTAGATGATGTGCCCCTTACGGATGCTCGCCTTAGCGGATGCTCGCCTTAGCGGATGCTCGCCTTAGCGGATGCTCGCCTTAGCGGATGCTGGGACAGAGGGTCTCCAGCTTGAAGGCTCCTGGTTGTGGAGTACCTGCTCAGACTACAAGTTGAACATCCCTAATGTAAAAATCTAAATTAAAAAAATTATTCCAGTGAAATTGGCTTCAGTGGCTCCATTCCGTCCGTCATCACATCCTTAGAGACAGGCCGAGGAGCTCCTCTGCTTTTGTTCGGGGTTAGGAAGGCTGCATGGTGATCTGAAGACTATGTCAGTTACATTCAAGAGCCTGTCGAGCCAAGACTGAGAGGTCAGGAAGCAAAGGGAGGGTGTAGAGGCTGAGGCACACTCACAGGGGTCTTCAGAAGATGAAAGTAGCGGCACAGACGGAACACACGGGATGCACAGAAGAGGAGAAGATGAGTGAAACGAGGCCTCCAGATGCCAGGTCTAAGGACCCTGCCTATGGTGACTTCTACTTGTCAACTTGAAACAATATAGAATCACCTGGAATAGATTCTTCATGAGGAATTGTCTAGGTCAGGTTGGCCTGTGGGTGTGTCTGGGAAGGGGTGGGGACATCGTCTTGATTTATTATGCTAGTTAATCTGGGTGTCATCATTCCCTAGGCTTTGGTGCCATTTTGTGTAAGTGCAGGAACTGAGCTGAGTGACAGACATGTGTGCACGGATTCTCTCCTGCCCTTGTCTGTAGGTGTGAATGCTTCAGGCATGCGTGCATGGATTCTCTCCTGCCCTTGACTATGGGTGTGAATGCTTTAGGCATGCATGCATGCATGGATTCTCTCCTGCCCTTGACTGTGGGTGTGAATGCTTAAGCCTGCATGCATGCATTCTCTCCTGCACTTGACTGTGGGTGTGAATGCTTCAGGCCTGCATGCATGGATTCTCTCCTGCCCTTGACTGCGGGTTTGAATGCTTCAGGCCTGCATGCACGAATTCTCTTCTGCCCTTGACTGTGGATTTGAATGCTTCAGGCATGCATGCATGGATTCTCTCCTGCCCTTGACTGTGGTTGTGAATGCTTCAGGCATGCATGCATGGATTCTCTCCTGCCCTTGACTGTGGTTGTGAATGCTTCACACATGCATGCATGGATTCTCTCCTGCCCTTGACTGTGGGTTTGAATGCTTTAGGCATGCATGCATGGATTCTCTCCTGCCCTTGACTGTGGTTGTGAATGCTTCAGGTTCCACCAGGATGGATCATAGAATCGAAAGCTAACTAAGCCTCTCTTCCCCTGAGTTGTGTTTTGTCAGGGTGTTGTCCCAGTGGCAGGAATGAGCAGATGACAGACGTGTGTGTCACAGTCACCCAGATACAGTCTTGTCCTTTAGGTGCCTAACTCAGTCTGAAATCAGCTCTTGGCCAGGGATGCGTTTTGCAGATCTCCTTAGCTTTTTCATCTTCTCTGGCCCTCCTTTCCCTGCCTAGTTTCAGCTCACCAGCATTTGTAAATGTCATTTCTATGTTTTTAGTTGTAGGATCTACCAAGCAAGGGATGAGATTGCAGGTCAAGTCCTAAGTTAGAAACTCCTTGGTATTTGTCTTTACAGTTGGCTGCTTTTGTTCACAGTAAAACTTTCACCGTTTTGCTTTGTGCTTCTCCCTCTCCCATCGTCATTTTTACTTTCCTTGTCCAGTGTTTAAAATAGAAAATAGCCCAGAGTCAGCCAACTGTGCTCCTAAGCAACCTCCTTAGCTGCCCACCAATTGGCTCAGACTCAAGGAATGTGAATTTTTTTTTTTTCTGATTTAAGCTAAACATAATTAGGAGAGCATTTACTTCAGAGCCTGACATAATGGACTCCTTGAGTATGTATTCCTTAGTTATGACCTCCTAGGCTGGATACTTGTATTCTTCGTGTTAATTTTCAGAACACAGGTAGTTACTTGAATGAGCAATGTATTAAATTGGCCACTCTCCAGTTTATTTTTTGAAGAGAAGACTGCAATATAAATATCTCTTACTGCTGATGAGACCTGTTTCAGATTCTGGATTTGGAAATATGCGCTTAGGCTGACTGTCAACAAAGCACCCCTAACCCAAACACCTGAAATCCAGGCTGAGCCGGTCAGAGCTGTGCAGATTGGTGGGGAAACCAGCCCTCCTTGGTTACAGGTTTCCAGAGTACTGGAACTACTTTTTAAATCCTTAGGATGCCAGATGAATCACAGAAAATATTTTATTCTTGTGAGGAAATGATCTAAGAAGTTCCTAGTTTGTGTTTTCTTGCAGATTAAATGGAAACAGAAATGATGTCTTGTTGCTGGAGTTTTTTTGTCCCTCCTGGTCCCATAGCCCCTAAATAATCACACAAAGACTTATATTAATTATTAAACTGATGGCCGATGACTAGGGCTTCTTATTGGCTAGCTCTGTCTTAATTATTAACCCATTTCTATTAATTTATGTATTTTCACATTGTCTTGGCTTACCGGAGAATGCCCGGCCTGTTACTCCTTTGTCAGTTACATGGTGTCCCCAGCGGTCTCTCTCTGCCTATCTATCCCAGAATTTCTCTCATCTCCCAGTCACGCCTATCTTCCTGCCTCCATGGGTCAAACAGTGTTTTATTCATCGCCAATAAGGGAAACACATACACAGAAGGACCTCCCCCATCAGTGTCTCCCATCATGACTTTGGGTGGATTCCGAGAGTAACGGGCACCTGAAGCAACTGATTCTCCACACTGCTGACCCACCTGCAGGGGGATGTGCGGGCCGGTTTGCACAGAGCTCAAAGGACAACTTGGGTCTTAGGAAGTGAACTCAGGTCCTGAGACTTGGTGGCAAGCGTCTTTATCTGCTGAGCCCACTCATTGGCCCCGGTGAGAAGCTTTCTTAAGAAATGCCTTGTTCTTTCTTACTCCTGTTTGCTTGTATTGCTGGTTCAACATTTGCACATGTTTCCGCTCTGGGAGCTGCCATGGGCTGTGTGCTTGTTTCTGGGAGCTCCTTAGCTGGGGTAGGGTAGCTGGAGAAGACCTTTCTGCCTACTAACGCAGGGACTGCCACACACCACGTGCAGCTCCCACGTGTGTATGCATTATAGGAGCTCCTTTTATTCAGGCCACTCACACACCTGTGGGTGACAGGTCTTCCCCTGATTTATGGCTTTTCAGTACATTAAAAAAAAAAAAAATTCATAGGGCTGGAGAGTTGGCTCAGCAGTTGAGGGCGCTGACTGATCTCACAGAGGATCCGGGTTCAGTTCCCAGCACCCTCATGGTGGTTCACAACCATCTGTAACTCCAGTTCCAGTTCCAGGTGATTGAATGCCCTCTTCTGAACTCCATGGTGCTGCATAAACACAGTACGCACACACACACACACACACACACACACACACACACACACACACACACACACACAGAGACAGAGGAAAAACACCCATATACATAAAATAAAAACAAACCTTTAAAAATGCATCCAATTGTTTTGTTTTTCTCATATGAACTCATGTACTCTGTGCTGGGAATGTCTTGAATGCCACTTCTGTATAACCTGCAAGCAGAGGGTGGATGCTGTCGCATTCCAGGGACCTGGACCTGGTGCTTCTCTGTCAGGCTCCATCTGCGGCTGCTTGGAGGGAGCCACGTGAGCCATACTCCACAGTAACGTGGACACCTGGAGAGCCACAGACTGTATGGCCCCTGCCAGCAGCCTGTTGTGGGATGCAGGGTGGCAGCAGAGGGGCTTGGGTGGACTTGAAGAATGCCGTTGAGTGCATTGTGTTCCAGCCTGAGGTAGAGAACTCTTTCTTGCACACTGGTTCTGAACCTTCCTAATGCTGAGGCTGGTTACTGCAGTCCCTAGTGTTATGGTGATCCCCAACCATGAAATTATTTCATCAATGCTTCATAACTATAATTTTGCTACTTTATGAATTACAATATAAATATCTGAAATGCAGGATTTCTGATATGCGACTCCCAAAGGGATTTCGACCCACAGGCTGAGACCCGCTACATTTTCTCGACTACCACTGAAATCTGTATTTTTTTAAAGTTAGTCTATAAAACGATTGAGTTTTTTTTGTGACACTTCATATCTAGATAGCAGCATAGCTGTTCACACTCATGTCCCCAGTTAATGAGTTCCCTTCCTCCCGCCAAGTACTTTGCTTTCTGCGTGTGTGTGTGTGTGTGTGTGTGTGTGTGTGTGTGTGTGTGTGTGTGTGTGTGTATGTGTGTGTGTGTATCTCTGAGTGTGTATCTCTGTGTGTGTTTGCCTCCATATGTGTGTGTGTGTCTGTGTATGTATGTCTGTATATATGTGTGTGTCTGTGTCTCTGTGTTTGTCAGTGTATGTGTGTATGTGTGTGTTTGTGTTGGGGTGTGTGTGTGTTTCTGAAATGTTTATGTCAGGTGTCTTCTGTAATGTTCCACTCATTCACCTATTTATTGATTTATTGATTTATTGATTTATTGAAGCATGGTGCCCCTCTAAATCTAGATGGTTTCAACCAGGCGGGCCTGTGAGCCCTAGATCTTCCTGGTTCTGCTCTGCACCCCCCACCCCCATCCCGCCCACCCCCGCCATCCCCACCTCTGCTGTAGTTCCCCCGGGGTCACAGATGTCCAGACCCAGGCCTTCCTGCTTACACAGCGGGTGCCTTACCTGTGCTGAGCCGTCTCTACAGCCCCTTGTTTGGTATCTTGAATGAAAGATTTCCTGGAGCAGGAGAGCGAAGGCCCCTTGGGGGGACATTCATCCTCTGGGTAGATCTGAAGAATCTCCCATTTGATATTAGTCTGGGAGAGTTCACAGAAGCCGTGGCCTCTGGGACCCAGCAGAGCACTAGGCGCAATGAGCAGAAGGAAGAGCACTGTGATTATACAGATGAGCATGTCTGGGCATGAGAAGTGAGATTGCCCTGGCGTGTGCGTTTCTTCTTCCAAACTCTCTGGAATGTATCTGTGTAAATGCAGGAGACTTTCAGCAAGTTAGCAGGTGTCCTGGACGACACAGCACGCTGCAGGCATGGAGTGGGACTGTGGGCGTGAAGAAGGCCCAGGTGGAGAGGGAGGGCTGTGGCTGCCCAGTCAGGTCCTTGGGGGAACTCTGGGAAATGGATGCGCAGATGAGGCATTTATAGATTCGGGCCTTCGGGGGTAATTTCTGTTTTGTTTTCTTTTTTTAAACTTAAAGGCCCTTACCTTACCAACCAATGTGGAAGAGGCTCAAGACAGACTTTGGGCCGGTTTCCTCAGGCTGTCATTCTGTTCTTTCTGCTGTGTGACGGAATGCTTTTATTCATCCGTTCCCCCTTTCACCTTTCTAGTTTCAGTCCAGCTGAAAGGAGGAGCTTCACTTAAAAAAAAAAAAAGATGTTTTAAAATAAAAGAGGTGGCTGGGGTAGTGCAGGCCCATAATCCCAGCACTTGGAACCCAGGTGGGAGGACTGCTGAGTTCAGGGCCAGCCTGGGCCGAGTCTTCAGAAGCTTAAACAGCAGACCTGCCCTGCTGTTCTCTTTCCTGACTCTGTGTCTGCTGCCCTGCACCCCACTCAAACCCCCAGACAATGATTTCCACCGTTTGGTGCTGGGGATGGCATTCAGGTCGTCATGCATGCCAGGCAAGTGTTCTGCCATGAGGTGCATTCCAGCCCTGTAATTTCCTTCTTGGGAAGAGCCTTTCTGAGAGTTTGTAGCTATAAAGATACAGAGAGTGAGAGGAGCAGGGAGAGGGAGAAGGCAGGGGGAGGAAAGGGGGAGGGAGAGGGGGAGGGAAGGAGAAGGAAGAGAAGGGGGAGGGGAGGAAGAGAGGAGGGGGGAAGGGGGAGACAGCACCCAGAACTCTTTGTTCCCAGCTTTATTTTTTGAGATCAGGTCTCTCACTGACCCTGGAGACTGCTGCTTATCTTTCTTTGCCTGCTCCTGCCCAGGGCTGGCATTGCAGATGCTTGCTGCCATGCCCTGGTGGGTGCTAGGAATTGAACTCAGGTCCTCATGCCAAAAGGATGACTGTCTGGAAAGAACTTGAGAAAGAAGTCTCCAGGACGGAGAGGGAGCGGGAGCCAGGAACACAGGCAGAGGGCATGTTCGGGAAGATAAGGGGAAACTCATGTGGCTGGTGCTTCAGTGGGTGGAAGGGACGGGATATGAGGGCAACAGAAGTCTGGGGTGGGACCATGGAAATACGAGGGTTTTCCTGGAGGAGGCCTCCAGTGCTTCCTGCCTTCCCAAGTTTTTTCTTTGTTTTTTTTCTTCCTTTTCCTCCTTCCTCGTATCAGAGTTAATCCAGTGTTTTCAAACATTAGTAGCTGTACTATTTCCCTTGAATGTGTTCCCAAGGAAGGTAAATATTTACAGCCCTGGTGTAAGGTGTGTTGCTTGGGTTAGCGTTCAGGAGTAGGCACCTTCACACGCAGTTTAGCAAACCACACTGTGTTTGTTTTGCTCCACTGCTAATCAGGCAAGAATGATTTCAGCAGGAAGGCCAGTATCTTAACCAACCATCTGTCACAGGAATGTAGTGTCTGGCAGCTGTCATCAGCCTGCTACACACTCACTGGAACCAGTCTCTCACCTGTGTTCCAACTGGGGAAAACAGTATATTTTTGCTGGCTATTGGGCTTCCTTGCAAAGGACTGTCTAAAGGGATTGGGTGCTTTTCCATTTGTTTTTAGGCCTTAGAGTCAAAAGCCAAAGGCCTGGTACAGCAAGCCCTTTCCAGCATGGCCTTCAGTTTGTAAAAGGAGGGTAAAGAAGTCAGGGAGCGAGTGATTTACGCTGTGTGATGGGCCTTGCCGCTGTGCACAGCTTCCCATGAGAACCTGGGTGTGTGGTGGGTGGCTGGTGTGCCACTGTGCTTTGGAAAGGGCTGAGGAGAACCTCCTAAGACACTGTGTAGAGCTCTTGGTTGAGGCCCCAGGTTTCAGATCCTTCCCAGCTTAGCCAGGAAAGGTTGTGTTTTGGCAAACATAATTCCCAGCCGTAGCGAGATGCCAGCGTGCCTCACAAGAGGAGGAGGAGAAGCCTTTTTTATGAGATTAATGATGAACCGAACACAGTTTCAAACCTCATTAACTGGTTTGGATGTTCTCCACTGTCGTCTCACCCCGAGAGCAGGCTTGTTCCCACAGGAGGTGCTTGAGTGGCCAGAGGGTCCTTGAGGGACACCAGCCTGGGACATTAGATTGGAAAGAAGTTGTCCCCTCTTCATTCACTGCTATAGATGAGGGAGCAGGTGGGTGACTTGCTGACGGGATAGGCTGGGGACAGGGCAGACTTTGGGGACTGGGTGGCTTAGCATACCATCTGTGCTCACCACTCAGGTACCTGAGTTGCGCCAGGCCAGGCTCAGGGCTCCCAGCTGCTGTGTCTCATTCCATGTTCTTGTCACTTGTGTTTTGAGTCAGGGGGAAACATATACGGTCTTCAGTTATGTGGCCTTAGACAAGTGAATTATGGGTGAAGGCTTGACCTGCTGATGGAAGACTTGGTACATACACATAGGTCTGATTTTCAGGTTTATTTGGGGACCGTGAGTCAGACCCCACCCCTGCCTCCAGAAGGCATTATAGTCAAGCTCTACAGGGTAAGGTGCAGCTCTATTGGTAGGGTGCTTGGCCAGCTCTCGTGAGGCTGTGTTATCCCCAACATTCTGAAAACTGGGAATAGTGCCTCACACCTGGGAGATGGAGACAAGAATTCCAGGCCAGCCCACACCACAGGAGGCTATCTCAAAATCACTAGTCTTCCCACTAAAATTAAATCTCAAGTTCTTTTGAGGGAATCAGACTCCATTAATGTATCCAGCCTTCAAATCTACATTAAGCCAAGCGCCCACCACATTTTAAGGGCTACACCAAAGATGACAACTCTAAGTCCATTTGGTAGTTTGAAAGTTTTCTGCAAATGATCTATCAGCAGGTGAATGGCCTGGGGTAGTTCCCATGACCTACAGGGTTCCTTTACATCATACCTTAAAATTATGACCACCAACACATTCTGCAGGGAGCTTGGGGGCAGTCAGCCCTCCAGCTTATTGCCTTTAAAAGGGGATGCTTTATCTGGATCAGACAACCTCAGGCTAGTCCTGCCCCCTGGGGCTGGAGATTGACCATCTTTATGC
This sequence comes from Cricetulus griseus, assembly GCF_003668045.3. NCBI lineage: Eukaryota > Metazoa > Chordata > Mammalia > Rodentia > Cricetidae > Cricetulus > Cricetulus griseus. The sequence goes on along the minus strand of NC_048598.1, from coordinate 5,232,291 downwards.
TCTGGAATTTCCAGCCTGGGAGCACTCAGATGGCCAAAGACGAGTCAGGGCCCCCAGGTCCCTTCCAGAATCATCCTGGGCCAAAGAAAGAAGGACAAACAAGGAGTGATGGGGGTGGGGTGTGGCTCAAGGAGGAGTCTTCCAAAGCTGGCCGATGGAGATAATGAGTGGAATAAAGGACAGCAAAACCAACCAGTGTGTAAGGAGCCCTGCCAGCTTACCAATGGGGACAGTAAGGCAGAGTGTCTGTCGGTCACTAAGCTCAAGGCAGCTGCGGCAGATACGGGGTTCTGATGCACAAGTCCAGGTGGCACGGGCAGAGGGTTCAGGTAGACCACTTAGATGTCTGTATCCCCCAACACCCCCCCAGAAGATGGCAAAGGAGAGAATCTGTCGACTCTGCCATCCCATCCCCCCACTCCACCGGACCCCCTACTCCCTCCCCCCTGCACTCCCTGACTTGACTTAGGTCCCAGCCAACTGTGGCAAAGCTGAAAGTCGTCTAAATGCTGTTAGATTTACTTTTTCAAGAACTCATAGGAATTGGTATTTTTTTGGTGAAATATTCCTTTTAAGTAGTGGGATGACCTTCAAATATTTGTGTAAGACTGTTTATACAAGCGTCTGTCTACATGTATGTCCGTTAACAGTGTCTGTGCCTGGTGCCCATGGAAGCCAGAGAGGGCATCAGACCCCCTGGACCAGTTGTGCGCCTCCAGGTAGGTGCTGGGAATTGAACCCAAGTCCTCTCCCAGAGCAGCAAGAGTTCTTAACTGCTGAGCTATCCCTCTTGATTTTTAGGTGGAAATGGGCCAAGTGAGTAAGAAGAGTTTTAGTGGGGCTTTTATTCTGTTGGTTTTGCAGCTGTTGGCATGGCATCTGGGTCAGAGGTGTCACTAAGTGTGTGGTGAACAGAATCATGCAGTCCTTCTTGTGCTCCAGGCTGTGTTCTAGGCTGTGCTCCCAGCTGCTCTGAGAATATGAATATGAATATATATTGAGACAGGGTTTCTCTATGTAGCTTTAGAGCCTATCCTTAAACTTGCTCTGTAAACCAGGCTGGCCTCGAACTCACAGAGATCCGCTTGCCTCTGCCTCCCTAGTGCTGGGATTAAAGGCATGCGCCACCACGGCCCAGCTGGGCGTCAGTTTAAATCAGCTTCTCTCAACTGCCTCTTGGTCTCTTCTGCTTCCTATTCCAGACAAGCCCATGGTTCAGTGAAGTACCAAGGTCAGACATACTTCAAAGCTTATATTGCTGTAGTTTGTTTTGGTGTTGACAAAGCCTCTGGTGGGGGTATTTTTGTTGTTTTTCTTGTCTTCTTGTGGAAGATTTAAGAGTTGAAGTTAAGAAAACACATCACATAAAGTTTACCGTCTTTGGGGGGGCGGGAGAGATGGCTCAGTGGTTAAGAGCATTTGCTGCTTTTGCAGAGGGTCCACACCATGCAGGTCACAGCCACTTGTCACTTCAGCTCCAGATGACCCCACACATTCTGTTGTCCTCGGTAGGCACCGCCACACAGTGTGCATGCTGACGTGGACACACACACACACACACACACACACACGCACACACGCACGCACGCACGCACGCACGCACGCACGCACGCACGCACAGGTTTGTAAATGTACCGTCTCTGCCTTGTGTATGTTCACATGCTATGCGTACTGAACAATAACATGGAGACCAGAGGATGACCTCAGGTGCTGTCCACCTTGTTTTTGAGGCAAGCTCATTTGCCAGTACCTGAGGCTTGTGGGTTAGGCAAGGCTGGCTGTCTGCTAAGCCCAGGGATCTGCCTGTCTCCACTCTGATACTTTAATAGCTCTCAGACCCTTGCCTATGTGCAGGAAGGGAATCCCTCCAAGTGATATCTTTTCCTCAGAGCTAGAAGAGCTAACCCAGCAAGCCTCAACTCAAGGATTACTTACCCAAGGGGAACCCAGAGCTGGGAACCTGGGTCTCTGGTCTCTGTGCTTGGAGAAATACCTTGTATTCCCAGAGCATGCTGGCCATGGCATAGATTCACCCAGTACAGAAGGCCTCTAGCTGTTTATCCAACCTGACAGAGGGGCTGCTGGGTGTCCTAGGATGCCTTCCCACAGCCTCTGATAGAGCACTCTGAGGTGAGCCTCTGAGGACAGGAGAGAGGAGGAATGGTTCTGCTAGAGGTGAGGAGCCATCAGTAGGAGCTGACTTTAGTGAACCGAGGCTATATGGGAAAGGCAAGAAAAATACTTCGGAAGTTTTTTTTTTTTTATGTTTTATTACTGTTTCCTCAGTTGGTATTATGTGAACATACATTGATGAAATCTTGTAAAAAGCAATAAGATGCCTAAAATTCTCAAATATTGCTTGAGGACCTGAGGGCATAGTCAGAGGTGCAGGGTTTTCCAGACTTGTGCCAGGCCCTGGATCTGGTCCCCAGCAAACAAGCAAACAAACAATACCTCCACTGCTGGAGGAGAGCACATTTAGACCTGCAAATGGATCTCAAAGTTCAAAGGTAATGTACACAGAGTTTTTCTTTCTAGGATTTAATAATCTAGACTGAAATTCTACTGAATCAAGATTGTAACAGGAAAAATAAATGACCCAGATACTGATATTGGGGTTCAAACTTCAAGCCGAATATGAGAAAAGCAAAGCAGCCGGTCACTAGCTTCTTATCTTTAACCTCATGGGCTGCTCCTGTCTCCACAAGCTCTCACCAGGCCTCAGACTGTAACCTCTCCTCAGTGTGACTGGAGAATGAATACCTCCTACTGACTACTTGCTCCTGTACTGGGATTAAAGGTGTGAGCTATAATTCTCTTTTAGATGATTCAATCTTGTGTAGATCTGGGTGACCTTGGACTCACTGAGGTCTGTCTACCTCTTAATCCTGAGTCCTAGGATTAAAGAAGTATACTACCACCTCCTAGATTCTGGCTGCTGGGATTAAAGGTGTGTATCACCACTGCCTGGTTTCTACAGCTTGAGGCTGACTTTGTTTTCTGAATCCTCAGTCAAGCTTTAATAAATCATAAATGATGGATCACTACACAAGATGAATGAAAACTCCTTTACATTTAGGTCTGGCTACCCTGCTGCCCCTGGCTGGTAGAGCCCCGAGGTGGTGTTCTTATCTGCAGCCTTATTCAGGACACATTCTTGCCTTCCCGCCGTGTAACATGGAGGGTTGGGAGGACTGTGTGGGGCATTGTTAGGCAGGTGATTAGTGGTTAACCGCCGCAGTCTCTCTCTCTCTCTCTCTCTCTCTCTCTCTCTCTCTCTCTCACACACACACACACACACACACACACACACACACACACACCCCACACAGACACAGACACACACACACACACCCCACCCCCACCCCCATATACACCCCTAATCTTCCTTGAGACTACTGCTCAGAGTGAAATAATGGCTAGCCGTTCCTCTGACTAAGACTGTTTGACCTTGCATGGCCTACTCTGTGAAGGTTCTTTTTTTTGCAGAGAGAATTTACATAGCTGGGATGTTTTATGACTCATGCCTCGCAAAGAAACCAGGTGGCATCCCTGAATAGTGCGGCTGTCTCTGGGATCATCTCCATGACTGGTTAGTAAACGTGAACACAGCTGTGTGGCTAGAGACCACTGTCAAGGGATCTATGTAAAGGGATCTTTCCCTCTGGAGGAAACTGGAGAAAAGCAAAGCTCTTCTTAGCAGACACAGCTTGACACTGTTTATGGGGACTCTGGAAGAGAGAGAGATAAAGGCACAGGGGCTGGAGAGATGGCTCACAAGTCTCTGCTCTTGCAGGACTCGGGTTCAGTGACTAGCACCCTCATGACCCTCGGAAAATGCTGTCCTAAGCGTCTGACACCCTCTTCTGGCCTAACTCAGGTCTGAGCGGAGAAGCTCCAAGTCTGAGATGCTCCTCTGTGCACTTGAGCTTATTGTCCTCATAATGTTTAATGGATGGATGTGGTGATGTTTCTGTCACTGCTAGGTTTGAGATCAGGTGCGGGGACACCTTTTTCTCTTTTGCCTCTTGTTTTCCGCACACTGTTGAGTGCACGTCTCACCAAGGAAGCTGTCAGTCAGCTCTGTCGGTTGGACTCTGCAATGACTTCGGCACCCGGACGCTTTCGCTTTCTGTGCCGTGAGGAGCAAAGCGAGGTGGGTTTTGTTCTTAAGTGGTGAACCACCCCTCCATTCTACCGTAAAGACTTATACACGTTGCACACACGGCTGCCCGTTGACGACTCAGTGTGCAAGGTTTTGTTGATTTTCCACTTTAACCAGTTCACATTTATTTTTGGTATCACCGTGTAAGCTTCAATAAATAAGTGAGCTTAAGTTTTAAAGAAAGGAGGGTCTGTGGATGTGCGCAGTTGTTAGAGCGCTTGCCCGGCATGCGTGGATTCCTGCTTCCGTGCTCAGCACTGCGTGAAGCTGCACATGGCACTGCTTGCTTGCCATCCTTGCATTTAAGAGGGTGGAGGCGGGAGGACCAGGCCACCCCCCGCTGCTTAGGGAGACTGAGGCCAGCCTGGCTGATACGGGAATCCATCTCAAGGAAAGAAAAGGGCTGTTTTACGAGCTGTGAGATACATGCGTGCATATGGACACACAGAAGTCTTGTGTGCTCTCCAACTGTGGTTCACGTGGTCATGTTTGAAGGGCGAGTGTTGCAGGCTGAGTGGGTGCAGCTTCCCAGTCCTGTACAGTGTCTGTGCTGTCCACATTCCTGTGATGCTGGGGGCAGGCTGTAGCATCTGTAGGAAAGCCATCCCCCAAGACCTCCCCCTCATTCTCTGTGAGGGGAGGCCATTCATGCTGCCATTGGCCTAGTCATCTGTCCTGTCAGCGTCTGCCTCCTCCCAGGTACCTCAGAAGACGGTCTCCACCCAGCCAGTCTGCTAGCATATAAGCCACAGCACCTTCTCTCCACAAGGTGCTTTCAGATTCTTGTCTCACTTTAGGGTTCCCTGTGGTTCTCTTCCGTCTTTGATTCATCTCCTCCAGTTCCAGTCTGGAAGCTTTCGAGACCCGTGATGTGGTCCTCCTTTTCTCTATACTCTCCCCATCTTCCCTCCTCTCCTTTGTGTAGCTGTGTGTGAAAGTCTCACAAATCAGTGACTGACGTTATGGTGTAGCTCGGAAAGCAGACACAATTATTGGATTTTGTTGCAATACTGTAGTTGACTCATGAGCAGACACAGCGAATCTGAGGCCGCTTGTGCTCCAGTCCATGAAGCTATGAAAGTACTTTTATTTTGTTGATAGACAGTGAGGTGGCGATTGCAGATGGTTTCCTGTGTCCAAGTGGTTCTTGTGCCCTCTACTCTAAAAATGGAGTGGGCACATGACAAAGGATACAATTGAGAGATACTTGGTTGCCAATTTGGATTAATAACCTTAAACAGTGTAAAGCAACTTAAAACAAATGCAGGCTTTAAGTGGACGGGCTTGGACTCAGCAGCAGCACAATGTTAGCCCAACTTGGTTCTGAGCAGTGTTACAGCTCTCTGTGAACATGAAGGTTCATAAGCTCTTGGAGGGCTTTGGGCTGCCAGCCAAGTGCAGTCCCTTGCAGAGCAAGCCTGCAGGTCACCAACAGTGTAGCAGGCCTTGGAGGCTGGAGGCAGCTGTGGAATGAATTCTTGTTTGCAGCAAATGTGCAGATTCTTCGAGGTAGAGGTGGGACCTGTCTGTCTGTCTGCAGTTGCAGACTGAGTTCTGGAGGCTGGCTGGAGAGAGCTTCCAGTCCAGAAGCCCCTAGTGCCGGGAGCTTCTTTCCACAAGACCCTGGGAGGACCTGAAGGCACTTTTCCTTCTCTAGTGATTAATCTCATTGGGAAGCCTTCAGGCTTCTTCCCGTGAGGAGGTGTGATATGTGTGTGTTCATGTGCTTGCATGCATGTGTGCGTCTGCATACGTGTGTGTGCTTGGGCATGCATGTGTGTGGTGTGCGCGTGCGTGCGTGCGTGCGCGTGCGCGTGCGCGTGCGCGTGCGCGTGCGCGTGCGCGTGCGCGTGCGCGTGCGTGTGCGTGTGTGTGTGTGTGTGTGTGCTTGGGCATGCATGTGTGTGGTGTGCGTGTGCGTGTGCGTGTGCGTGTGTGTGTGTGTGTGTTTGGGCTGCTGCTGCTGTCAGCAGTCAGCCCTCTGCTGCTTCCTTGCCTTGCCCGTAGAGCACGGTGGCCCCAGCTGACCCTGGGTCAGCATTTCACACAGATGGTGAAGTGCCAGGTTTCAAGCTTGGCATTCCAGGGCGTAAGCTCCTGGAACACGAACGTGTTTTGGTTTATTTTTCACCACGGAGTCTCAAGATTGACATGTGCTCACTGCTGGGGGGTGGGGAGGGAGGGTCCCTGGAGGTTTTGGTTTCTCGAGGAGAAGAGGAAGAATGCCAGTGAATGCCATGGGCTCGTGCCCGGGGAAATGCCAGGCACACACGTTATGTGAGGATGTGGATTATTTGTGGCCTCTACTCCCTCTCAGCTCTTTTCCTCCATCCTCCCTGGGCCCAAAGCTGTGTAGCAACTTGGATCCCGTTGTTCCCATCTCGGGACCTCTAAAGGGTCCTTCTCTCTAATGTGGCGACTCATTGCATAGACACTGACTGTGGGTCTCGAGCCCTCAGTTGCACTGTATCGTCATTGGAGGGTTCAATTTTCATGCTGACTTTGTGTTGACATGTACTCGGCGAGTATGTCACCTCTGCCACGGGTTCCTGCAGACAGCTGGAGCTGGGTCGGTGTCACCAGCTAGGATGTTAAATCAGGAAGGGGCTCAGATCGTCTGAGAAGTGAAGATGATGGCAAAGCAAGGCTGATGGATTAGTGTAACGCGTGCAGATTCTACCGTTGGGGAGGGGCTGCAGGAAGCAGCAGCTGGAACCTCTGGAAAAATTAGGGTGTGGCCCAGGCATTTACTGATTACAACTTCCCGCTGTCCACCACTGTACTGACCACAATGGCACCAGCACCTATGGATGTTTGTAGCCTGGGACTCTCCACTTAAAGTATGGAAGCGTGTGTCTTCAACCTGGCGGTCAGCCCCCTTTGTGGCGCCCTGCATGCTTGCAGCTTCACCAGCCCCCGCTGTATCATCTCCGTCTTTGTTACCCTGTGATGAAGGTGGGGAATGGTAGGCCCAAGTCAGCTGTGTTCTGGGTTTCTCTCCAGGTCTACTTCTCCCAGCTCAGTGTCCACAGGCTCATCTTTCTTGGTCCATTTTCAGTAACTCCACAAAGAGTGGAACCCCCTTTTTCCATGAGGTCTGGCGGCTGCGGGTTGCCTGCCGATGTACTCAGCTTGAGTAAGACGTCTTCATAGATCCACGGGTGCTCAGCGTAGCAAGAGGAGCTAGCTTGAGGAATTGCCTGGCTGCTGAGTCTGTGGGGAGACTGCCTCCTGTCTCCCAGGAGCGAGGGAGATGCTCTGGGATGCTCAGAATGAAAGCATAGCCAAGGTCAGCACTCCTTAATGGAGGTGTGTGTGTGTGTGTGTGGGTGCGTTTTTTCTACTCCCTCCCACCATCCAGTCTTCTGCTTTCTGTTCCTTGTGCGCGCATGGAGCCCCGATGACTGCTAAACCATGCGGTGCCCAGGCAGCGGTTTCATTTTTGGACCGGTTTCTTCTTCTCTCACCTTTTCACTTGCTTGTTTTTCTCCAACAGCTAAGTTCCCACCCGCCTTCCACTGTGCTGTGAATTCCTCTCCTGTGACTGCCCTCACCTTTGTTGGCCCTGAGCACTGCCCCTTTGGAGCCCTGTGGCTTCCTGTTCCCATCTGTGCTGGGAGGGGTAACACTTCCCCATAAAGTTATCCAAACAATTCTTCTATTCTCAGAGTCCTTCCCTGCCCACCACCTACTCACTTCCCTCCCCAAACCAAACAATACCTGCTGCCGAGTTTCTCTGAAAGCCACGCTTCCAGTCCTGTGGGCCCTTCTGAAATTTATAACGCTTGTGTCCCATTTCTTCCCTCTGATTTGAATTTTCAGTGGGGGAAAAAGGGTGGGAACGTCTTCATTTTTGTCACTTAAAGCCTAGCCATCTTCCAGCTCCAGGGTTCTAACTAGCTACTGACTAAAAGTAACAGAGTCAGGCACTTCCAGCCCTCGCTGGGTGTCCCACTTGTCAGCTGTGCGTTCTGCTGACTTAAGAATCCCACCTCTGAGAGTTAGGTTATGAATGTGATTGGTCTCGTAGTAGTACACAACCCAGGAGATACTGAAGAGAGTAGAAGCAGAGCCTAAAAAGAGGCAGTGAACCAGGGAGTCAGGTGTTTCCTTTAGAATATGTGGCGTTCAGGTGAGACTGCTCACGTATGGACAGTGTTAGCAGGGGTTGTCTTCCAGGTTTGCCCTTTATTTATTTGTGAGTGTGTGAGGGCATGTGGTGCTGCCCCCTGTGCCTGAAGGACAGAGGTCGACCTTGCTTTTTCAGATGTGTCTCCCACTAGGACTTTCGGCTGCCTGATAAAGCTTGACTAACTAATGAGCTCCAGGGACCCTCCTGTCTCTTGTTTGTCCCCACCCCCAATCAAAGCCAACTCTGTGATCCTGTTGTGCCCAAATTCTGAACCCTCAAATCACCAAGAGGCCTATTTTGATGCAAAAGCAAAGAGTCTTTTATTGCAATTGTTTAACGAGCTAACCCCATTAGCTTGGGCCTTTCATTCATCCACCACAGTGGATGGTGGGAGAAAGACCCCGAGAAACCACAAGATAGGGATCTTATAGGGCAGTGTAGGAGGAGTGTCTAGGGGTACGCACAGGCTCAGGATTGGTGTGCCTCCTGGCTTGGAGGACCTGCCCTGTGTTGATTGGTCAACTGGTTGTTATGGCCCATAGGCCCTCCCAGGGCGGTTGCTATGCTCTACGCATCATTGCTGTGCGATTGTCCATAAAGCACACCCAGTGCTGTAAAGCATAGCACCACCAGCTAACTTCTGATTGGTTCCTTGCCACAAGGCAGGCATCTGACCTCCTAGTGACCAGGACAGGCTTGGGTGCCAAAGGGGTGGGGGGAGCTGGTCCCTTCAATTCTGTGGCAGTCATTTTACTGGCTGAGCAATCTCCCCGATCACTGGTCTCCCAGGTACCTGTTTAAAATGAGAAACTTAGAGGAAATAGATGACCATGAACAGTAGCATATAGGGTGTAGACTGGAATGTGTCTGTTTTACCAGGCGTTGATAATATCACGATATCACAGGAATGGGCTGTCCAGCCGGCGTCACCTTGAGTCATTTTTCATTCATCCCACAGTTCTAAGTTAGAATGTAAGACTAAGGACTGTTGTGGCTTCTGATCAGTTCACTTGTCCTTGAGCTTGGAGATGCAGGTAACAGGGTGACGTCCTCGCCCCCCACACGGCTGGCCCTGCTCCTGTTGCTGACTCGGAGTCCTCTTTCCAACCCAAGATCATTGTGCTCTAGAGACTTGTGATCCAGTAAGGCCCAGTGCTGGGCTAAATGGAGCGGTGTCTAGGATCGCTGGTAATAGTGGGATAACAAACGCGCTCCTGTCTTCTTTGCTGCCCTGGGTTGTTTGGGCCTGCCGTCATTTCTGTGTCAAGTGTTACACTCATGGGGAAATTAGATGAGCTTTGGATATGGTCTCTTACCCAAACCTCTCCATACTGGAGCTTCATTTCCTTTGTGAGCCACTGTCTTTTCCATCTTGGCCTCCTCTTTATGTCTCTGAATGTCATTGCCTCTGAGTGGGACAAGCCCTTCCTTGCCAACCAGTGAACCTGGCCTGCCTCACTTTTGCTGCTTCCTAGCATTTCATTCAACCTGTTAGGGAGATAAGGATTGCGCTTGCTGTTCTTCGGAAAAGCCCAGGGTCCTGCACAATGTGCACAAATAGATTTTGAGGAACTGAAAGCTAACGAGAGGCAGTTCGGTCATTTGATGTTCCCGTGGGTACCAGTGAGGAGGCTATGTCTTACTTTCTCAGATGCTCCCTGGAGGAAAGGAAGGGCTGGATGGCTCCTCACACCCATTATGCAGCTCAGAGGTCACACTTGTGTTTATAGAAGCCTTTATGCACTTTGGAAACTGTTTGCCACCATAGCCAGGATGCAGAGATGCAGGTGCCCCTTCCTAGGGTTGAGAATTTCCCTCGTGGAAACTTTCCTGATGTGTGGTGCAGTCACACCTCAGCCTCAGCCTGCAAAGAGAAAAAGATGAGAATTTGAACTTTTGGTTTTTTGAGACAGGGTTTCTCTGTGTAGCTTTGGAGCCTATCCAAAGGATTAAAGGCGTGCTCCACCAATGCCCGGCTCTGAACTCGGTTCGTTATAACTCCAAGTTTGGTCCCTTCCTTTTCTTCTCATTGAAGTGCCCAAGAAAACATGGTACTTCAGTCACCTTCATGCTGAAGAAATGGGAACCATGGCACCTTCTTTTTTGAGACAAGGTGACGCTTAGCCAGGACTAGTCTGGAATTCACTCTGTAGCTGAGGATGAGCTTGAACTTGGGATCCTCCGGCCTCTGCCATTCCAGTGCTAGGATCACAGTGCAGGCCATACCCACTGTATGCAGAAGCTGTGTAGGTCCTCGCATCTGACATCTGTGTCTTTGCTAGGTACAAAGGTCAACTGCTTTGATTGTATCCAAGGCTGGTGAATACTCACTGACAGTGCTGTGTGTGTGTGTGTGTGTGTGCGCGCGCGCGCGCACACACACACACACACACACACACGGGCAGTCCAGGGCTAGTGAATGCTCCCCCCGCTCCTCCCCCAGAAGAACATGGGCAGTATCAGGTTTAGTATGAGAACAGCGGTAGACAGACATGTCTATTCTACAAGAAAATTTGATACAATGAAGTCATCGAAGGAAAGAACTGTCCACTGGGGTCACCTGAGTTGTAGCTTTTACGTTTGGTGAATTTCGGAGCAGTTTAGGAATGTGTACTAAGAAGCTTGTAGACACACAGCTTTGACTTGATAAACTCCATATGTAAACAGTTACTCTAAGAGAGCCAGGGAGGCAGGGGTAGAGAACAGAGAATGAAAATCCCTCAAGCGCTAGTGGTTTTAATCAGCTCAGATTTGAAAAGGAGTACGTGCAGGTTGGTTTTAACTATCAGCTTGACACAACCCACAATCACCTAAGAGTTATATGAAGGATTGTCTAGATACACGGCGGGTGTGTTATCTGTGCGGGGTTGTCCTTATGTGTGGGCTGGGATTTGGCTCAGGTCCTCCCGCTAGTGCAGCAAGAACCTTATTGAAGGACCTGCCCAGCTCACAAGTTTTCTGTATCAAAGTGTTCAGTGTTAAACAGCTCTACTTCAAAACCCATGCAGTTGACCTTTGCCCTCTTGTTCTGTGTGCTCACACCCAGCAATGGCCGAGATGGCCAGACCAGTGGCCCACACAGCTTCTTGCTTGCTCTGCGCTGGTCCAGGCCGCTGAGCAATCTTCTTCTTCCTTGTGTGGTCATCCGTGGTAACAGGAGTGAGATGCTCGGGGACCCTTTGCAACAGTGTAGTTTCCACCCTAGAAGGCAGCAGTCTTGCTTTCCCTGTGCTGTTGCCATGAATGGTGTCACATGAGATCACAGGTTATCCCAGTGGTGAGGAGGAAAGGGGACAGTAGTGACCACGTGCATGTGTGCACAGCATCTCTGTTGAGGACCTCTGTTTATCCCATTAGTGACTGGCAGTGGTTACATCAGTGGGCACTGCACAGCCCTCTTACAGCTGATTCTGGTTCATCCCTGTTTGTATTTTTCTTCCGGTGATTCAGCCTCTTCCCTCTGGGGCAGGGACTGTGGTATAACGTTTCAGAACTCACTTGATGACTCTTCATGGCTCACCTGAGTGATCCCAGGTCTGAAACCCACCCTGTCCCAAACCCGACTCCTCAGGCTCTGTACTTGCTTGTCTGGCTTCCTTCTGATAAATAGACTAACGTAACTGTTGACTTGTAACTTGGTTGTACTTAGCAGTGCGTGTGTTTCCCGCAGTACTCATTGAAATAATAACAGTGGCACTGGTCGTGTACGCCTGCCGTGTTTGCCGAGTGCTGGGAACTGATAGGCAAGCTTCACATCCCTTGGCCTGAAATTGAGAATGGTTCTAGAGCCCAAACCTTCTGTAGGGCAAGTGTTATATGAACAGCGGGAGTTCATACGTAAAATTTGACTGCAGGTACCCAATGCGTGCTCACGCCTACGGCCGTTTCCCCAGCCTCTTATGCACAAAACTATTAAATGTTGTACTTTAGTTTTAGGCTATGTATAGAAGGTATGTTTGAAACACAAGGCAATTTTGTGTTTATGCTTGGGCCCCATCCCAAAATATTTAATTCTATAAATGCAGATATTTAAAAAGGAAATCTGGAAATCCAAAATCTGAACAAGGAACCCTTGGCCTGCCTTACTATTGTGTGATTGTGACGAGAACTCTGTAAGTATCCCCATATTATAAATGAGAGAGGGAGCTGGGGGGGAGGTGGCGGCGGCAGCGTTGCACACCTTTAATCCCAGCACTCGGGAGGCAGAGGTGGGTGGATCTCTGTGAGTTCGAGGCCAGCCTGGTCTGCAAATCGAGTTCCAGGACAGCCTCCAAAGCCACAGAGAAACCCTGTCTCGAGAAACCAAAAAGAAAGAAAATAGAAGGAATTTTATTTAGGAGAGAGGCAGCTCCTAAGTTTAGCTTTTGTGCGCAAATGACTCCATTAAATTTGTGCTCTCTGGTGGGGCTGGAGGAGCCAGTGAGCAAAGCAGCCTGTCCATGAAGCTCACCTGGGCACTCAGACCCGGAGGGAGAGTTGGCAGAAATTGCTCGGCCACCGATTGATGTTTGGATGGGAAGTAACATGGATGAATCCTCCCATCTGCGAGCTCTGGGCCCAGGGAGCAGGGGTGGGGTGGGGTGGGGGGTGGGGGGAGGCTGAGCAAATGCACTCAGGCCCAGGGCAGGAAGGGAACGGGAAAGGGAGTGTGGAAAACTGCTGAGGAGTCAGGGGCACTCCCTCTCACCAAGAGCCCGTCCGCCCAGTTCTGTCCCTTTAGCACGTGTCTCCTGAGGCTGGATAGATGTGTCTGTCTGCCTCCAGTGAAGTTCTTTTGCTTTCTTGGTGTACCTGGGCTGGGCTGCTACAGCTCTCTAGTTGCTCTTGTGGCTGTGATTTTGAAGTCAGTTCTGCAGAAGTTCTAACGGCATGCTTGGATTCTCCCCCTCTACAACAGAGTGGCACAGTAGACGGAGACCATCTAGGTAGGATGCTATACTTGGGAAGGGACCCAGTTCTCTCCCAGGTGCTCCTAACAGAGCCTTTGGGCCACACCAGGGGCCCAGTCCCAGGGGCCCTCGCATTACTAATGCACGCACTGTTCCCTGGGAGTGAGCCAGACTAGGCTGTAGGTGGTGCCTCGGGTTCCTCTGGAATGCGATTGCTTGCCCTTGTTACTGTGACATATCTTAGCTTCAGACCCCTGTCTATAAACTCATGGTGTAAGAACACTGGGTTAGATACAGCTCTGGGTTCAGATCCTGTAGGTTTGGAGTCCCTGTGTGACCACAGGGAGATTCTTGTCCCTCTCCATCATCCTTGTCCACCCTGTAAGTGTCATCCCTGCAGAGGGCTCCTCCCTTTTATCAGCTTGCTCACTTGCTTGCTTGCTCGGTAAGTAGGTGTGTTCATTGTTGCCTTCCCAGCTTTCTGGTGCTTCTGGGGCTCTCACCTGGTATGCAGCTGGGATTAGCTGGGACATTCCAGGACAACACTGTAGTTACTAGCACAGCAGTCAGGTCTAGAGTTCTCAAGCAAGTGTGCCAGGGTCCCCGGCACCACACCTCACAGGCATGAATAGAGAGATGGATCTTTGGAGAAATGAAGAGGATCCGGTGTCCGGACACAGCTGGGTAATCAACCACATCCACTATTTTATGTGCTGGTGACTGTCCTTTGCCTTTTAAACATGCACCCTCTGACAGTTTGTTTCCCTACTATTGTTTAGATTTCATTCCCTTTGTGTGTGGGGGATGGCGTGGGGGCACATGCCACAGCACGCGTGTGGAGGTCCGATGACAGTTTGTTGGGAGTAGGATCGTCTCCTTTTACCGTGTTTGCCTGTGGGAACTCAGGTTGTTCATGGGGCTTGTCAGCCAACGTCTTTACCCACCTCTCCTCACCCCACCCCCAACTGTGTTTTACAATGAAATAAAAAAAAACTAATGCAGGGGTTGTCGTTGGCTTGGTTTCTGAGACAAAGGCATTCTGTGTGGTCCTGACTGGCCTTCAGCTCACAATCCCCCTGCCTCAGCCTTTGGAGTCCTGGGATTACAAGTGTGTGTCACCATGCCTGACTATTTAATTTTATTTTGGAAGGAAGGACAAATGAAAGTTTATGTTGGAAGAAAAATGCTGGGCCTCTTTGTTTTGTAGCTTAACTCCCAAGTGGGCATTGTTATATGCTCACCAGGTCAATTTGTAAAGTGCCATTTTGAGTTTAAAAAAAGAAAACCCTCCATCTTTTTACTGTGGAAAGGTTTAGACGTATGAAAAGCACCAGAGAATACTGTGGCCCTTGACACACCGTGCCTGTTCCCTGTGCTCTCAAGGCCAGTTTTCCTTCATTTGGGCACCCACCTAATACCTCTGACATAACTGTTTGCCTATCAACCCACCTAACTCCTCGCCAGCTTTTGGAGACAGGGTTTCAGTGTGTACCTCAGGCTGGTTTTGAACTCAGCACTCTTCTGTCTTAGCATAGGGTTTTGGAATTACAGGTGTGTATCACCCATCCCTGGCTTTACCCTATGGTTTTGATTTTCTTAAACCAAATTCTAAATGACATACTATTTTATTCAAAGTGTGCTTCGGATGCCCTAAGGATTTGGGTAAGGCAAGGAGGGAAGTTCCGTCTTCAGCCATCTGAAGACAGAAGTGTCAGGGAGGGGTCTCTTTATGGTACCTGGGGTGCTTTGTAGACTCTTTGCTCTCCCAGGGGCTTTCCTTCTGCTGTCCCTCTGCCCCCTCCAAGTTGGAAACCACACTTTCCCAACGTTTGCAGAGCTGGCTTGCTTCTGCGAGAGAGAGGCATGAATATGAGACACACTCACCCTGAGGGGAAGTAAGTGGCCCTGGATGGTGGTGGTTCTGCATCTTGGAGCCTCTGAATGTTACTTTAACCACGGAGGGTGGGCACCTGTAAAATATGTTTGTTTTCTGCCCTTTCTCACAGACTGTGCTGGATATCGTTGTTGTTAATGCTTTTGAGACAGGGTTTTCCTGTGCACCCCAGGCTGGCCTCGAACTTCTGATCCCCAGGCCTTGCCTGCCCCAGTGATGAGGCCACAGTGTGTGCTACCTTCTTGCCTGCCCCAGTGATGAGGCCACAGTGTGTGCCACCTTCTTGCCCGCCCCAGTGATGAGGCCACAGTGTTTGTTATGGGACACTTTTGGAGGCCACTTTCTGTACCGTAGAGTTAGAGTGCTTGTTTCCACAATTTATTATCGCCCTCACCGAGATTTGGATCCCTTTGGTGAATGTTTCTGTAATTGCTGGTGAGAAATCACTGAAACCTTGCTGGGCAAGGTCAACAGCAGCTTGAGCTGTGTAAAGCTAAGAAGTCAAGTGAGGGTGAACTTTTATTTCCATGAACTCAAGGGTTTTATGGTATGTGACTTTCGGGAGATCTTGTGACTCCTCATCTTGATCTTTGGCTTTATCTAAGGAAGCTGCTATTTAACCCCTTCCTCACACGGGTGTCGTTCTACTGTGTCACACTGCATCCCACACTGTATCTCACTGCATCCCACACTGCATCTCACACTGCATCCCTTCACTGCATCCCACACTGCATCCCTTCACTGTATCACACACTGCATCTCACTGCATCCTTTCACTGTACCACACACTGCATCTCACTGTATCCCACACTGCATCCCACACTGCATCACTCACTGCATCACACGCTGCATCACACACTGCATCTCACTGCATCTCACTGCATCCCACACTGCATCTCTCCACTGCGTCCCACACTGCGTCCCACACTGCGTCCCACACTGCGTCCCTTCACTGTATCGCACACTGCATCCTCCACTGCATCCCTCCACTGCATCTCACTGCATCCCTCCAATGCATCTCACACTGCATCCCACACCGCATCCCTTCACTGTATCACACACTGCATCTCACTGCATCACACACTGCACACTGCATCCCACCACTCTGTCTCTTCACTCTGTCCATCTACTGCATCCCACTGTATCTCACCACTGTGTCCCTCCACTGCATCCCACCACTGTGTCCCCACGGCTCTGTCCCTCTCTGCACTCCTCCACTGCCTTGATGCACAGTACAGCAACCACCTATCTCTCATTTCAAATGTGGCTCAAGAAAAGTTTCGAAAGGTCATTTACATGGCTGTGTACACAGGAAATTTGGAAAATGTGTTTGTGGACTAATTTCATCTTCCTGCTGAATGTTTGGAAGGGGTTGGGATCTGGAAATGTGCTTTGAAACGCTTTGATGCCATGGGTGTTTTCTTTAGCCACCGAAGGACTCAAGCTTTAGACCTTACAGAAGAGTCTTATGTTGTTAAAAGTGACTTGACCCTCGGATGTGACGCGAGTCCCATGAAATCCAAACACTCAGGATCCCAGCTCCCAGGAGCCCAAGGAAATAGCGAGACCTTATCTCACAAATATTAAAACAGACCAAAGAAACGAATAGTTATATTTTCATCAAACAGCCCACTTCCTTTCTGATGGTCTTTAAGGGGAGGTGAGAGACGATTGTTTAAATCTCCCTCTCAGTGCTCAGGTCCATTTCACCCAGCAGCTCTCCCTGGGAGCACGGCAGCAGTGTGCGGAAGCCAAGCCATGTCCCCACCAGCTGTGTCAGTTTGTCTGTTCTCACACCCAGGTCAGGGTTGCATAGTTGTGTGAGGTGTGCTTGGGAGGCTAAGAGGGTGGAATGCTGGAGAGATTCCAGAGGCTGTTGGTAAACACAGCACTTAGCTTCTCTCAGTGACTCAGAGCTCAGATTTAAGTGGGGAAAGTAAGCACGTGTCACAGTATGGGAAAGAAAAGGAAACTGCTCATGTGTAAGGCTTGGGTCTTAATTCCGCCCCCCCCCCCCGCAAGACTCTGCATGGAATTCAGCAACGTGTAATCAATTAAACTGTGTCTGGCTGGCACTGTGGAACCCTCTCTACTTATTGCCCTGTTTAAGGATTCATGTGATCAACCAAGTGTAGGATCAGAAAGCTGTTCTTGTTGTGTGCCCATCCTGCTTGCTTGCCATGTGTGGCAACTCAGCCTTCTTCTTCCCAGAGTTCTCTCTCTGCCTGGAAGTCCTGCCTATCTCTCCTGCCTAGCTATTGGCTGTTCATCTTTTTATTACACCAGTCACAGCAATGTATCTTCACAGTGAACAAACATCCCATTACAGTGTGTGTGTGTGTGTGTGTGTGTGTGTGTGTGTGTGTGTGTGTGTGTGTGTGTGTTGGGGGGGGTTGGACAGGGAGAGCCCAGGACACTTTCCACATGAAAGAAAATACTTTCTGCTCGAGGATGATGAGGTTTTAAAGTGCCTGTTTGCAGACAACAGAACTGTTTTGTTGTTTGTTGTTTTTGTTGCACAAACCAGAATACTGTGAATGGAACCAAGAGGGTGCATGCCTAGCCAACTCAATGGGAATGCCTTTGTATGTGAGCACACCAAAGTGGAGAGAGGAGGTTACTGACATTCGTGCCATTCCTCTCAGGCCTGGGGGCTGAGCAAACCTTGGCTCCTTGGGAACTCCTCTGTAGCTCAGGCCAACCAGCAAGCAGCCTCTTAACACCAGCACCTGTTAAGAACTGTCCTTTGCTTTTCATCCTCCCCTCCCCTCTCCTCCCTCATCTCCCCTGCCTTCTCTCTCTTCCTGGATTCTCTGAGATAAGATCTAATGATTAGGCTATGAACTCACTGTGTACACCAGGCTGGCCCCCAGTTCTGTGACCCTTCCGTCTCAACCTCCGGAGTGTTGTGGTCACAGGCTTGCAGGCTCACTGTGGTTTCTCCACGGACACAATGACCCTCTCCTCTTGTTTGTGGTACGCATTCCCTGTTTTGTCAGAGCTGCCTTTTCTGGAAGGCACTGAGGAATGGAAAAGGTTAGCAGCGTGTTCTGCTGAGTTACTGTTTGTCTTGGAAGAAATCCAACCTAGCCCTGTTACTTTTACTGTTATTATTAAGTAAAAATTTGTCATGATGCTGTCCTGAGCAGGCCTCTGCGGCCCACAGAAGGGTGCTGGATAGCCTGAGAGCATAGCTAATGTTTTTAAGTGGTTTTTTCATTTTTATTTTTAAAAAGATGTATTTTGCTTTAGTTTTGGTGTTAGGGGTTGTTAGTTTTTCAAGACAGGGTCTCACTATGTAGCCCTGGGTGGCCTAAAAGTTGCTGTGCACACCATGCTGACCTCAAACTTAGAGAGATCCTCCTGCCTCTGCCTCCTGAATGTTGATCAAAGCCCCATCTTATTCTATTTAATAATATGTACGTGTATGGGTTTGTGCGTCTGAGTACATTGTGCCTATGGAGGGCAGAGGAAGGCATCAGAGCCCCTGGAGCTGGATTTATGAGCAGTTCACTGCCCAGTGTAGGTGCTGAGAACTGAACTCTGGTCCTTTGCAAGAGCAGTGTGTGCTCTTTGCTGCTAAGCCAACTCTTCAACAACCATGAAAGGCCCCTTTCTAAAGGATTTTAATTTTTAGAGTCGTTTTCGGTTCACAGCAAAACTGAGCAGAAAGTGCGGGTGTCTGCTACTTAAGTGCTCAGTGTCCCAGGGCCCGGTGACATCCCCCACCAGACTGGCGCATTTTTTAAGAATGGGTCAGCTTGTTGACAGGTCATTATTCCCTGGAACCCATGGTTTACCTGGGAGTTCACTGTAATTTGTGTGCATGTGTGTGTATCTGCACAGGTGTGATATGTGTGTTTGTAACTCATGGTTTACCTTGGAGGGTTTTTGTTTGTTTGTTTGTTTTTGTTTTTCAAGACAGGGTTTCTCTGTGGCTTTGGAGCCTGTCCTGGAACTCGCTCTGTAGACCAGGCTGGTCTCAAATTCACAGAGATCTCCTGCTTCTGCCTCCTGAGTGCTGGGATTAAAGATGGGCACCACCAATGCCTGGCTCCCTTGGCGTTCCCTGTAATTTTTGTGCATGTTTGTGTGTGTGTACAGGTATGATGTGTGTTCCTGTATACTAGCGAAGGCTTGCACATGCCACACACTAGTGTGAAGAGCACAGCCTCGGCTGTTGACTCTCCCCTTTTACTTGGTTTGGGGACAAGGTCTCTTTGTTGTTTACCACAGCATATGCCAGCTGCCGGACTGCACATGCTGGGTTAGCTGCCTGAGAGCATCTGGGCACATGCATCCCTGTCCCATGTCCCATCTCAGTGAGGGCACCAAGGCGGCCGATGTGCACTTCTGTGCCCGGCTTTACCTGGGTTCTGGTGAGTTGAACTCACGTCCTCATGCCTGCATGGCAGACATTTTACCCATCCAGCTTACTTCCCCCAACGCCACTGCATTTTTAATTAATTAATTAATTAATTAAAAAGTTACATTTAACGAGATAAAAATAAGATAGTACCTGTTTTTTGTTTGTTTGTTTGTTTTAAAACAACTTTAAATTAGAATGAGGACTCTGACCTGGCCTTTCTTGCGAGCACACTTAAATGTTAGTGTGTGGGTTACATAAGGCCATTTTCATGCAGATGTCTGATGTTCTTTGAGCATCTTCCCACCCCACATCAACAGCCTCCTAAATTCCCCTGGGAGCCATTTAGCAGCTGCTCCCACACATCCTGTGAGTGCGTGAGTGCATGGTTTTATGTGTCTGCATGAAATCCAGCACCGTGATCATCTCCTGCTGTATTCATTTCCCCACAGACAGTGTTACTCCTCTCCTCATAGCTGAAAAGAAGCCGTGGAGAAGGTAAATTGCATGGCATCAGCCGTTTCTGATGCTGGACACCTGGTTAGCACCACGTTCATCTGCAGTGAATAGCACTGAGGTAAACACTGGTGTGCGCTTGTCTGTGGTGTCCTCAAGGCAAATGCCCAGGAGTGACACATGTGGCTGAGTCGTGTGTAAGATCAGTCTGTTGTTAGTTTCTCAAAGACACCTCCATAGGGCTTAAACTAGTGTCCGTTCCCATTACCAGTGTGTAAGTGTCCCTTGTGTTACTTCACCAGCATGACACACACACACACACACACACACACACACACACATAAATACGCACACGATACCCTTTCTTGTGTGGTCCTCAGGGTTGTACAACAAGCATTCTTACACAGTGAGCCATCTCTCTAGCTCATTACCTGGTTTCCTTTTTTTCCTGAGACAGGGTTTCTCTGTGTAGCTTTGGAGCCTATCCTGGCACTCGCTCTGGAGACCAGGCTGGCCTTGAACTCACAGAGATCCACCTGCCTCTGCCTCCGGAGTGCTGGGATTAAAGGCGTGCACCACCACTGTCTGACATTACTTGGTTTTCTAACAAAGCCATTTTGAGTATGGTGAGATGGAACCTCAGTGTACATGTACTATGTCTTTCCCCCTTCCTTCCTTCCTTCCTTCCTTCCTTCCTTCCTTCCTTCCTTCCTTCCTCTCTCTCTCTCTCTCTCTCTCCCTCTCCCTCTCCCTCTCCCTCTCCCTCTTTCTCCCCTCCCTTCCTCCCCTCCCTCCCTAATTGAAAGAGGCATAAACACAGGTCCTTTCCATGTGGCTTTTAGTTCTGGGCTTTTTGTTCTTTATGTGACAGGGCAACTGTGATGAGCCCCAGAGAACCACTTGGGGAAGCCTGGCCAAGGGACCTGGAACCAGACTTAGACCAGAAGGGAGGTGATAGAAGTTGGTCTGCTGTGAAGGACAAACCGTGCTGGGTGGCGCTATGTGGCACTTGTGTGATAGTTAATGGCAGAGCTTGGTGCGTGAGAGATGGTTTCCTCAAGAGTGAAGAGTTGAGACTCATTCACTGGCCGTGAAGTGGTAGCACTGAGCAGAGTTCAAGCTCTCTCACTGTGTCGTTACAGTGTAGGGTCTCCTGGGATCTTCTGGGTGTCATACCTGCTTTTGGTCAGGATTGCCCAAAGTTCCTTCTAGAAGCACAGCTCTGTGGCCTTCACTGCCGGTAGTGGAGGTTACGTATGGGCTTTTCACTGAGGCGAGTGATGTATGTGAAAGAGATAGGAAATGCATTTCTAGCTTTGGGTGCCGGGGTGTCAAACTGTGATATTTTTAACCCGGGTTAACTTGTTAAAATAAGCACCAATAGTGTTGCTTGCTGAGCTCCCTCTGACCAAGCCTTAACACCTTTAGAACACCGTCTATGTGGGGAGGCACCTCCCCTTTAACTTTCTGTCATGAAAGTATTTAAGTGCCTGGAGAAGCAGGAGCAGTGTGACAAAATCTGTATGCTACCCCTTGTATTCAACAGCTGTCAGTTGAGTGTGTGTGTATGGTGTGTGTGTGTGTGTGTGTGTGTGTGTGTGTGTGTGTGTGTGTGTGTGTGTGTGTGTGTGTACAGTACACACATATATACATACCAGTTAAAATTTACAGTTAAAAATTACATCATGACATCTAAACTACTTTTCTCTTATTTTTATTTTGTTTGTATGGGTGCTGTGTGTCTTCAAGTATGTCTGCGCATCATGTGACTGCAGTGCCCATACAGGCCAGCAGGGGGCGTCAGATTCCCTGGGACTGGAGTTACAGATGGTTGTGAGCTACCCCTCTGGGTGCTGGGAATTGAACCTGGGTCTCCTGCAAGAACAGCCAGTGCTCTTAACTGCTGAGCCATCTCTCAGGCCTCCATCCTGACATCTTTACTACATACAATAGAGCTATTGGTATCTCCTAATATCTCTCTCCTACATGACTACAATTCCACCATCAGAAATCACAGAAAATTGGGGCTGCAGAGATGGCTCAGCAAAGAGCTTGCCTTGCAGATATGAGGAGTTGAGTTTGGTAGCCAGACCCATGTAAAAAGGTCCTCCAGACATTGTCCTCTGCCCTCCATAGTAAGTGTGCATCTGTGCACACTCACACATGTGCCACACACAATAAAAACCAAGAAATTAACAGTGATGTAATTTGTCTCCCTTTCCCCTTTCTCTCTTTCCTTCTTTTTTAAAGTTTGCCTAGTTGCCTCCTAGTCCCCCCCCCCACAACTGGATTTAACCAAAAGCAACACATCACCTTTTATTGTTTCCCAGTTTCTCTACTTTCTGCCTGGGAAGCAGCTTGTGTGCCTTCCACCTCCCATTTGATACTCTTCTTAGTTGTTGACTTGTTAAAGGTCCAGACCAGACCAAGTTTCTTGCTTTTTTTTTTTTTTTTTTTTTTTTTGTTGAGATTATCTTGCAAATCAAAGATTCAGGAATCTTTTTTTTTTTTTTTAAGTGAAATAGATATTTTCTAGGTCCATGATGCCAGGTTGTTCACCACCTCTGACAATGGCACTTCTGAAGACTGTTTTGGAGGCCATCAACAAAGGCAGCTGAAAAGTGGTGTAGAAAGATGCAGAGCTGAGTCCCCCACATCACCAAATGGCCTCAGACAGTAACTGCTGAACCAACAGTCTTCTCTGTGTGTGCACTCTGGTCGTTTTTTAAGAACAGCAGTTAGGCGCACACTTGCCTGGGGAGCTGGTGGCTGTTTCGCCATCTGTGCATTGTGTCATGCTGTAGAATATGTGGAGAGATTGTTTTTTACTAGGATAGCCGGGTACCAAGCCAGCCACATTCTTTCATAGGTGTTTAAGGGAGACACACCCAAATGTAAAGTGCCTGGCCCAGGAAGAGAAATGCCCTGGTGTCGGCAGAGCAAACATTCCCATCTGTTTAAGGCTTTCTTAACAGAGGCATTGAATCTTAGCCTGCCTGGCCTGTGCTTCAGTGAGTCGAGGGGAATTCGCCAGTAAACATTTGAGGATATTTTGGATTCCCCTCTTGTCTCCCCCCTTTGGGTGGGTCCCTCCATATTCTCTGTTCCCTATCAGGAGATCAGACCTGGTGTGGCTTGGAAGTAAACATGTTACTCTGCCAACATAAAGTGGTTTAGAAATGTTAATCTATTTTACCAAGCCAGCATTTCTGGCCATACATATTTTAAGCTACCATAAAACATGTACCTGCCACACTCAGGAATGTGCCGAGGGCAAGTATCAAAGCCTGCCGAGGGAGGCTGGGAGTGTGTTTTGCTGTGTTGTAGGGCTATACCCTGACAACCTTCAGGAGGCCTGGGGTTCTGTCAGGGAGCGGCTTATAAATATCGAAGACAGCTCATTTATCCATCAACCGATTCCTGCAGGTCCCAATGGTACCTATATGTCCATTCAGGAACAGTGCCCTGTCAGGGGCTTAAGCCTGTTGGCACCTGCCTGAGTTAGCTGTTGGTCCGGCCAGCCATAGCCCTCTGAGCCTAGCAGGAGAGGCAGCTGGATGGAAAAGCTCTTTGCTTGTTGCTGGCTCCGCTGAGAGATAAGTTTCCTGGGCCTCCTGACCAAAGCGTCGAGTCACTCACTGGTTTGTGTTTGATGCTTGTGTTCTCAGTGTTTGTCATGTTGTTATTTTCATTTGGTGGGACGCCAGCTGCCTGTCAGTCTTGTTACTAGTGGGTTTAGTGATCTGTAATTGGCGACAGGGCTTTTGCACCCAAGCCATCTATCTCTAAAGGATCAGAACCTTGTTTGGGTGGTTCCACACATCTGTCTTAAGTATTCGTTGAAGGAAAGGACACAGTAAGATTTTTAAGTATACTGAAGAATTTCTATATTTGGGAGAATAGGGATGGAGGTCACAGAGAGAGTAAACATTTGAGGATATTTTGGCTTCCCCTCTTGTCTCCCCCCTTTGGGTGGGTCCCTCCATATTCTCTGTTCCCTATCAGGAGATCAGACCTGGTGTGAGTATGGGCTTGGTAGGGGCAAAGCCCTGGGTTTAGTCCTCAGCGTCAAAACAAAGGTGGCAGCGAGAATTCTATATTGTAAATTGAAGAATAGGAATTGCCTATGTTAGATCTTGCTGTCACCATTTACATTATACATTCTCAGTAAATAGCTACTAAAGCATTAAAAAGTTTTTTTTAAAAGCTACAAAAACAGCGTCGTAGGGTAGGAGCAAGATGAGGTTTTAGTTCATTGGCACTGCAGTTACCATATTGTGTTTTTGCCTTACAGTCACTTTCTATTACATACATTTATTTATTGTAAATGTATTCATGGGCTCATGGATATGACAAGGCCCACATGTGGAGATCAGAGGACGGCTGGTGGGAGTCGGCTCTCTCCTCCCGGCATGTGGCCCTGGGGATTGAACCCAGTTTATCAAGCTTTGTGGTGGCCACCTTTCTCACTGAGCCACTTGCAAAAGCACAGTGAGGTTTATATCATGCAGTTCTTCATGAAGTTAAAACAAGAGGCTCTTCTGAGCCGTTCAAGCTCTCCTGGTTCCACTCCTCGTGCAGAGGGGCCCATGGTGGCCGGGTGACTGGGAGTGCAGGGCACCCTGGAGTGGCTCTGTGCACCTTTGCCTTCCTTCCTGCTAAGCGTCTCTGCTTCCCAGGTCTTCTTGGGCTTCACTTGGTGAGAGAGGTTGAGTGAGATGCATGGCCTCCAACAAGGCTCATGGGAGCCGCTGAGCTCCAAGGTGCTCAAGTCTGATTCTTCACCCGCCTGGGTGCTGGTATGCACGCGTGTGGTGTGGTGTGCGCCGCTGACAGCTTCCCTTCAGTCCAGTGTGTGATCAGATTGTCTCTCTTTCCTCCACAGCCATCCTGCAGAGGGCCTGGTGGGCATGGACACCTCTTCCCTACCTTAGTGTGACCGTTCCAACACAAAACTGCTAAGGCCCTCTAAGGGGCGCCGGTGCCGGGAGAGGCGTCCCCGGGCCGCAGAGCCATGCCTTTCGGCCTGAAGCTTCGCAGGACTCGGCGCTACAATGTCCTGAGTAAGAATTGCTTTGTTACCCGGATCCGCCTTCTGGACAGCAATGTCATCGAGTGCACCCTGTCAGTGGAAAGCACAGGGCAGGAGTGCCTCGAGGCGGTGGCCCAGAGGCTGGAGCTGAGGGAGGTGAGTGGAGCACGTGTCCCTGTGTGTGTTGGGGACGGGGGGGGGGGGGACGGTGGAAAGGGGGGGGCTTGGAAGAACCAGCTATCTGCTAACATGTCGGCACCTGCCGTGTCTTTAGCCTAGGTGTGTGTTTAGAAGAACCTGCTATTCTTAGTGTGGGTGTGACCTGACCAAGCTCCGGTGGCTCAGGGCACCACTGCTGATGCCAGAGGGAAGGGCCTACAGTTTGGGTGGGGAAGGGGGTTTCCTTTCGTTTCCCTTGTGAGATTTTTAGGGGGAGGTAAGAATGAGAGACTCGCCCACCAAAGTCACTTTTACCCCCTTGAAAACAGTTGAGTGGGCAGTTGGCATTCAGGTTTTATGGCTGCGTCACAAGGAGAAGCCAGCCACCCACGTTCCGGATGGCTGCAGCTGACTTTTGTTTGTTTCTCTCTCTCCCCCTTCCCTCAAAGAAAAGGAGCAAAATAGCATTTAAAGTGAGAGTGACCCAGAAACATCGAGAAAGCACTTTTTAATAATTAAAAAAAGATAAAACTGTACGTGTGTGTGTGTGTGTGTGTGTGTGTCTGTCTGTCTGTCTCTGTGTATGTGTGTGTGTCTATCTGTGTGTGTGTCTGTGTCTGTATGTGTGTCTGTGTGTGTCTCTCTGTATGTCTGTGTGTCTGTGTGTGTATATGTGTGTCTCTGTGTCTGTGTGTGTGTGTGTGTCTGTATCTGTGTGTGTATGTCTGTCTCTGTGTCTATGTGTCTGTGTGTGTGTCTGTGTGTGTATGTGTGTGTCTCTGTGTGTGTGTGTGTCTGTATCTGTGTGTGTATGTCTTGTCTCTGTGTGTGTGTCTGTATGTGTGTGTGTTTGTGTGTGTGTCTGTGTGTTTGTGTGTCTGTGTGTGTGTGTGTGTGTGTCTGTGTCTCTGTGTATGTGTGTGTGTGTCTGTATGTGTGTGTCTGTGTCTGTGTGTCTCTCTCTCTGTGTGTCTGTATCTGTGTGTGTATGTCTGTCTCTGTGTGTGTGTGTGGTGTGTGTGTCTCTCTGTGTGTGTGTGTGTGTGTGTGTGTCTGTGTGTGTGTGTGTGTCTGTATCTGTGTGTGTATGTCTGTCTCTGTGTGTGTGTGTCTCTGTGTGTGTCTGTGTGTCTGTGTGTGTCTGTGTGTCTGTGTGTGTCTGTGTGTCTGTGTGTGTGTGTGTGTGTCTGTGTGTGTGTGTGTCTGTATCTGTGTGTGTATGTCTGTCTCTGTGTGTCTGTGTGTCTGTGTGGGTGTCTGTGTGTCTGTGTGGGTGTCTGTGTGTTTGTGTGTGTGTCTGTGTGTTTGTGTGTGTGTGTGTCTGTGTGTGTTTGTGTGTGTGTATGTCTGTCTCTGTGTGTCTGTGTGTGTGTGTCTGTGTGTGTGTGTGTGTCTGTGTGTGTGTGTCTGTGTGTGTGTCTCTGTGTGTGTGTGTGTGTGTGTCTCTGTGTGTGTGTGTCTCTGTGTGTGTGTGTCTCTGTGTGTGTGTGTCTGTGTGTCTGTGTGTGTCTGTCTGTGTGTGTGTGTGTTTGTGTGTCTGTCTGTGTGTGTCTGTGTGTCTCTGTGTGTGTGTGTCTGTGTGTGTGTGTGTGTGTGTGTGTGTGTGTGTGTGTGTGTGTGCAGGCTAGAGGACAGCCTTGGGTAAAATTCCCAGGAGTGCTGTCCCATCCTTTGACAGAGTCACTAAACCTGGAGCTCACTGGATTGTCTAGTCTACAAGAGGTCCTCCCGTCTCTGCTCCACACCCTCAATCCTTGGGACTCCAAGCATGCCATATCTGTGATGTTTATGTGGGTTCTGGGGATTGAACTCCTACCCCTCTGCTTGTTGTTAAGTGCTTCACTGCCAGACCTGTCTTCTCATCCCCAGGGAGGGCTGTTAAAACTGGCATTTGTTCCTTTGGGCTCTATGGATGCCATTCTTTTTGGTGTGTGCTCTGGTTTTTGGAGACAGGCTCTCACTTTGTGACCCAGGCAGGCCTCTGACTGGTCATCCTTTTGCCCCAGACTCCCAGCTAGGATCACAGCCATGCTCCACCACACTGCAGGTCCCCATTGGAAGGGACTTGGTGCAGCAGGGTTCCAGCCTTTCTCCTTGCAGCTTCTTCCCCAGGGTGACTGTGGTTCTCTGGGGGGCTTTTGTTCCTGAACACTCCTGTTCCTTGCTGTCCTTCATGTTTGGATTGTGGCTCCAGCATTGGGGTGAGCTGTCTGTCCAGGTTCATTTTCAAGTGTAGCCAGAGACTGTCCTCAGCAGCAGATGAGTAGAGCTGGGTTGCTGACATGAGAACTCACTGGGAAAGGTCCTGGCCATGCCAGTGGCAGCTAGCTAGCTGTCCTTTGTTTAGTGGTGGTGTTTTGCAGTATACATACTTAAACATATCTAAATTCCTAATAAATTATGTAGCACTGGAAAAGTAGTCAGGTATTTTGCTTTTTGAGTACTCCTAGTCCTAGTATTAGGTCATTCATATGCATGAACTCATTATAATATATGTAAATCGCTGTAAGAGCAGGTAGGGTTTGTTGTGTTGGCATTGGCTCAGGTTATAATTCCGAAGTTTACTTGCAGAGTGACTGTGGAGAAATTACCGAACCCTTCTGGCCTCTGTTTCCTGACCTGTAAATTGTGAATAGTGACGCTTACTTTGTGGTCCTCTTGTCAGTCTTAAAAGCCATTCAGTCTGGAAATATGGAGTGCTTCCTCCAGTAATCCATAGTTGTTCACACTTAAATCTCTTTAAAAATGATTAAATAAAACTTGAGTGACTTCCTTAGCACTTGATGGCCACTTGGGAACATTAGGAGGGTCCAGCACTTAGGTGACAGGTGAAGACTGAATGCCACCTGCAGAGTAAGGCCAGGATGGTGCCTGTTGTTAGTCACTCGGTGTATAGACTGGTGTATGACAGTGGTCAAAGCCTGCCTGAAAGGAGACTAGGGTGGCTCAGTGGGCTGAGCTGCTGGAGGATGAAGGCATGAGGTCTCTAGCACACACATCAAAGGCTGAGTGTGACAGTGTGGGCCAGGAAGCCAGAACCGGGGCTCAGAGATGGATGGGTGTGTCCCCAGGGCTCTGGCCAGCTGCTGGAGAACCGAGCTCCAGATTCAGTGAGACCCTTTCTAAAAGTAAAGCTCTTGGACACGTTGGGATGTGTCAGCCTCTGGCCTCCACACACTGCTTGGGTGAGCACACACACACACACACACACACACACACACACACACACACACTCACACACACACTCACTCACACACACACACACACTCACTCACACTCACACACACTCACACACACATGCACACACAGAGTCCTGCTGCATTAGGCATCCAGGTAAAAAAGATGAAGGGGCCATCCTTAAGCACAGGGAGCTGGATTTGGATTTTCAGGGAGGAGGAAGTAAGGGCAGCTCCCCCTGTTGGGGTGGTGGTGGTGAGGGAGTGGGTGAGGGTGGGGAGATGGGGGTAGGGTGTGTGTGTGTGTGTGTGTGTGTGTGTGTGTGTGTGTGTGTGTGCGCATGTGTGTGTATGTGTGTTGCAGAGGCATCTCTCCCATCTACCAGCAAAACTCTGGGGAGCAGTGAGAGCTGAGGGGTGTTGGGACATGCGTGCAGTACTGCTTCCTTTCTGCCAGCTCTGGCTTCCTCTGAGAGGTCAAAGGGCAACCCTAGTCAGCTAGGATAAAGGGAGCAGCTCAGAAGCTCCTGTCAAGGGTGCATTGTTGTGTGATTGACAGCTCATAGCTAAGGTGCGGTCCAGCCTTCCTGCTGCCTTTGTCCTGACTGAGTTTGTCACCTCTGAGCAAATCACTTTCTCTTTGGGTCTTCCACTTTCATCCTGTGACAGATAACATTGGAGCCATGACCCTTCCTAGTCCATCCCAGCTCCTCCCCAACTAAAGGAGAAAAAACAGGCTCCGCACATGCCTCCAACAAGAATGTCCTGCACCCAAAATTGGAAGTAGGAGGGGCCAAACACAGGATTGCTCCCCCCACCATTGGCCTTGTATTTTGTGGGTACCAATTACCCAGTTTAGCCTCTTTTTCTCTTTATAAATGAGTGTTTTATTCGAAGCTATCAGCTGTAGCCATTCATCTTCCATGGTCGGCTGTCTTCATATGTAAAGATTTTCAGACATGGGGACTCAGTGTGCATTTCCCATCAAAGAAAGGTGAGCTCACATTACAGAGAGGGGTGTGGCCTGATTGAAGTTAATCTCCCAGCGCTTGGTAACAATTGTGACTGTCTGATGTAGGGACTGTTTGATTGGCAGGAAAACTTCATTCCTGTACCTGTGGAATCTGCCTCAGTTCTGCACCCGGCTTAACCACAGTTGGGGTTTAAAACAATCAGCCCAGGGGCCGATGAGATGTGTCGCTTTGCTGTTTCTGTTGCTGCGGTAAAGCATTGAGGGAAAGCATCTTGGGCAGGAGAGGGTGTGTTCTAACACTTTACAGTCCACTTTACAGTCTGTTAGGAGCTCAAGCAGAAGCCTGAAGGCTGGAGCTGAAGCAGAGGCCACGGAGGGGTGCTGCTTACTGGCTTGCTCTCCTTGGCTTGTTCAGCTTACAATAAGCTGAACATCCTGCTTTCTTACACAGCTTAGAGCCACCTGCCCAGGAATGGCACTGCCCATAGTGAGTTAGTCATTAATTAAGAAAAATTACCCACAGATGCACCCAGAGGCCAAT
Source organism: Cricetulus griseus (assembly GCF_003668045.3). NCBI lineage: Eukaryota > Metazoa > Chordata > Mammalia > Rodentia > Cricetidae > Cricetulus > Cricetulus griseus. The sequence continues at coordinate 5,202,508 of NC_048598.1, read as the reverse complement.
CTGGTGTAAACAGCTCCTCAGTTAAGATCTCAGGTATGTCTAGGTTTGTGTCAAGTTGAAAAACAAAAAAACAAAACAAAACAAACAAACTAAAATTGATGGTTCCCTGGGTAAAGTTACTTGCCACTAAGTTTGACCAATGACCTGAGTTTGATCCCTGGAACCACATGGTAGATGGAGAGAACTGATGCTTACACATTGTCCTCTGGCCTTCACACATACACCATGGCACAAACACTGGCGGGCTCTCTCTCTCTCTCTCTCTCTCTCTCTCTCTCTCTCTCTCTCTCTCTCTCTCTCTCACACACACACACACACACACACACACACACACACACACACACACACACACAAATACAAGACGTTTTAAGTACCAATGCTGAGTAAGAGTGCCTAGAAGTAGGTTGTGGGGGGAAATTTGTGGATTTTGAATTTTGTGTTGATTTCTTGTCTTGTGGATATTATAATTGGAAATCTTAGCTAGCTAAGTGCCAGGCCTCTACTGTAGTGATAACTGTACTTTCCTTTCAGTAGGAACAGAGGTGGTTATTTCTCAGCCTTTTCTCCTAAGTCTTTTTCACTGGGTGTGTTCTGAGGGAGTCACGCTGCCTCAGGAGAATGCTTGCTTGGCCATAGTCATGCTTGGCTTCGTGGGCCACTGTTACAGCTGCAGCTTGTTCCCTGTGTTTTCATGAAGACACTGGCTGTAAGAATGAGAATGGGCCTCTTGTTAGTTGTCGATGTGTTCCCCAGACCTACCCAGTATGGAGACTGGGTGCATACAAGATGGCCTTACAGCTCTCCAGCCATGGAGGACAGTGACTTACTTTCCAGAGTCACTGGAACGTAGCATGAAGAGCTGCCCAGAGCCTGCTTTACGGCTGCGTCTGAGGTATTTCTCATGCCCGAGAGAAGCCTTCAGCACTTGTAGGCAACTCCTCTCTTTCTCTCAGGTGGGGCCATGCCAGCTCTGCTTCTTGATTGACAACTGAAATACCGGGTGAGGCGGGCAGCCTGCTGGAGCTTAACTCGAGATCTTCTAAACTTTTGCTTCTGGCTGATTGCCTCTTCAGAATGCCTGCATTAAGATCAGGACTCTAATCCCTCGTAATTGCCAGGACGGCATGTGTAACCCTCACAGATGGCATTAAAGCCATGCCATGGGTCACAAAACTGGAGCAACCGAACCCTCAACAATCTTCTGCCATGAATAGTTAGTGTGTGCAATTACATCATCTCACTATAAGCGAGTGGTTGAAGGCTGGGGATGGAGCTTAGGGGTAGGGTGCTTGTCTGCCGCTTGTCTGCCGTGTTCGAGGTCCGGATTTGATCCCCAGCTCCACAATAAAAAGGAATCATATCAGCAACACTCCAAACTATTCTTCAGAGCACTGTGGAGTTCACAGCAGAATGGGAAGGGACAGGATTCCCCAGAGATGAGGCTCTGTCTCCTGCTTTTCTTGCCACTGGACAGTGTCTGGAAGAGCAATTCAAGAAAGGACTTGCTTGGGCTCATGCTTGAAGGGATAGACTACATTATGGGGGGAAGGCATGTCAGCACGAGTGTGCCGGTCACATTGCTTCCACAGCCACCAAGAGAGCAGTCAGGAAGTGGGGCGGGCCAATAAAGCTTCAAGGCCCACCCCCAGTGACCCATTTCCTCTGTCCAGCTTCGCCGCTTGAATATTCCACTCCACAACCTTCTCCGAGACAGTGCCACCAGCTGGGGATCAGAAGTTCAAACACACAGGCTTGTTGTGGGGACAGTTCACGCTCAGGTCACAGCACTGGCTGTCCTGCTCTCTGCTGAAACGTCTTCATTACCTGGGATCATTCCACAGTCGTTACCATGAAGGCTGGCACTGTGGCAAACATGTCTGCCACTGCAAACACTTGCTGGCATTTCACTACATATAGACATTTATACTTCTTTTAAAATGCAAAATTCCAGATAAACCCAGGACATGCTCACATGAAAATATCCATCCTCCTGGGGCTCTCCCTGCACTGCTCAGCTGGTTGTTAGTTATTGACTCAGAGATACAGTTCCTCTTGCTGGGAACCGGTTTTTACTGCCTTCTTTCTTCGTCATTATAGAATTCAAGGCACCAGAGCTGCAGGCTTAAAACTAAAATACAGCATGGGATTTATGCCCAGAGGTCACCAGAGGGTCAGCCAGGTCTGCCTTACGACGTTTGGTGCCTTGGACAGAAAGCTGGCGCTCTGGGCCCCTCTCCGGGGAATGAGGTTCCTTTAAGAGTGGGAGAGGTGGTTTCTGTTTGCCAGCTTCAGCCGCACTTCACACAGCCATGTGGCAGTGTTCGCTGGGCTGAACTTGAGCTGGGTGTGCATAGCTGTGCTTGGTGGGAGAGACAGTTCCTTGAACCAGGCATGGGGCAGGCGGGTGGGCGGGGGTAGGGGGGTGGGGGAGGGTAGGGTGGGAGGTGTTGCTTGGTACACAGATAGTTGGATTGAGACGGTATGGCCAGATTATATTTCCTTTGGTGCGACTTGTAGAGATGTGGCCGGATAAACCCGTGCTGTACCGTAACCTGAATGAAAGCCGTGTAAGAAGCTGGGGCCGGGTCTGTCCATTCCAGCGTGGAGTCACAGCTAGAGGGATGAGAGAAGCAGGCGGGAATGGAGGAGGCTTTGTTGGGTGCAGCTTGTAAGACCAGTATGAAGCTGGACACCTCACGAATGGGCTTTCCTTCCTGAAAGATAACTGAGACCAACGTTTTCAGTTAGGGCAGCACGGAGGCGTGCCTCGGACACCTTCAAGGATAGTTTATTTTGAACTAGGAACACCCACGCCCCCAAACCTTTGTGAAAGATGTTTATTAACATATACACAAGGTGCCAGGCTTTTTGGTGACATTCTTAGGTATGTATGTGCTTCGTCCATATTTATCCGCCCTCCCTCCCTTCTCCTGTCCCCTCCACCCGTCCAGTGGAAATGCTGGGACTATGGAGTGGGTCACCACACCCAGCTTGTCCTGGTGGTGGCATCGAACCTAGGGCCTTGCCCATGGCAGACAGGCACTCGACCAACTGACCTACAGCCACAGCTCCCGTAGGTCTATGTGTAAGCATGTGTATATTTATGTGCTCGTCTTTACAAGCATACATACATACATATCCTAGGATGCGCACAAGAAAGAAAAAGTGACACTCATCTTTCTGGGTCTGGTTTGTCGTGCTTAATATGCTCTCCGAGTCCGTCTGTGTTCTGAAAAAAAACATTCTTTCTCAGTTAAACTATGGTGTGTGTGTGTGTGTGTGTGTGTGTAGAGAGAGAGAGAAAGAGAGAGAGAGAGAGAGAGAGAGAGAGAGAGAGAGAGAGAGAGAGAGAATATGAGTGACACCCAGACTGATTCTGTAACTCGGCTGTAGTGAAACGAACTATCACCCGCACGAATGAGCGGGCGCCTCTGTGGAGTGCCGCCTGGAGTCCCTTTGCGTGTATCCCTGGGTCATGTGGTAGCGCCTCGACGCTGATTTCCACAGAGGCTCCTCGAGCACAGCATCAGTGTGTCCGGCCCTCCCACCCTTGCCAGCATTCCCATTGTTTTCATGGGGGTCATTTCAACTGGGGTGTGGTGGAACCCCGTGGAGTTTTGATGTGCATTTTTGTGGCAGCAAGAGGGTATTGAATGTTTCCCTTGACTGCAGATTGCCTGAGCTTCGTGTGTTCATAGGCGCCTGCTCATCCCATTTGCCTCTTCACCATAGGGCCCCACTTCTCAGGTAGTTCTGTAACTGTTTCATAGGATAATTGCGTAGGGAATCACTGGGAACTGCTTTGTGCCCTTGGGAAAAGACTATTTCAACAAATGCGAACACTACAGTTCAGTTCCCATTAGGGGTTGTTTATTTTGTTATTTACAACTCTTTACTATTTACTGTGGCTCAAGATTCGTACTTTGAGTCCCAGAACTCATTGTTTAATCTCTCTCTCTCTCTCTCTCTCTCTCTCTCTCTCTCTCTCTCTGTGTGTGTGTGTGTGTGTGTGTGTGTGTGGTCTGTGGTGAGCGTGGACATGGGTGTGTGCATGCATATGTGGTTCAGAGTTTGGTATCATGGCTTTCCCTCAGTTGCCCCCTAGTTTATTTTTTGTTTTATTTTATTTTTATTTATTATTATTTAAAAGACCTCACTAACTTGGAGGCCCCCAGTTTGTCTAGGCTGGCTGGTTCCCCACTCACTAGTACTATAGATTTATGTGCCACTGTGTCAGGCTTTTATGTGGACACTAGGAATCCAAATTGAGGTCCTCAAGATGGCTCAGCAAGCACCTCCCCAGCTCCTCACCCCTGCCTGGCATTGTTTTCTAATCCTTTGGCTCATAGCTATACTGTCAGCTTTCTGTCACTGCATGTGATAGCCTGGCTGATGGGGGAAAAGGTTGACTTAGAGTAAGGTTGCAGGTTGTCATCCATTGGCCCTTTTCCCTTGTGCTTGTGACCAGCCTGTATGTCCTGCTGTAAGTACACAGAGGAGTAAAAGCAGACCTGTCACAGTCTGAAGGCAAGAGGAGACAAGAAGGGCTCAGGGTCCTGTGGTCCCTTCCAGGGCAGACCCCCTCCAGGCCATGGGAACCCCGGCACCAAGTCTTTAGCATGGGGGGGAGCGTTTCTAGGTTTAAACCATGGCTATATTGATGCTAAAAAGAGCCAGTGAAGAGAGTCATGTGACCTGTTGGTAACGTGCTTGGTATGGGCCAAAAATGTGGGTGGCAGGTATTAATTAGGTAATCAGTGCTCCCTGCAGCCTATGGATAAGAATTGCAGCCTCTTCATCTTAGAGACAAAGCTCTAGGAATCCAGGGGTTCCTTTGTATGTAGAGTCACAGAGAGAGAGAGAGAGAGAGAGAGAGAGAGAGAGAGAGAAGAGAGAGAGAGAGAGAGAGAGAGAGCAACAACTAGAAGTAGACGAGCTGTAGAGCCCTTCTGTGTGGTGACCTGTAGACCTCGACTGTGTCATCTCTTGTGTTGGAGACACAGATGGACTCGCAGAATCAGGAAACAGCTGGGCGAGAACGGACTCAGTCAGCTTTGTGTGAGTTGACAGAGACATGACCTGAGTCCTGGGCATTGCATCTTGTAGCTTGAGAAGGTACAGACCTAAGCCTGCCCTTTGGAGCACCACGGAGGGTGCAAGCATTTCACCCCTCTGAGAAAAATATCTCAGCCGACCTGTGGTGTTCAGGCTTTCACAGGTTAGGGCACACCTGGTGTGCCAGGCAAGCAGAACCAAGGTTTCACTGGGGATTTTGGTAGGGGTTGCTCTGTGGTAAGTGGAGGGGCGGCCAGCTGCGGTGAGGACAGAGAAAGAATGCCTTTGGAAATGAAGCTTGGTAATAAAAACATTCTTCCGAAGGCAGAGCTCCAGGTGCGCTGCAACCAGTTGGCCCCCGTAATCGAAACACAAAGGCGTCTTCAGAAGCAGCGATCTGTTTTTTTGCACTAATCCTGAAACCCCAGCACACGTTCATATAAAGACAGGATTGGGAGCGTGAACGTACCTGTTTCTCATCCGGCACATTGTTTTTAGCCAAGCTGGTCAAGGCTCCCAGTTTTAGGGTGGCAATCACACTTTCATCCATCAAATGCCACCGTAATCTGCCAGGAGCCCCCAGTGGTGTTGGGGGCAGCTGTGGAGAGGAGAGCCTTCCAGCCTCAAAGCTTGGTAGGGGGAGAAACTTATCGTAATTCATGTATAATGAAACGGTACAGGGCATGGCTTTCAAAGTACTCATTGAAGTACAGAAAGAGCAGGTGGCTTTGGGGTTAGGTCTGTTGGACTGGGGGAACTTTCTGTAGCGCCAGAGCTCCTAGCTGGCAGGGTTTGTCTTTATAGGTGAGTAAGAAGCCACTCTATGGGAGAGACAAGAATTACCCTGGCCTCGGCCAGCACTCTGTGCGCTGTGTGAGATCACACAGCGGGTCCACCTTCTGGACTCAGTAAGAAGTCAGCCCTGGGGCTAGGGAGACAACTCAAGGACCTGAGTCCAAACCCCAGCATTTGTCTGAAAAAGCCAGGTGTGCTGGGCACACTTGTAATCCCAGCCCTGGGGAGAGGTGGAGACAGGAGGCTACCGGGATTCACTAGCCAGCCAGCCTAGTCTAATCAATGAAGCCCAGGCCCCGGTGAGAGATCTTGTCTAAAAAGCCAAGGGGGCTGGGCTAGCGCCTGAGGCGGGGTTCCCCAGGGTGACCTCTGGTCTCTGTGCCCAGCTGCTCATCTACTCTTGTACATAAACTCAAAGCCAGCCCTGTCCCAGTCTACCCTAACCCTCCACTAACACAAGTTTATGGAGGCCCACATGCGCCATCAGCGGAAGTGTTTAGGTGCTCCTGGACGCTCCACGCAGGAGCAAGTATCAAGTGGATCCTTGTAGGTAGGCCCCAGGTCTCAGAGTTCGGATGACACAAGTGTGGAGGGCTTGTTTTCTGTGTGGTCTTGGGCTGCCGAGAGGAGCACAAACTGATGTGATTTTACCCTTTATCTAGACACACTACTTCGGCCTTTGGTTCCTCAGTAAGAGCCAGCAAGCGAGATGGGTGGAGCTTGAGAAGCCGCTGAAGAAACATCTGGACAAGCTCGCTAACGAGCCTCTGCTTTTCTTTGGAGTCATGTTCTATGTGCCCAATGTGTCATGGCTTCATCAGGAGGCCACAAGGTAGGTGTGTTCCCCCTCCGGTTTCCCGTAAGGGTGTGGGTAACTGAAAGGCTTCCTGTGAAGTGGCGGTGTGTGGTGCACAGGCTGTGAGGGCGGGGTACCTGGAGGTTGTCTGCCAGTTGCTGTGCACCTGCCGAGTTTTGGTTTGACCCGTGCAGCTAGTGCCAGACATTCCCTATAGCCAGAGCCAGACCAGTAGAATTTTGTGAATAATGGCAAAGAAGTATTTCTTAGGGATGTTAAGTTGAAAATGTATGCTAGAATTTAATAAAAACCAACCCCCTAATTCTGTTTTGTCTACCCCACCCACGTCCCCAAACACCAGTGGACTTTGCACTTGAGTACTGAGATGGTTCTCTAAAGATGGAAGTAAAGTTGAGAAAAATGTGGAGATGGCAAGAGTTTTCATTATGTGGTCTGACATACACAGTGCAGGAAGTCAGCAGCATGGTGGAGCCCCGGGGCCGGCCGCACTGTCCCATGTCCTTGTGGGAAGCACAAATGTCCATAAAGTTCAGATTCACCAGCAGAACAGCATTTTGTTGGCATTAGTATGGTGTGCACGGTGGCAAGAGGTGTTTGTGAAAGTGCCCTGGAGTCAGTCATCAGGTGGACATTTCTGGAGGGTGTCAGAAGCCCAGGAGAACTTTTTGTTTGCTCAGATTTGGGCATTGGGATCCCTGGAGAAGCTACACTAGTGACCTGCTTAGACGGAGAGGATGGTTGTTATCTTTCAACAGTGTGGGTTTCAGGATTGTAAATTTCTCAAAATGACAACACAGTTGAAATTTTTGTTTCCTCCTCCTCCTGTGGACATGGCTCAGTGGGTAAAGTGCCTGCTGCCCAAACACGGAGACCTCAGTTGGCACCCCCTGAACCTGTGTAAAATGTGGTTGTGGCAGTGTGGGCCTGTAACTCCAGAGCAGGGAGAAGGGTTGGCTAGAGACAGGTGCACCCAGGGTTCATCAGCCAGTTTTGAGGTAGAGAAATCGAAAGTGTGGCTTTTTGAGGTTATTCTGAGATTGTCCCATCTCACCCACTGGATCGGATCTCTTCATGATGGGGAAGCCTGACAAGAGATGAGGACACTGGAGAAAAAATGGAGTAGTCAGTTAAGGTGACAGCTGAGTGCATCTTAAGAGATATCCTCGGGGCCCACAAAAGCACAAGGACCAGGCTTTAGTTGGTAGCTGGAGAGGCCCTGGGGTTTGCTGGGCAGCCAGCCTAGTTGGATTAGTGAGCTCCAGGTCCTGTGAGAGATCCTGTCTGAGACACAAGGTGGAAAGTGATCGAGCAAAGATATCCAGCATCGACCTCTGGCCTCTACACACATGCACAGTATGTCAAAAGGAGAACACACAGAATTACAGAATCAAAGAGGAGAAAAAGAAATGACCCGGTGTGGTTCTAGACATGTGACTGCCGTGTCTGATAGTGACCGTGACTGACAACATTTAGGCTCCTCCTAGACAAATAGAGACTGAGTCACAAAACCATAGGAGTTAAAGAGATTAGGAAGCAGGGAGCTCTCAGCCTCATTCCCAACTGGAAGATGGTCCCGTGAGCCTTGAGACCGTTAGCTCCTCCTGCCAGGGCCACCATGTGTCTCTCTCCTTCCCTCCCATCTTGGCCAGGTTCCCCCAGCAGCGGCTCCAGACTGCCAGGCATCTCCCCCTTTTATATCTCCCTGAATTGAAGGGAAGACTTTTTGCAGTGTGTTTTCATAGCAGCAGATTTGTTGGAAACACATGGTTTCCATACTTTCCTGGACCCAGAAGGTGAAAAGATGGCTTGTAAGTGAGGCAAGGGACAGCTGGAGAGCTGCTGGCCATGCGCACGCTGCGGCCAGCTTAGAATTGATGTCTGGACCTTTCCCAAGTCTCCCTCAAGTAAGGAAGGGCTTCTTCAGGCTCTCCATACTAAGAACACTTTTAAAGGAGAAGGACTAGGGGGCTAGGCAGGACTCAGTAACGTTCCTCCACGTAAGCAGGAGGACCTGAATTCAATTCCCGGCGTCCATGTGAAATGCAGGACAGCAAAAAAACCAAAGACTAGTCCTGAGGAGCCACACCAAAGATAGACAGACAGACAGACGCACGCACGCATACACACACACACACACACACACACACACACACACACACACACACACATGCACACACACACAGATGATTTTTTTGAAGAGTCAATCTAAGACTCACACTGCATGCCTGATTTCTGAAACGGAATTAACTGTCGAATGTTTTTCTTTTCACTGTCATGTGTGTCTTGCATTGCTCACTGCTGAGTGGGTGCTGGTCTAGTGAAAAGGAACTCCTCTTCACTTCAGTTAGCCTCCTTTGTCAGGATGCCCTGGTAGCTGACTTTCTGGGGTGGGACTGTCCACTCTGTTAGTGGTCCACATGCCACAGAATTTGCATAGTGTAACTACAGGCGTAGCAACCCCATCCCCCACCTCCTCCCAAAGACAGTCTTAGGACACTGTGGTAGTGTTGAGGAGACTTGGGGCTACAGGGCCCGTTCCAGCCCCACATCTTAAGGTGCTGCTGCTGTGCCCGGTTGTGCCCCAGGAATGAATGCCCACGTTTAGAGCTGTGGTCTTTATGTGCCATATAGAGGCAATTACCTTTTGTTTGTTGGTGTGACAGAGACTTTAGGTTGTTACATTTTTAGACTATGCTGTGGCCCTTTCTTTGCAGTGTCACCTTCAAATCAATGGCATATTGAGGGCAAAGCCAGGTCAGGCCAAGCCCTGTGTCTTCACATGAGATGAAATGATGCCTGGGTTATTTGTGTGAGTGTTCCTGTGTGCTCAGTGCAGTTTTGCACCGTTTTGTGAGATAGTCAAGATTGCATGGGGTGTCATTTCTTAGTTCTATCTACCTTTTATTTCATCATGGATATGTTTATGTATGTGTATATGCGTGGGGGGTACACATGTGTGGGGGTGCATATGCACACGCACACACATGTATGTGTATGTTTGTGTACATGCTTGTGAAAGCGCAAAGTTGATGTCATGCATTTCCCTCTATTGAAGCAGGGTTCTTTCTCTCAGCTGAACCCCAGGCTCAATGATATGGCTAGTCTGTCTAGCCAGCTTGCTGCACTCTATGATATGGCTAGTCTCGAGCCAGCTTGCTCAGGGATCCCAGCTCCACCTTCTAAGCTCTGGAATTACAGGTGGGCTGACACATTTGGCATTTGTGTGGGTTTGGGGATCAAACTTTAGTCCTCACACACAGCAAGCACATTCACCACTGAGCCCTCTCCCTAGCACCAACTTTTTTTTGTTGTTGTTGTTGAAACAGGGTTTTATTGACCTAGAATTTAGCAGTTAGGCCATGGTGAGCCCCAGACATCTTGGACCAGGCTAACTGCCAGTGAGCCTCAGGGGTCTTAGACCAGGTTGACCTCCAGTGAGCCCCAGGGGTCTTAGGCCAGGTTGACCTCCAATGAGCCCCAGGGGTCTTAGGCCAGGTTGACCTCCAGTGAGCCCCAGGGGTCTTAGGCCAGGTTGACCTCCAGTGAGCCCCAGGGGTCTTAGTCCAGGTTGACCTCCAGTGAGCCCCAGGGGTCTTAGGCCAGGTTGACCTCCAGTGAGCCCCAGGGGTCTCCCTCTCTAGTAGTGTGTGCCCTTGTACATGGGGTTTTTTCTGTAGACTCTGAGGATTGAACTTAGTCTTCATGCTTTTACCAGCTTCTTCCTTTCTTGACTGGAAACACCTCTGCGTTCCCTGTAGATTTTGCAGTCTCTCGTGTGTGCACTGCATGAGTCTACAGCCAGAATGTTCAGAGTGTTCCCTCTAGAAGTTTTTTAAGACTATGTTTCCACGTTCCTTTACACTTTATTTTTGTTCCCCAGTTCTTTTACTATTTTACAATGTCATGTGATGAAGACTTTTAAAAAGATTTATTTTTAATTAGTGTATATGTGTGTGGTTATATACATATGAGTGCAGGTGCCCACGGAGGCCATAAGGGGTGTCTCACCTCCTAGGGCTGGAGTTCACAGTAGATGGGGCCCCCCCGAGAGGGTGCTGGGACGGAACTCAGGTACTTGGAAGAGTAGCAAGTGCTCTTAAGTGCTAGGCCATCGCTCCTGATGGAGTTTTAAAGTTTGCCATGGGCTTTAAGTGGAGAACCCCTCTGGGAGGACATGCATTCCCCTTGGCACACCTGCTGCCCACTCTGCTCCCACTGTGGGCGGGCATTTCTCACTTCTGTTTCTGCCAGACACTTTCAAGATGTAGCCGACACTGGAGTCCAATCTCTCACTCTTTGTGCAGGCAGTGTGATGAGTCCAGGAAAGAAGGTGACTTTCTTAGAATTAGAAGAGGAGATGAACACAGGAGAAACCACAGAAAATGTGTTTCTCTATGGCTTTGGAGCCTGTCCTGAAACTCAGTTTTTAGACCAGGCTGGCCTCGAACTCACAGAGCCCCACCTGCCTCTGTCTCCCCAGTGCTGGGATTAAAGGCGTTCGCCACCAACGCCCAGTGAAGGTGGCTTTCTTTAAGAAGCTGTGACTTTGGGGCCCAGTTGCTTTCCCAAGGAAGATGGAATCCGCATTAGAAGGCAGTTGTCGGTTGCATTCCTTTTATTGTTCCTTTTGTGGTGCTGGGGTTTGAACTCATGGTCTTGTACAGACTGAGCAAGTGCTCTACCACCGAACCACACGTCCTGCCTACCTTCCTTTGCCAGTTTACTTCCACCAAGTACCGATTCCATGCTAGACTTCCTGCTAGGCCTCTAGGATGTGGGCAGGGGCCGCTCTCAATGTCTTACCACCAAAGAGCTGTAACTCCAAGCAGGGTTTATTTCATTTCCATGTGTTTGATTGATTGATGGTTTATTTGCATCTTTTAAAAGTTTGTGTTGCTCCCCTCTCTGCTTCTTGGAGAATGGTCTGTCACTGGTTGCATCCAGAGTGCCTGTCAGGTGCTCTCATAAACATGACTGCCATCATGGTTCTGTCACCTGTACAGCCGGGGTCACATGGCTGATGCTCAGCAAGGCCCTGAAGTTGGCGTTGCGTTCTGTGTTGCCATCTTCAAATCTTTAATCTTTGACTGACAGGTCCCACATTTTCACCAACTCTACATCGACTGCAAAGAAGGAGCCGTAGCACAGCCCCTGTTTTCTTCCCTTGCTCTGTTGCTGTTATTGCCTGTGGCTCTCAGGATGGGTGGATCTGAGTCTGCCATTATGAATGTGATCAAAGAAAAACGCACTTTACAAAATGCAGTAGGCGGAAAGCTTTTCTGCAAATAGAAGTGTGCCCCTGGTCACCATCTCCGCTCCTGGCTCTGCTCCTGGCCGGAAGATGTTGAGATGGGCCAAAGCTGGTGAGTGTGTCCCCATGAGTGTGCCTCCATTTTCAACTACAGGTTCCTCATGCTTAACTGAAGAATACCAACGTTCACGCCCTCAGTTCAGTCAGGTGTGTGTCTAGGCCACAGGGTCACGGGTATCAAGCTGCTTCTGGCTTTCTCTTCTCCCAGATAAAAGACGAAGTCTTCAGGACGTGCAGGCGGGTAGGTGGCTGTTTAGGGAGCCTGCTGTGACTAAACTACAGAGGTGGAGGCACACTCCCTGGCATCAGACTTGACCGTCAAGAGGCAGATTCTGTGAATCCTTTGTACCTGGGAGGCAGATCAAACACTCAAATGGTCTTTAGTGATAACTAATTTGGCACGCTTTATTTTTTATTGAAAGGAAAAAGAATAAACATTTTAAAATCAAATAAATCAGAAACCTCATTCCTGTTTCAAAGGAGTCATTTATTTGATTTCTTTTTCTCCTGTGTGTGTGTGTATGTGTGTGTATGTGTGTATGTGTGTGTATGTGTGTGTATGTGTGTGTATGTGTGTGTGTGTATGTGTATGTGTGTGTGTGTGTGTGTATGTGTGTGTGTATGTGTGTGTATGTATGTGTGTGTGTATGGGTATGTGTGTGTGTATGTGTGTGTGTATGTGTGTGTGTGTATGTGTGTATGTATGTGTGTGTGTATGGGTGTGTGTGTGTATGTGTGTGTGTATGTGTGTGTGTATGTGTGTATATATATGTGTGTATATATATGTGTGTATGTGTGTGTGTGTATGTGTGTATGTATAAGTGTGTATGTGTGTGTATGTATGGGTGTGTGTGTGTGTGTGTGTGTGTGTGTGTGTGTTTGCATGTGTTTGAGTTCGAATGTATGTGCAGGTACATGTATGTGTGTGCATGCATGTAGAGACCCGAGTCTCTCTTCATTTATTGAAACAGTTTCTCAACTGAACCTAGAGTTGGCCAACGTGACCACTCTGACAGGACTCTCCTGTCTTCCACCTTCCAAGTGCTGGAACTATATAGTCAGGCCACTGTGCCTGCCTGATGTCTGTGGGTCCTGGGGTCTGAACCCTTGTCCTCATGTTGGAATACTGTGATCACTTGAAGTACCAGGTTGTCTCCCTAGCCTGGTCTCTACTCTTTTAACCACAAATGCTCATTGTATGCTTTGCCCACTAGCAAAGCAGTTCACAAAACCCAGTATACGATGCATCAAGCCTTTCTCCTAATTTGATCCTGACACATTAAATCCCAGGCTATTATGTATTTAGTGGCCTGTTGTCTAGAACATCTTTAAAAACAGTCACAAATAATGTGCCTTTTAGAGCTATCATGAAATCCAGCTGAAAAAAGAAATTCTGAAGTGAAACTATTTGATTTTTCTGAGTTCCTTGGTTTTCAGAATTGCACTTGCTCGTTCACTGACTCCGAGGGGCCATTAGTAAAACATTGCAAGGCTGAGGCAGACTCAGCTTTAACTGGTGAAGCGATGAGAGTTTGTGGTGAGAGGTAGGCTAGCAGTTGTGAGTACAGTAATTGTTTCAAAAGCTGAGTGGAAGACAATGATCTGGACGCCACAGCGCTTACCTTTAGCCAAGGGGCGTGGAGGAGGGAAGGAGTAGGGGCCTTGGGAAGAGACGTCCCATCATGTCCAAGCATGCCCGCCATGCTTTATGAAGGTTTAAAAGACTTCCTTTCCTCATAAAGAATTCTTTGGATTTGTAGGGGAGTCATTATAAGGGGCGGGATTGGGCATGGTGTGTTGATTGCAAAATGGCTTTTCCAAAAATCCTAGGATGGCGGCCATGTGGGGAGTCAGTGCCACAGGGACCTTTGCTCTCTTGGCCTAGAAGGGCAGAGTACTGGGAGCTTGAGTTGGAGTGGGAGGGGAGGGGACAGATCCACCGTGTCCACACAGTGAAGGCACAGTACCTGAGCGGCAGCAGATATGAGAGGTGTAGAGTTCGAGACTGTAAGCTCCCCCAGTCTAGGCTGCAAACCCCACAGTGTGTGGCTGGGCCCAGTCTGTCCCCAGTGCTCGTGATGCTCTCAAACTCACGTGCAATGTGCTGTGCTACGTGTCACAGGTGGGTGGGCCCAATGCGATAGGCGTGGCTGTGAGTCCCTGAACAAAGTGTGTGATTTTATACATTGAGCTTTTATTCCTAACAAAAGGATGTTCGGATGGTTACATCAAGGGTATCTTTTATATTACTTTGAAGCTGATTAAAAAAAGAAGAAAAAGAACACTGTGTGTATGGTGTGCTTGTGGATGGGGCTTGCCAGAGGACAACTTTGTGGAGTTAGATCCACCCTTCTTACATGGGTTCCGAGAATGGAGTTGAGGTCACTGGGCTTGCATGGCCAGCAGCTTTACGCCCTGAGCCGTCCTGTCAACCCTCTTTCCTTTCAGTTTGCTAGAGCAGAAATGCTTTTCTATAAAGATGATTGAACTGATCTTAGGAGATGGTGATTACAGGAGCAGTTCTGAACGACCAAACCAAGACAGCTTATAGGCAGGAAGATGCCATCTTGATTAGCCTTCTTTCCAATCCCCGAAGTTACACCGACAGTGTTACTCCTTCCCATGCCCTCCCTGGCCCTGTAGGCATTTAGGTTGTGATACAGTAGGAAAGCCACATCGACCTGTAGCTCCTCCTTGACCCAGTTGCTTTCACTTGAACTGAGTGTGCAGGTCTTTCCCTATAAATCCTCCTCTAAAGAACTTGGTGTATAAGCATGGCTTTAGGGGTCACACTGTAGGTCCTTATGCTGTCTGTTGGAGAGCTGAGGTTCAGGTATTCCAGGTGTTAGTTTCAGTTTCTGCCTTATCTCTGATGACCCATGAAGTCTATTCCTAGCCAGGGCTCTATCTTATTGTCAATGATGTAGACGAAACTCAATGGAAGACGATTTGTTCTGACTCACAGTTTGAGGGGACACAGTCCACTGTGGTGAGGAAAGGATGTCAGCCAGCAGCTTTGTGGAGGTGGGAGGGTGAGGTTCCTTCCCTACCTCCTCAGAGGAACAGGAAGCAGATGGGGCAGTGATGGGGTGGGGTGAAGGAGGGTGAAGTCAGACTATAAACCTCAAGTCTCTGGCCCCCAGTGAGCTCCTTCCTCTAGCTAGGTCCTACTCCCAAAGGATCCACAGTCCCCAGACAGGATGCCACAAGTGATGAAGCCCATGACCCTGTGGGAACAAGTCACATCAAATGATAATGAATACCAGTTGTTTTATGTCTGTCTCCCCCACCCGCCACCTCCCAAATCCTGAGCTGCCATAGTCTGAATTGTGTCTATCAAGACACAATTCTTCCAGAATCATAGTTTTGTGCCTAAACACAGTGCCACGTAGGCAGCAGAGTGCTTTATTTACAGACCCAGAGTGACAAGGGGATGTTGCTTAGCCACATTGCAGCTTATGACAGAAGGCCGGCCCTTGGCTGGCCCTGGAATAGTTTTAGGTGAAGCAAGTCTCCTGACTTAGGAGAGCCTGCGGGTAGGATTTTTTGGAACTCCCTGAGAGCCTTTGCCAACTCCCCACTCTCCTGCTCTGTGACTGCCTGGATGGTCGAACAGCATCGCTGGCATCGGAAGGGTGAGTGTTGTCAAAGAGAAGGAAGTAGCTGAGACTGAGCCAGGGGCTGCTTTGAATGAGCCTTTGACATAGTAAGCAGTGGGAACCAGGATGGGCTTTAGTTTGAATCAGTCACCTCCAGCCTTAGACACCAGAGCCAGGCAGGCTTCCAGATGACGCTGAGGCCTTTAGAGGAGCAGAAAAGTAAGACAATGACAGGTGCCTGCCTGTGTGGAGTTACCAGGTACGGCCATGAAAACAGTTAAGGGCCCAGGCCGAGGAATCAGAGGGACAGGCTGCATCTGGCAGCCGTTGATGCTCCCAGCCCATCCCATCAGCCATGCTGCAGCCGAAGGGCACGAGGGGATATCTCTCCTGATGTTTCCACCAGCACTGAGGTGAGTTAGTGCCAGTCAGAGCAACGGGCAGCACACTCCACTTAAAATTAGCCAAAACCAAGCAGGCACTTGATGCTTTCCTAGGGAACCCTGGAGATGAAGTAATGTCCGAAAAAGGTGCTAGTGAGAAGCAAACACATCTAAGATGGTGGAAACAAAGCCCGCTAGGACGACAGAAGCACAGGCCGCCTTAGTTAAACTTGAATTTTCCTGGCTGATGTCACTGAAATAGATGACCCGCTGTGAAAAGGCGGAGGCCATTGGTGTGACCCTGATGGGACACTGGTGAGAGTTACTTGTCTTCTAGAAGTCTCACGTCCGTTTCCAATGATAACTGGAGTCAGCAAAGAGCTATGTTGGTTTAATGTTCAATGAAAATGAAGTAAATCACAGCAGCAGCACTGCTGACATAGAAGCCCGGGGTGCTGGAAGCCAGGAGACCTCAGTTTAGCGTACTTGGTTCCTGGTCAGGCCCATGCTCTCCTCAGAGTTTAGCGACCGTGCGTGTAGTCCATCGGGAGACAATGAATATTCTGAGTGCACTGTGTCAGAAACATAAATGGCTCGTTGCGTGAGAGCACTTGCTGTGCAGTCGTGAAGACTTGTGTTTGGAACCCCAGCAATGGAGGGTGAGAACTCACTGGCCTACTAGCCTAGCCAAAAAGCAAACTTTCTGTCTAGTAAGAGACCCTGGCTCAAGGCAGCAACTAGAAGAGCAAACAAGGAGACACCTGGCATCCCGCGCAGGCCTCTGTATGTGCTCGAGTTGGTCCGTGTGTGCACACGTTCACATACAGGCTCCACCACACATGCACACTAGCAAAAAAGAAACACAGATAGGCATGCTTATATCTTTCTGAGATATCAGAAAGTATTGAATATGAATTCATATGCTGTGTCTAGTCCATTGGCTGAGGCTTGTCAGGTGATCTGACTTCTCTTGATAGCCGGCCCTCGGTAGTCACAGACTCTTTTATTCCAATCTGAATTAGTAATAGTAACTTTCAGATAACCCATTCCATCACACACACACACACACACACACACACACACACACACACACACACACACACACGTCCATATATGTCAGAGTTCACAGAGGCCTTCCTTACTGGAAGTAACGAGAGCTCTGATAAGCATGAAGAGAGTTTCAGGATGTGGCGTGGTAAGATGGTAAGAACTCAGTGGGACAGCTGATGGGACAGGCAGAGCTGAGGATCGAAAGCCACAGTCTTAGGACCATCAAACCTCAGTATGGTCCAAAAGGACCAGCCAGGCTGTGGGCCTTGCTCCGCTAAAGCCTGTAGGACAGTTAGGAGCTCTGCCCTCGGGTTCCTTGATGCATTGGTGGTCAGTGGTGCTATTGCAATGGTAAGATGTGCTTTTGTTTGGTTCATATAAAGGTGTGGTACCCATCATTAGTCTGCTGTTTCCATAAATTCTTGGATTTCTTGATTTTTAAAAAAATATGGTTTTAATATGCCATGCATTCCCAATGTACTTCACGTTGTTATTTATCATCTGTATGGCATGGCTGGTGCTGTGTGTGTCCATCTGCCCATCCCCCCGTTCATCCATCCATCCACCTGTCCCCATCTGTTTGCCCATCTGCCTGTCAGCCCATCTGTCTGTCTCTACGAGTCTGTGTGCTCAGATGCTCCCGAAACCGGATATCAACCTCAGGTATCTCTCTTCAGGAGCCACCTATCTTGATTTTGAGCAGAGTCTCTCACTGTCTCACTTTAGCCGGCCCTGCTAACCAGCATGCCTGTCTCCACCCCCGCAGTGCCGAGGTTACATGTATTAATAGTGAACACCTGACAAAGCCAGTCTATGAAGAGGAAGGATTTATTTTTGGCTCCCACTTTTGTAGGTGTCAGTCCAGACTGGTTGGCCCTGTTGTTCCTCAGTGGGAGCACGTGACAGCAAAGCTCTTCTTCTTTATCTGAGAGGAGGAGGAAGGAAGAGGAAGGGCTGGGTCCATGGCCCTCAAGCCCCTCCCCCAGGGCTTGACTCACTCCCACCACGCCCCCTCCCAATAGAGCCTCCCAGGGATCTTGGACACTCTGTGTCAAAGCTTCGTGGCACTGCCCTTGAGTTCTTGGTTTATGGAGGACATACTTCATACACTTCCTTTTTGATTTCTAACGGATAGTTTTCAGTTCTTGGTCCCAGGCTAAGGAGGAGGAATGTGTTTCTAGCTATCCCCACCTCTGCCTACCACTTCAGCAGGTTTGCTGTCTACCTGTTTGTAGTCAGTCCTATGAGACTTCTATTCATCATTTTTTTTTTAAATCTAGTGAACTATTTTTCTACCCTGAAATTACCTTTGTGTTCAGAGTTTATAAGAAAAATTTGGCGCCTTAGGCAATGGCTCAGTGATTAAACAACCTGCTGTGACCCAGATTTCGGATTCCCGGTACCCACAAAATGCCGGGTGGCCACAGCAGACCATCTGTAATCTTGACTGAGAAGACAGAGGATCCCAGGAACAACCAGGCTGGCAACACTAGCCATGTTTGTGAGCTCTGGGTTCAATTTAGAGATCTGACTAAAAAAAATAAGGTGGGGAGTAATGGAGGAAAACTCAAGACAACAGTTTTGGACTTCCGTACATATATGCAAATACATCCCACACATGACTGTGCACACCCAGGAATTTGCACAGTACATACATAACAAGAGAAGCTTTTAGAGAAGATTTTGTTGTTGATATTGAGACATTTAGAAAAGTCGACCTCCAGGATGGAAGAACACTTACAACTACTCGAGACTGAGAGGGATTTGAAAAACAGGACTACAGATAGGGAGACATTTCCATGCTGAAAAAATATGGGAATAGTTTTGCCAGAAACCACAGCATGGAAGATACTAGATTCTTGGGCAGTGACATATTTGCTTGTCTGGCATTTTATCTTTGGCAGTTATTGCCATATTTGATATATTCAGCCACTTTTGAAGATTTTGTAAGGGAAACTATTCATATCCAACACCGGAAATTTCATCAGTGGATTCATGTTGTAGTATGGTTCAGACTTTGGGTAGTTTTTTTTTCTCTTCTTTCTATTCTCCCTTTGAGATCTGTGCTCCTAGACATGGGAACCATAGAAGTGCCTATACTATAGAGGCACAGCATTGCACACAGAAGTCTGGCAGGTCTCAGCTCCTGCACCCCCAGTTCCTCATGTGTCAATAGAAATCTTAGTGTCTTAAAGGCTGCGGGTCTGAGATGATGTGAAGATTCAGGAGACACAGGGAATCAGAGCCTGGAGGTGTTCAGGTCCCAAGCAGGCTGCAGACAGAGTAGGACGGATTTTTCTATCCATCATTCTCAACAGAAAATGTTTACCCACAGTGGCAGGTATCCCAGGGTGTGGCGTGTCACTTGCCTTCTGGCCAGTGAGGAAGCTTATCCTACACTACAGTGTGTGTTTGAGGGTTGGATGTCCAGGATGATCCATTCACAAAATCGGAGAAGGGCTTGGTTCTTGAGTGTCTCCTGCAGGAATCGGTGTGGGAGGGGGCAAGAAGCCTGGTACCTCATGGCCTTCTCCACCTCCATCTGAAGTCTCCAGGTGACTGGTACCCAATGGCCTTCTCCACCTCCATCTGAAGTCTCCAGGTGACTGGTACCCAATGGCCTTCTCCACCTCCATATGAAGTCTCCAGGTGACTGGTACCCAATGGCCTTCTCCACCTCCATCTGAAGTCTCCAGGTGACTGGTACCCAATGGCCTTCACCACCTCCATCTGAAGTCTCCAGGTGACTGGTACCCAATGGCCTTCTCCACCTCCATCTGAAGTCTCCAGGTCACTGGTACCCAATGGCCTTCTCCACCTCCATCTGAAGTCTCAAGGTCACTGGTATCCAATGGCCTTCTCCACCTCCATCTGAAGTCTCAAGGTCACTGGTACCCAATGGCCTTCTCCCCCTCCATCTGAAGTCTCCAGGTGACTGGTACCCAATGGCCTTCTCCACCTCCATCTGAAGTCTCCAGGTCACTGGTACCCAATGGCCTTCTCCACCTCCATCTGAAGTCTCCAGGTGACTGGTATCCAATGGCCTTCTCCACCTCCATCTGAAGTCTCCAGGTGACTGGTACCCAATGGCCTTCTCCACCTCCATCTGAAGTCTCAAGGTCACTGGTATCCAATGGCCTTCTCCACCTCCATCTGAAGTCTCCAGGTGACTGGTACCAAATGGTCTTCTCCACCTCCATCCACAGTTTCAAGGCCACCGTAACAGAATGGGCTGGGAGATTTCTACTTTTCTTTCTTTTTATCCTAGTTTCTGGGGAATATATAAGTAATGAGGGATGTTGCCTCATTCCTCATTCAAGCATCTATTAAGCCTGTAATCAATATTTCCTCCTTGATCTGGGTGTATGACTTCACTGACAGGAGACAGACCCCTTTGGCAGTGATTGTGGAGATAATATTGTTTATGATCTAATAAAGCCACTGAAGATCAGAAAAGCAAAGCAGCCAGCTACTAGCTCTTTACCTCTACCCCAGACCGAAATGGGTGAGTGCAATGCTCTCCCTGACTGGAAACTAAATCTCTCATGAGACCCTTTGCTTCTTCCTTTTATACCTCCCTAGTACTGGGATTAAAGGCGTGAGCTCTGTTATTCTTTTTGGCTGATTCATTCTTATGTGGCTCAGGGTGGTCTTGGACTCACAGAGATCCATATGCCTGAGTCCTGGGATTAAAGGTGTGTGTCACCAGTGCCTGGCTCTATGGCTGTGGCTAGCTTTGCATTTTGATCCCCAGGCAAACTTTATTAAATCATAAACAATATGTCACCACAAGTGATGTTGCCTTTAGTTAAGGATTCTAAAGCAGAGCCTAGGCCCCCTTCGCTGAGTTTCTGTTGTTAGTCCTTTTCCCAGTCTGTGCATTGCTGACGGTCCCATGATGCCCCTGACTGCTAACCACATCTGCAGGCATTTCTGCGGACCTCTTGCCACAAACTTGGCTTGTAACCCGAAAGACGGCTGGCTCCCTGGGCAGTTGACTCATGCTTCTAAGGGTAACTTAAGCTCCCTTTCCCACAGTGGATGGGAGGTAATAGCGTGGACACATGATTTTCAGGGCAGGCAGGTGTGTGTTTCAGGCAGGTGAGTCGAGTCATATTTATTACTAGCCTAAGGATGAAGGCTGTCCGCCCTGTAGCTGTAGTTGAGAGGAGTGGCGGGAGCTGGCTTGTGAGCAGGCTGCCTGTGTCTTGATTCATCTCCTGCAAGGCTGCTGGTTCCTGATGTGCAGCGTCTCAGTCTCAGCTCCCGAGTGTTTCCTGCTCATTCGTTCGCATGAAGCACTGAAGTTTACCCTCCCTCTGTGTTCACTGTAAGCTCAGCCATCCACCACCACACACCTCCACATCTCGTGTCCAAGTGTGAATGCCTGCTGAGTACTCTAGTGTTGAGTCCTATCCCCAGGCCCCAGGTTTCCCCTCCCCCCTCCTCGTCCTTCATTTGTTTGGGTATGTGGGGGCACATGGGGAGGGTTGTTCTCTCTTTCCACCATGTGGATCCTAGGGATTAAACTCTGGTTGTCAGGCCTGGTGGCAAGTGCCTTTACACACTGGGATATTTTGCCACCATGACAAAAGTTTAAGCCTTTGTACTTGGTGTGCAGTGGGTTGCCTTTATGAAATGTATTTTAAAATTTGTGTGTGTGTGTGTGTGTGCGTGTGTGTGTGTTTGTGTGTGCGCGTGTGTGTTTGTGTGTGCGCGTGCGCGAGCGCGTGCTCGCGCATGCACACCTATACTGCTGAGGCAGGGTCTGCAGGATGTATCCTAAGGTCTCATTAGCACTCCTGGCTAGCTGGCCCACCAACTTCCAGGCAATTCTCCTGTCTCTGCCTCCCTTCCCCCACCCAGTGTTGCTGTAGAGGGTGGGATTACGCTCACTGCTGCATTAGTTTTTTACATGGATTCTAGCGATTAAACATAAGTTGTCAGGTTTATGTGGCAGGTGCTTTTATGAAGTGATCATCTAGCCAGCCCAAACTGGTTTTTGAGCTGGATTTCTCTGTGCTCCCCCAAAGTCTTGCACCCCCCTTCTCAGGTAATGCTCCTGCCTCAGGCTTCTCACCACGAAACCCAACGTTACACACCACACCTAGCCGTTTCTCTTGCCATTCCTGGACGTAACACCTAACAACATTAGTGGGAAGTGACTCACTTCCCACTCTCCCTCCTTGTGTGTCACCCAGGAGCCTCCAGATGCTGACATGGAAAGTCCCGAGGAGACAGTGTAGGAGCCTGGGCTGTGCAATACAGGGGCGGGGAGGACTGGGGGAGCAATGAGAGCTGGGGGGGTGCTGAGGGGTACTGTGGGCTGGGGGTCACTAAAGACTAGAAGAACAACTGTGGGGTCATGAATAACGTCTGCCGCCGTGTGTGTGTGTGTGTGTGTGTGTGTGTGTGTGTGTGTGTGTGTCTTTCTGTGTGTGTATGTGCGAGTGTGTGTGTGTATGTGTGTGTGTGTCTCTGTGTGTCTATGTGTGTGTATGCGCACACATGCGTGTGTGTGCATGTGTGTGTGTGGTGTGTGTGTATGTGTGTGTGTGTCTCTGTGTGTGTATGTGTGTGTATGCGCACACATGCATGTGTGTGTGTGGTGTGTGTGTATGTGTGTGCGTGTGTGTATGTATTGTGTGTATGTGCGTGCGTGTGTGGTGTGTGTGTGAGTGTGTGTGTGTGTGTGTATGTATTGTGTGTATGTGCGTGCGTGTGTGTGTGTGTGGTGTGTGTGTGAGTGTGTGTATGTGTGTGTGCGTGCGTTTGTGTGTGTGTGTGTGTGTGTGTGTGTGTGTGTGTGTGTGTGTGTGTCAGGGAGTGGTTTGGAGAAGAGAAAAACCTGAGTCTAGAGGGTAGCCTGCTGGTTATCCCAGGTAGAGACAGCGTGGGAAGTCCAGCCAGCAGGAAGCAGAGCAGGCCTGGACTCTGGAGGCCAGAGACAGAAACAGGCAGCTCAGTGTGCCTCTGTGCTCCGGCCTTGAGACTTCTTCCTTATTAGGAATCCCAGGTGTTTTGGTCGCCTGCTCTTTTTCTTTAATTCATAAAATGTAAAAGCCACCTGGTTAATTATTTAAGCACAGGCAGGTCACAATTTTTAGTGTGTTCACAGAGTGGGACAACCGTCTCCACAGTCTAGTGCTAAAATGCCTACAGCCATTTTTCTTCTCCTCTTCCTGGGGTTCTGGTATATTCCTATCAGTGGAATCGTGTAAGACGAGGTCTTTGTGTCTGGCCCTTTGCTAAGTCCGATGTCTCAAAGTTCATTGCAGCATACCTCACGCCAGTGCTCCAGTCTTGTGCTCTTTGAGGGGCAGGGGTCCCCAGTAGCCTCGGCCAGCCCTGAATGTGTGATTGATCCCCAGTGATGCGATTACGAGCCTGCCCCACCACGCTCACAACTCCATCCATCCTGAGCACATTTTCTTTTCTTCATTTGCAGTTGACAGTGGAGCTTTTTCTCTTTTGGTGACTGTAGGTTACAATGCTAGTCATCGTTTTTTTCCCCCTGAGAAAAGATCTCACTCTGTACTGTAGCCTCGGTGGGCTTGGAATCCAGGCCTGAACTCACAGAGATCCACCTGCCTCTTCATCTTGAGTGCTGGGATTAAAGGTGTGGCATTACACCTGACTCATATCCCAGGGTTTTACATTTTTTCTATTATATTTATTTGTGTGTGTGTGTGTGTGTGTGTGTGTGTGTGTGTGTGTATGTGCGCGCACATGCATCTCACAGCATCTGTGTGGAAGTCATAGGACAATTTGTAGGAGTCTGTTTTCACCTTTCACCACGTAGATCCCAGGAACCAGGAATGGAAACAAGGTCATCGGTCTGGCCGGCAGCACTGTTAGTGGCTAAGCTCCTCATATACAATTTTTTTTGGTTTTTTTTTTTTTCGTTTTGAGACAGAGTTTAATTTTATAGTTTACCAACATGACATACATATATCCTTTTTATGTACTTGTGCCCTTTTGTTTGAGACAGGGTCTCTCTAACTGTCCTGGAGCTCTCTATAGGACCAGGCTGGCCTCTGCCTCCTGAGTGCTAGAATTAAAGGCATGTGCTACCACCACCTGGCTTGTATTGGTTTGGTTTTTCAAGAAAGGGTTTCTCTGTAGTTTTGGAGCCTGTCCTGGAACTCTTCTCTGTAGACCAGGCTGGCCTCAAACTGAGATCCACCTGTTTCTGGGATTACGGGTGTGCATGCTGGGATTAAGGGCATGCACCACCACTGCCCAACTCATATACAAATGTTTGTGCGACTTTAAGCTCCTAATTTTCCTGACTGTACCTGGGGGGGGCATAATTGTGGGGTGGTTATGAATATTTCTGTATAACTTTCTTAGGAACTACAAAACTGTTTTCTGAGTTACGAGAGATTTTAAGGAAGGTTAAAACAAGCTCAGATTTTATTTTGACACCAATACCACTTTATTTTGGGGGCTTCTTCAGACACCGTCCTCTAGCTGGTGGCATTTGGGTCAAAGCAGGCCTCTGTGGACCTTTCTAGTCCTACAGATAGGGTCAGTGGGAAGGTGTCTGTGCCCAGAGACATAGGACAGAGAAGTGGAGTTGGGACCTCCCCTCTTGCCCTGTGATGTGTTGTGGAAACCGAATTCCTCTTTTACACAGAACCCTGGGGTTTCAGTATAGGCCCCTATCAGGGAGTTTATGGCCTCCATAGGCCATACTTGGAGTCCCTGTAATTTGTTATAATTAACTCAAGAGTTCAAGAGCAGAGAGTGTGGGTCACGTCGGGGCTTGCCTGGCTTCTTACGCAACATTTGCTGCCATTGGTCTTCTTTTCCCCCTAGCGCTCAAGGCCTGTGTGTTTGTGTGCATTTAAACAAACATTGTCCTTTTAAGGATAGAATTGCAAGCCTTAGAGGCTTCCTGGGAAGTTAGGTGTCTCTGGCCAGAGAAGGTGGTTATTGATCCGGTGATGTTGTAACCCTGTGGAGTGGAACATGCGCCAGGGAAATCCTGCCCAGGTGTGTTTGGGAAAGGGCGTCGTGTGTTTTTGTTTTCACGAGTACGGATGCATCAGTTAGCTTGTGATTGTGAGTGAGGCCCGAAGACAGGCTTTCCCTTTTAAGGTCACCATTGTCACTTGTGGGACTGGCTCCTTCTGTTTGGTTCTCTTTGCGGTCATTTTGTTTCCCGTAGTTGTCAGAGTGGGGTGCACTTTTAATTGACTGTCAGCTGGGAGTTCATTAAACATAAAAGCTTTTAGATAGCACGCAGACCAGGCACACAACACATTATTATATGTGTCAGGGACTGGAATACTTCCCAAGGGTTTTGAGGGCTCAGGGCCAGGGAAGGAGATGGACAGATAGGTCTGGTTACATGCCTGCCTAGTTATCTGGGCATGGAGGACAAAGCCGGAGTGGGCCACCCCATTATTTCCAGCCCGGAGCTGAGAGCAGCCTTTGGAATGCGCTGATGAGGCCCCTAGTACTACCCAGCCTCTATCCATCCAAGAACTTAGCTTGCTCCATCCTACTCCAGGACAGCTTATCTTGGTTTTTTCCTCTTGCCTTTCTTTCCTATTTGTACAGCAAACTGTCAGACAGTCTCCAACACACAGGGAGAAGAAGGTTCTAATACATTGCAGCAAAAAAGGCTTTCCGACGCTGTTAGTTGTGAACAAAGGTTTCTAGCCAGGAGATGGCATTTAAACCTTGACCTGCTCTTAGTAATCCAGACAGCAATTACCTTTTCCCCACTCTGACCCTCCCATCATTCTGTGAAGGCTACCAAGACAGAAAGTAAAGATGTCCCTCTGCAAATTGTGACATCCGTATTGGCTCTTCAGATAAGGAGAGCTGTTGGCTGAGCTAGATTCAGCCGTGGAGGAGGGGAAGAGCTGATAGGAACGCACGATGACACTGGAGACATAGGATGGTGCTCATAGCTCAGAGTGCCTTAGTCCTCCTGGCTGCAGGCCTGGAGAGTTCTCGGCCATGTGATGAAACACACTATACAGTGCACTTGTAGGACTGCCTCAGGCTGAGGCACACACAGGTCTGGGAAGGGCCAGCCTCCTCAACCCTTCCCCAGTTTTGTTTTTATTTGGGGATTTCAGGGATTTGGGGTGCTCACCGGAATGCTGAGAAGCAGATCCCACCTTCCTTGTGTCTGTGGTTGGCTCTGCTCAGATGCCATCTGGCTTTGGCTTTAAGAAGTGATGTTACCTTGGTTGGATGAGTCATTCTGTCTGAGCATAGTTCCTGCTGTTCACGTTGGAAGGGCCGGGCATGGTTGTTAAAATCTCCCCCGGCTTATTTGTTTAGGATCAACGATACAGCATCAGTGTCTGGCTTCCAGGTCTCCAGGCCTCCAGGCCCCCATGGCACTCATAATCAGAGGACTGCCCCTGCACACTGCATCTTTTCACCTGAGGCTGAAGCTCCTCACAGTCATCTTTGCCCAGGAGATAGGGCAACAGGAGAACGAAGGGAGATAGGAGTCACACAGGCTCTGAAGAGGTCTGCTAGAGGGTGGCCCACCTCTGTTAATCAGGAAATGGGGTCAGCCAGTGGTTTTGTTGTTGTTGTTGTTTTGTTTTTTGTTTGTTTGTGTGTGTGTCTCAGGGGTGGGGGGATTCCTCTAAACAAGCATCTATAGCACCTACAGCCCACCACTCCTCTGATTCCATCCTCTGGTCGTGGTGAGAGTACCAGTACCTCGGATGGCAGTCAGGGCAACCCAGGTCTGAAGACTTTGCTATTGTGATGGGCTCTTCCCACCTCTCAGGGATCCTCTGCTGCCCTGGACTTGGAATGAGGGACTTACCCTGGGGGAGGGGTGGGAAACACATTCTCAAAGCTACACGTCCTCAGCCTTTGAGTTCCTGGCGCCTCTCTCGTGGTTCTGCGGTAAGACAGGCCCTACTTTGTAGGCTACCACAAGGCGTTTCTCAACCAGAAGAGTCAGACCTTAAAGCATAACAGAATGTTCAGATTCCTCACATGTGAGTTCAAGTGGTGATGAGGGGTCCCGGCCACACATCTTGAAACACAGAGGATAACATGATGCGGCAGAGACTTTTGGGGACTTCTCAGTACCACTCTTTCAGATTACCAAGTGCTCCGTTGGCTTGGCTAAGTTTAGCATTTAAAAATAAACACAAACTTTCTGTTCAGAGTCTTAGAGGGGGAAGGAAGTTGGAAAAGTCCTTGGTGCCATGGAATAGGAACGTTCATAGCATTCTTCATCTCTTGGTTATTATATTTATCGACAGGGACAGCTGGGACCCTTGTCTGCATCACACAGAGAGACTAGCATTTACTAGTCTAAATGAATTTTTGCTTTAGATTAAAATCAAGACCAAAGAAAATGTACCTTTATTCAACGAGTAGAGTTTTTCCCCATTCTTACAGGGAGCACCAAAGACTTAACCTAAAACCAGTCACTGGGTCTCTGCAGCCAGATGGGGTGTTTCAAGGACTTTGAATGTGCGGAATGTTTTAACATTTCCTTGCAAGCTTAGATTCAAAGAGGACCTCTTTGGAAACTTGGCTGTGCTTTATTTCCTGGCATGAGGATTGGCTGGCTAGATTTTTCCCTTCCACCCACAGTGCTGACAGGGTGGAGGTACTTCCATGAAATTGTATGTTTCCAAAATAGGACCCACAGTTTTGCTTTTACTGCAGTCAGAGTTGTATCTCTAACCAAAACAGAGAGGAACCCAATGATTCTAAAAACAGAATGCCGTCTCTGCTCTCTCAGATCCTAAAGGACGCCAGCTTTGTGTTTTATAGAGGCGCTTTTGGTGGGAAGGTGAACGGAGCAAACAATTTCTACATTAGTCCAAATTTCATTCTTATTTTTTTCCAGTCTCACTAGTAACCACCACAGTCTCATGCAGTGACAGTGCGCACATCGCTAGCTATGGCTTCTCAGAGACCTTTGTGGTCTGGATGGCTTCCAGGCTAGAGCATACAGCTCTGGAGTGCATCCAAGCACAAGCCTACACCAACCTACATATGAGGAGTGCTCCAGTGTTCCTTGCTGCAGGACTGGAGTCACTGTTTCCTGTCACAGGATGGCCTGAATGGAACCTGCCACATACGTGGGCTGGGCGTTTGGCCCAGTGGATAGAGGGCTTCCCTAGTGTGAAGCAGCCCTGGGCTTGATCCCTGGCACTGCATACCAGCAGTGGTCGCTCATGCCTCCATTCCCAGGACTTGGAGGGTAGAGACAGGAGGAACAGGAGTTCAAGGTCATCCTTGGTGATATAGGGAGTTAGAAGCCAGCCTGGGCCACATGAAACCCTGTCTGAAAACCAGCGACAGCAGGAGAGCCGGATGCGGGTGGGCACCGGAGTGTGAGGCTCCAGAGAAGTGGAGCTGCTGTCTGTGGACCTGGTGGGTTCCTTGGTCTTTGATCTCGTCCCCAGAAGAATCTGTGACGGTGTCTTTGGTGCCCATTTTCACTTCTGGGAGTGACATGGGAAACAGTTTCAGTTCTGGCACACAATGTGAGGACATCCTTAGAAACATTCTCCCCTCCCCCAGGGCTGAAAGACAGCCCCATCAAACAGCACGGTAAAGAGCAGTGCTGGCCAGGGTTGTGGCCAGCTGTGATCCCCGTGACGCGGAGACTGAGGCCTGGTCCTGCCCCAGATGACAGCATACACGTGTGTGTCCTTCTGACTTGAAGGAATGAAAATAAATGGAAGCCACCATGACAGAGGAGAAGAGAAGGGCTGTCACCAGAAAGGTTCAAACGCTGTGTAACTAGGATGAGGTGAGCTTTTGTCTCCTCTCCCAGTTGAGATACCTCC
The DNA here is from genome assembly GCF_003668045.3 of Cricetulus griseus. Taxonomy (NCBI): domain Eukaryota; kingdom Metazoa; phylum Chordata; class Mammalia; order Rodentia; family Cricetidae; genus Cricetulus; species Cricetulus griseus. Next base: position 5,173,700 of record NC_048598.1, on the reverse strand, counting down.
AACTCTCCCCACCTGGTCTGGTCAGTTTTCAGAATCCCTCGGTAGCTTTCCTAAATATATCTGAAGGCACCTTCTGGCCCGAGAGCCTGCTCTTGGGTTCTTAGCGGGTTTTGTTGTTTGGTGCCCTTTAACATGACTGGAGAGACATGTGGGGCCCTCAGCTCAAAGCTAACACCTTTGCTTGTCTCTCTCTCCACTCTCATTCCCTCAGTCTTGAAAGTAGGATCTTCAGTCTCGAAGTGGCTCATCTTCAAAGACGCAACTGCGTTCACAGTGAACTCTTGGTGCTTAAAAGGGGTTTGATGACTTAAGGACCCTCTCCCTGGCTGCGTCTTGTCCCTTTAAGAACTGCTGGGGTTGCAGAGATGAAAGCCTCCTCTACAAGAGACTCCTAGGCACTTCCCAGGGTCTCTTGAAGAGAAGGTTACCTGGAGCGAGTGAGGCGCTGTTTCCTGGAGAACTAGCCCAGGGACGCAGTGAGCAAGATGGCGGAGGACACCAAACACAGAACTCAGGAGGCCGTGAGGTGCTCTGAGATGAGAAGCATCCCTCTGGAGCCACAGGCTTCACTCCCTTCTCAGACTCACTGAGCTTCCTCCAGGGAGGTGCAACAATATGGTGCGTTGTCAGTTACCTGTTGTTTCATTTCGTTTTGGGACAAGGTCTCACTGTGTAGCCCAGGCTAGCCCAGACGTCACTGTAGAGCCTGGGCTGGTCTTGAATTTGTGACCCTCTTGTCTGAGTCCCTGGAGTGCTGGATTACAGATCCATGCCTCCACCACCCCCGATGTTGTTTTTTAAACACCAGCATCACCAGCATTTCGTGTGTTTAAATAAGGTTGTTCCGAGCTTTGCCTGTAGTTGAGAGGGTGTGTGTGTTCCTTCACGAGAAGGGGGTAATGTGAAGTCATGGTGGAGTCCCTGGAATACAGAGGAGGAACCGGGGTTATGACTGTAGCCTGCACTCAGCGGGGAGACAGGCAGGCTTGGCTGTGGACCACTATAGGGGGGACCACTGATCTCTTTGAGAGAAACATGACAACTGGGAAATATGAATGGGAGAATTGATGCTCCACACAGAGGAAATGGTTACGCCAGAGGACATGACTGTGGCCATTCAGGATTCTTAGTATTGGGTATTTTGATTTACTTTCGACAAGATTCTAAGTTCATATAAAGTTGTGTTTTGATGTTATTTGTTCAGGTTCCCACGAAGGAACAAATCATGGCCTTCTTTGCCCACTGCCAAGAACTGTCCCTAAGAATCTCTCTCTCTCTTTTTCTCCATCCCCCAACCCCAGGTGCGTGCGCATGCGCACTCGAGCGCACACACACCATACACACACACACACACACACACACACACACACACACACACAGACAGACACACACACACACAGACACACAGACACACACAGACACACACACACACACACACACACACACACACACACACACACGGAATGCCCTTCATTTCACTGGCTTTTGCACTGATCATGATATTTCCTCCCCGTTAGTCTGAGCATTTTCAGAGTTGACAAAAGTGGCTTTTCATAGCCAGCAAATAACTTTGGCCATAAGTTCTTGTGTCTAATTCCGTTCCTGTGTGCTAGGACTTGGGGTAAGAGGAATCAGGACTGTGGTGACAGTTAAGGACAGAGCAGTGTCACTGAGGGTGGCCTGCGATGGACAAGTAGACAAGAGGTCTTCTGCTGACTGGCCTCAAGCTCAATGGAGACCATTCGTTGATACAGCCAAATACTATGGACAGGAGGAAAACTGCTGACTGGGTGGTGAAGCCTGTAAAAATGGTTATGAATTTATCAGGTGGGAATAGAAAACAAAAATTAGTTTTCTGTTGCACATTAAGGTTGATTTAAAAGGCTTTATTAAGTGACTCCCTTCAGATTGGAGTCTAGGTTTTTACCACCAAAGATTAGCCTGTTTTTTTTTTGTTGTTGTTGTTGTTTTTTTTTTTTGGCCCCACCCTGTAGACTGAGGAGGGTGGGGCTTTGCTGGGCTGGGCTGTGCAAAGAGCCAGTGTCTTATCCTCTGGGAAGCACTAGGCCCAGCACCTGTGATAGTGTATGTATACTTAACCATAAGCAGTTTCTACTACTCATTGTCTGTCTGTAGGAAACTAGGCTTTGGGTGACCTTTGAGTTCCCAGACAGAGTCCTCAAAGTTAAGTTAAAATACAGAGTAATTGTTACCAGGAGCCCACGAGCAGTCAGTATTTACCAGGTGGCAGTGCAGGGGCAGTCCGGTTGAAGTGATGACTGAGAGAGTGCAGTCGCAGTAGCTGTGTCCTGGAAGTAAACAGGTGGATCAGGGAGCTGTCTGAAGGTCCGGGTCGCTCTGAGAGAGTGCTTTGGAAGCAGGAGGAGCGTGCAGTGTTGCAGCTCCTGCCCAGAGACCGGACTGTGGCGGCCCTTGCTGTCTACATTCTGCTTTTGCAAAGGGTGCTCCAGGCTGGAAAGCTAAAATCAGCAACCTTTTCATGTGTCTCAGATGTGTGAGGTGAAGCCTAGCTCTGAAAAAGCTTCAACACAATTCCACATCATGTGACCAACTAGTGATCTGGTCTACCAGACTGTCGCATTTATCAATTTTTTTTAAAGATTCATTATTATTATTATTATTATATTTTATTGTATTCAATTAGGTAATCAAGATGGCACCCCCACAAACATGCCCAGAGACCCATCTGTCAGGGGATTCTAGATTCTGTCAAATTGACAATTGAGCAATTGAACGCAGGTCCTGTGGAGTGTTTCAAGGACATTCTTGGTCTCAGTTCATCCTGAGGGCTCGCAAACAAAGCGTTAGATGAGAATGTTCTCATAGTGAACTTGCTTCAGCACCTGTGACGTCAGACAGAGGGACACAGGGGCAGAGGTCACTGTCTATCTCTTGTAGAGATGACGCCATCAGTGTCCCCTGTACATCTGCTGTGAACACCCAGCCTGTGTGGGTGTGCTTATGGTTGTTCTCTCTTCCCGGAACAGGTATCAGTATTACCTGCAAGTCAAAAAGGATGTGCTTGAAGGGCGGTTACGGTGCACCCTGGAACAAGTGATCCGGCTGGCTGGCTTAGCTGTGCAAGGTAAGGCATCTGTGGAATCCCATTATCTGCTTCGGTACACTCTTCCAGAAAGAACAGACTCGGTTAAGCGACCTCTGGCTGAGGCTTCCTGGTCATTTCAAGATGTTTTGCATTAAGATGAAAAGTTAGTGATTTGGGGTGGCAAGAGGGTGGATTTCTCCAAGCTGCTTGTAAGTCAGTCATGCTTGTTTGACTATGGTTCCCTTATGCTTCTAACTGAAGAAATAGTTTTTAAATCCTGCCTGTAACTGAGACTGCCCTGCAGAGTGTGCGAGAGGTTGTCTCAGGATTATTCCACTGTATGGTGTGGTCATATTCTGTATCCTCATGGTGTGAACGAGTTACTGTCACCACTTAAGAACAATAGCTTTAACCAGCATTCTGTAGTTTAAATCGATGCTGGCTAGGTGACAGGGGATACCAATTGTCTTTCAGCCTGTCCAGCTATTTTCAACCTTCTCTACATTGTAGAATGTGTTATTTTCTATGTTTAAGTGTGCTTTCTGTTTCTAATTTTCATTTCTGTGTACATGTGTGAGTGGGTTCCAGGTGTGTGTAGCTCCAAGAGAGGGTATTAGATCTATTGGATCTGGAGTTACAGGTGCCTATGAAGCACCACCTCTGGGTGCTTGGAACCCAACTCAGATCATCCAGGAGAACAGCAAATGCTCTTAGCCACTGAGCCATTTTCCAGAAATGGTGGTTTAAGTGTGTTTGCTCACATTGAAAATAAGAGCGTGTATAATTTTTAAAAGATTTTTATTTTTTATGTGTATGACTATTTTGCCTACATGTGTGTATATGCACTATGTGTGCCATGCTTGGGGCGTCCAGAAGAGGGCAGAAGATCCACTAGAACTGTAGTTACAGATATTTGTGAGGCACCACGTGGGTGCCGGGAACTGAACCCATGTCCTCTGCAAGAGAAGCAAGTGTTCTTAACTGCTGAGTCATTTCTCCAACCCCAAGAGAGTATGTAACGTTTGGAAGGAAACTGATTTCCCTTTCGGTTCTTCTTTTCTTGCTAGCTGCAGAGTTATTACAGTGTGGGCTGTTGATATAGGGGCTATGAACTGGACTTCCTGTCCCACACTTGGAACTTGAACCCTATGAGTGCTAATGTCTGGAGAGATGGCTTCCTATGACATTTCACTCTGGGTGAAAATGCTCCAAAATATATTGCATTCCTCTGTCCACCCAAGGAGCAGAAAGGGAAGAAAAACGGTGGGCAGTTGCCATGTTAGCACTAGTGATTGGGTCATTGCAATAACACCAGCGGACTGAGAAAACCCAGTGTGCCCTCATCTTCAAATTGTGCCTTCCTTCTGTAAAAGGCTTTCTTTCCCGTTCCCTGTGTGCACCCCTCCTCTCACTGTCCACACATTTGGTGTATTCCGGGCGTCCTGAGCATCCTGGGTGTTGCAAGATCCTTGAGGAAGTCAGTGGACTCAGTCTGGATTCCCTTTTTATTGGCTCCTTGATGTGAACTATTTTGCCAGTCTGGTAAAACTTCCTTTAACAATGTAATGTTTGAAGCATCTTTCTCCTGGGCTGGGGAGATAGTTCACAGGTAAAGTGATCTGCTGCATGGATGAGGACCTGATTCAGATCCCAAGAACTGAATAAGGTTGGGCACATCTGTGTATGCATTGGAGAACACAGACAGGTGGATCCTAGGGGTTGCTTCATAGAACAGTGAACTTGAGATTCAGTGGGGGGACCCTGCCTCTTAAATAAGGTTGTCTTCTTGTCTTCATATGCACACGTGGAAGAGTGCACCCACACACGTGCATGCATCTCTGTCTCTGTCTCTCTCTGTCTCTGTCTCCCTGTCTCTGTCTCTCTCTGTCTCTGTCTCTCTCTGTCTCTCTCTCTCTCTCTCTCTCTCTCTCTCACACACACCCCCCCCCCACACACACACACTCCTAACAATTCCTATTGGGCCAATAGAAACTCATGCCCACAGAAGTAAAAGAGGTGACTGGAGACATCACGTGACTGGACTTGGAAGCAGGTTTAGTGGGTTGTCTTTGCTCTTCTGGGCTCCTCATCTGAGTGATAGCTGCAATCCGTTTGTAGGGGGAATCATCACTGTCTCTGTGACTCTGTCATGTTGACATTTCTGTGCGCAGAGGCAGCAAAAGTTAAGGTATTTCTGTGTATTCAGTTTGCACGTGCCCCAGCATACCATTGTGGGATGGCAGCCGGGAACAGAATTCCCGTGACATGCAAATGTGTTCAGGAGGTGTGAAGATTTTCCAGGTTGCTTGCCAAGGGTGATTCACAGTGGGGATTTCCACTGCTGATGCATTTACAGACACTTTTCTCCATCTTAACCTTGACTTAGAAAGTCCCCTTGGCAGACAGATAGAGGAAACCAACCTGGTACACACTCAACAAACAAACATACACGGGTTGGTTTTAAAGCTTTAAATAGCCTTTAGGGTTTACTTCCAAATTTCCCCACTCTTCCTAAAAACCATCTAGTGGGGTTCACATGCCAGTGCCGATAGTTGCTAGGTAAAAGTGGAGACAACAGCAGACACATCTTGGCACCGGTCTTGTTTAGTGGTGTTCAGGGAAATGTGGGCAAAAGTTTGCCATGTTTTCTTCTGTCTCTATCTTTGAGTAACGATGCTCTTGTTTCCCTGTCTTCTCAGCGGATTTTGGAGACTATAACCAATTTGATTCCCAAGAATTCCTACGAGAGTATGTCCTGTTTCCTATGGTGAGTTCATTGCTTTTTTATTCTCTTTTCTTTCCTTGGACTCATTCTTTATTTTGAGTGCCTCTGTGCTTCCTGGGGAGGTCTGCATACTTAAATATAGGGACAGTTTTTATGAAATACCAGGAGTGTATGGGGGGGGCCTCTTCTCACGACAAGACACTTTCTTATTTTAGCCCCCACAGCTAGAACCTTGGTGGCATAGAGAAATTGCACCACGTCTCATGGGTTGATTTTTAATTTATCGGTTCCAACAGTGTTTGTCTCTCTTTTGATGAATCTGTACTTGTGTATACAGTCCTGTAATCTGCAAACACAGACTGACTGTTTTGCCTCTTCCTTTCCTGTGCAAGTCTTCATTTGTTCATTTATTGTTGCTTTCATTATTTTAGCTAGGTTGTTAGTACCACTTGAATGCAGTGGTGAGCGAGGGCTGGGAGGTAGCTCATTTGTAGATCACTTGCTGAGCTTCTGTAGCCCTGGATTCAGTCCTCAGAACCACAAAAGAAAATAAGAGATGGGGTGATGGGGACGTCCTTCTGTATTATGTTTCCTCTTATTGGTTGATGAATAAAACACTGTTTGGCCAATGGAGGCGGGAAGATAGGCGGGACTTGGAGACGAGAATTCTGGGAAAGGTAGGCAGAGTGAGACCGCTGGGGACACCATGCAGCCGCCAAAGGATTAACAGGTCCAGGCATTCTCTGGTAAGCCAAGACCATGTGGAAATACATAGATTTATAGAAATGGGTAAATATTTAAGACAGAGCTAGCCAATAAGAAGCCCTACCCATCGGCCAACAGTTTATAAATTAATATGAGTATTTTTGTGTTTATTTGGAGCTAAAGGGTGACAGGATCTGGCGGGACAAGAAACTCCAGCAACAATGGGGAAATTGGTGAGCATATACAGAAACCAGTCTGATGTATAGGAGCATACATCAGGAATAAATTCACTCAGGGAGCTGGAGGACTCTTGCACTGATAGCTATAGAGCATCAATGAGAGAAATTTAAGATTACATAAACAGATGTTCTGGGGTCATGACTTGGAAGAATTGGTGTTAAAATGCCCATGCAACCCAAAGTAACCTACAGAATTACTGCAACCCCTGTCAAAATCAAAGTGCCATCCTTCACAGAAATAGGAAAAACAAACTTAAAATTCATGTGTAGCCACAAAAGATCCCCAAGTGGCCAAAGCAGTCTTGCCATAGGGAGCAAGCCAGTAAACAGCACCCCGTCCATGGACTCTGCCTTGGCTTCTGCCTACAGGTTCCTGCCCTGCTTGAGTTCCTGTCCTGACTGTCTACAGGGCTGGACTATGGATGCAGAGACCAAATAAACCCTTTCCTCTCCATCTTGCTTTTGGTCATGGCGTTTCTTCATAACTGTAGTTAACCCAAATGCAGATGCCACGTGATTGTAACGATAAGTCTTTTTGCAAAGCCGCTCTTGCCCCGCTACCACGTGGGTGACCCAAATAACACACAGAGATTTACATTAGGTACAATGCTGCTGTCCAATGACTAGGACTTCTTATCTGCTAGCTCAGTCTTAGTTATCAACAATAACTACTAATCTTTATATTTTATAAGACTTATCTTATTGAGGACGCCGGATGTAAACACCCTCTCTTGCCAGTGGATCACATGGAGGCTCCACAGAGAGGAAGAGGACGAGAATGACTTCCTGCTTGTCCTTGCTTATATTCTGAGTCTGCCTGCTATGTCACTTCCTGCCTGGATCACAAGACTTTACTATATTTCCCAGCATTCTCCTTGACTCCTAGTCCTGCCTAACTTGCTGCCTCATTGGCCAAACAGTGCTTTATTCAACAACCAATAAGATAAACACACAGGGCTGGAGAGATGGCTCAGAGGTTAAGATCACTAACTGCTCTTCCAGAGGACCCGAGTTCAATTCCCAGCAACCACATGGTGGCTCACAACCATCTGTAACGAGATCTGGTGCCCTCTTCTGGTGTGCAAGCATGCATGCAGATTATACATAATAATTAAATAAAATCTTTAAAAAAAAAAAGAGACATACACAGAAGGACGTCCCCCACCATGTGATGGTGGCTGACAGCAGCGTGGTGCTGGCTTATAAACAGACACATTGACCTCTGGGTTGGAATGGAGCCCAGAAATAAGTCCATACTCGTACAACCAATTTTTGTCAAAGGGGTCAAGGATAAGCAAGGGTTGAAGTGTCTACAGTACGCTGTGTTGGAGAGTGTGGCATCCGCATGAAACGGGATGGGGCTGGGACCTTACGTCACCCAGTGTGTACCAATCAGTTCCAAGTGGATTAAGATACAGACATAAGCCCTGAGACGTTAAAATGTTAGAGGAAGACAGAGGGACTTCAGACCTTTGTCTTGGCTGCGGTGTTCCACATATGACCTCTAAAGCACAAGCACGGAAAAGGCAGTAGGGGCTCATCAAAATAAAGAATTTCTGCACCAAGAAAATGTTTGTAAATCATACTTTGGACAAGGGGCTTGTAGCCAAATCAGTAGAACTCCAATGTGATGATAAGAAAACACAGGATCCCATTACAGAATGGACAGGGAACTTGAATTTGACATTTCTCAAGGGAAGATTAAAAAACAAACAAAAAAACCCAGGAGATACATGAAAATACTCAGCATCTCTGATGGTGAGGGAGTATCTGTTTAGACTTCCTTGGAGTACTGCTTCTTTCCTGCCGGGATAACTGCTGTCAAAGAGCGGTTGGGAGGGTGTGGGGAGAATGGACCTGCGGCTGCCACTCAGTTGTGGGATGTGCGTTGGCAGTGTCACAGGGCAGGAACGGAAGAGACAAGCTCTCCTCATAGATACATACGGCTAGTATCTGTCATGAAGACACTTGTCTACAGAGTCCTTTTCATTTGGAAGAGTCTGGCTCCTCCAAACATACCGCACTGCCCCAGGCCTTGGAGGCTGGGTGTCCCCTGCTGGCAAGGGCTCTGCCAGATCTGTCATTGAGGTCAGTGTCCCCCTCCCACTCCTCAGGGAGGCCTTACTGCCTGCCCATCTGTGGCCAGCAGCCAGCAGCCATGTCCTGTTCATGCGCTGGCACCTGGGTGAGCGCTTCCCAGCCCCTTCTGCGTTTGAACCTGCTCATTGTTATTTACTTTTTTGTCAGTTAGAATGCCTGGTCTGGGGCCCTAAAAGCAGAGTCTCCGTGTCCCACTGCTGTCTGGCACACAGTGTGTGCTCGTACTTGTTTCTGGAATGAGTCAGTGATGTAAAACTGCCCGTGCCTGAACTGATTGAACGACAGACAGGTGTCACCCCTGGGAATTCTGTTGCCTGGTTGGTGGCTTCACTGAGAAAAGTTTTAGTGGGGGTGACTGAACACATCGAGAAGGTGACCTGTGGAGGAGCTGAGCTGCAAGCAGCCCTGGGTGCTGTGTGCTGGGTCTGCTTTTAGGAACAGCCACTCACCTTGCTTTCCTTCATGGTTTTTGTTTTTGTTTTTTGTTTTATCCCAAATGCTGACATGGGTAATAGACGTTCAGGAATGAAGCTGTACAAGAACAACAACTATGGCAGTGAATGTCCCCAGGGTGAGATTTGGCAAATCAGGGCAATTCCATACATAGGTCAGGAATTACAATCAGGATTTGACATGAGGAGGAACCACAGGAATTTCAGGGTTAGAAAAGGCTCAGAGATGACTGTGATGTCACCTGCGTCTTACGTCATGTGAAGGAGGTAGAGCAGAGGGGACAAGGTATGATCAGGACAGGAAAGAAAGAAGAGGGGGATGTTGATATTAAAATTTAGATTAAATAAAATCAGAGGTTGAGTTCCCTAGTCTTGGCCACATATTAACTGCTCAGCAGCCACATGGGCGTCTAGGGGAAAGATCAGAAGTTTGTTTTTTAACCTGGCTCCAAGTCTCCCTGGGCAGTGATGAGTATCATGCTTGGTGGCTGAACTGAGAATGTTCTAGGCTTGGCCTACAGCACTCATTTTTCTTTTCTGAGCACACATCCTCGGCTCACCATTGTGGTGACTTGTCCTGGGTGGACTGTGGTCTGAAACTTTACCACTCATAGTTGCCGAGTGGTGCTGAGGATACGTAGGGGCTAGCACCCTTACCGGCCACACAACCTCCGGCAAGTTAGCTGATGGTCCAAAGCCCCGCTCTTCTCATCAAAAGTGAGAATAAACCCATCCCCACTGTGAAGATGAAGGAGAACATGTATATGAGATACCTAACTCTGTCCAGAGTAAATTCTCAGTAGCTTGTTATTTGGTTGTGTTACTGTTACAGTGACTCTGTGATGTGCAAATCAGAGCTGATTAATGCCATTGTCTGCATTTTGAAATGAAGACAACAGGATAAGCAGAAGGACAAACTACTGTTAATATTACTCAAAACCTCTTGTCTAACAATACAGAAGTCATATACCGTACAGCAAGTTCAGTTCAGCCAATATTTATTGACCACTTACTTGGTATTATGAACTTGGAGGAGCCATTGTGGAAAAGCCCCGTGACATGAGTGACCTTTTACCAGATGGGAGAATTACTGCTGCCCGTGAGGGACCCAGATTCTAGCCGGTGAAGGGAAAGGAGGAATGACGTAGTGTGGTGTACAGATAACTGTAGACAGAGGGATGTTCAAGGCCCCACAGCAGACCAGCCGTGTCCAGGGGAGGGAAGGCACCTGGAGTATTTCTAGTGAGATGGGACGTTTCCCATTGTGTGGTGGGACTGTGTGGGCTGAGTGTAACCAGAGACGGTAAAAGCTGTGTTGAGAACAGAAGCTTGCCTGCTAGGGCTCTGAACTCTCAGGGGAGGAGATCTGGAAGGAGTGGCTGGGGTCCCATTGAAGAAAGGTCCAGATGCCAGGCCCAGGTGTTGACCTAATTGTGCAAGCGGTGGGGAGCCCTGGAAAGTTGTCGACTTTCTGCTGGGTTCTGCTGGAGCTCTCAAAGGGAAGCCTGCATTCCTGTGCTGGGGGAGGGGAGGCAGATGAATGGCCCTGTTTGATCTTCCATAGTCACCGAGTTGTCAGATGCCATTTCCTCAGCAGAGAAAAGAACAAAGCTGTGTACACAGGCGTCCACAGGTGTATGGCTGTGGCACACACCCTGCCATTTGTCATTCACCCACTGCCACACTCACACATCTCTGGGGTGTACATACCTCTGCCACCGCCCCCCCACACACAGGTGGAGGCATTGGGCTGAGTGTAATAGCAGAAGATGCCTTTGGGCATTTTCAGAGTTGGAACTGGGGTTTAACAGAGCCCTTTGATCTTCACTTCAGTTTATTCTGTTTTTCTGTGCCTTTTAGAATCAGCACCTGGTGCGGCTTGAGATGCTTGCTGCTGTGTCTGAGGCACACAGCACCCTTGAAGTCTTACAATTGGAAGCTTGCTTATTTCCCAGGATTCAGTTGGGTCATCTCAGTGGCCGGCTAGATGTCAGTCAGCAACATAACAAACAATGAAGAGCCCCTTTCACCCCACCTCTTCTGCACTGTTGCCCAGGAGCTTAGAACCTGCTGGAACCCACAGAGCAGAACTTCCAGGACATAAGCCTCCTGTTTTAGTTTTGAGCAACACCAATTTCTCACAGTGTTGTTTTGAAATGGAGTTGTTCTTTTGTTTGTTTGTTTGTTTCTTTGTTTGTTTTTGTTTTTGAGACACAGTTTCTCTGTGTAACAAACAGCCTTGGCTGTCCTGGAACCCACTTTGTAGGCCAGGCCAGCCTCGAACTCACAGAGTGCTTCCCAAGTGCTGGGATTAAAGGTGTGCGTCACCTCTCCCGGCTAGATGGATTAGTTCTTAATAGTTAAGAGTCCACTTTGAGAGTGATATAAAAGGGTTTCATCCATGATGGCTTATGAAATTGAGGGCAAACCTCTATATAAATGCTATTTTAAAGTGTGTGTGTGTGTGTGTGTGTGTGTGTGGCTGTGAGTGTATGCGTGTGTGTGCCCCACAAGTCAGCCCTGGATATTATCTCTATGGTGCTGGTCTACCTTGGGTCTCTCGTTTGCCAGGAACTTACCACTAGGCTACATTTTCAGGCCACTGAGCCCCAGTTTCCACTTTCCCAGACTACGTGCCACCCAAGCCATGTGTTTCACCAGTTTCCACCACCCTGGTACTGGTGTTAGAGACCACGGGTCACCCACCTTTTTTCCCACGTAGATTCCAAGGCTAGAACTCAGGGTCTCATATTTACATGGCAGACATTTACTGACACTTGGTATGAATCCGTCCAGACTTCAACCTCAGCCCTGCACCCCGGACAGTATGAGCCAGAGGAGCCCTCAGCAGGGTGTGGCTAGAAGACTCTTGCCATCACCTGATAGCTCAGGGGACAGAAATGTGTGCTTCCCCTCTTGGCACCTGACAGCCGTGTGTTCCTTTTGGCTGAGCACTAAGGAGGACAACTACACACATGCAGTCCTACAGAAGTTCCCTGAGGTGTGTTTCAACCCCATCCCCACTGACCAGCAAGTAACACCAGAAGGAGCCGGCTCTGCCATCATGCAGTTTTAAACTCATTGCCTGGAATTTTAGAGGTAGACAAAGCATCCTGGCACAGTCGATTCTAGTGCTTAACTCTTAAACATTGGCTCCTACTCTAATCATTAAAAACACACAGCCACAGGCTGGGGAGACGGCTAGACAGGAGAGTGCTTGCAAGGACATGAGTTCGATTCCCAGAACCCATGTAACAGCAAAGCTGGCTTGCAATCCCAGTGCTGAGGAGGCAGAACCGGGTGGGTCCCTGGAGCTTTCTGGCTAATGGGCCTAACCCCCCCCCCCCCCCGTGAGGTTCAGGCTAGTGAGAATCCTTGTGTTTAAAAACAAACAACAAAAACCAACTAACCCACCAAGGTGGCCTACATGGAGGATCAAGAGCTGAGGTCATTTTTTGTCATCTACACACACACACACACACACACACACACACACACACACACACACACTACACAAGCACATACCAAGCAATTTATTAAAAGTACATGTGGGAAGCAGACAGGCAGGAAAGAAGAAAAAAAATAGGCTGCATGAGTCTCAGTGGCTATGGTGACAGGAGCTGTGCAGTCTGGGTCCCACCAGCTGTGGTAGGATCTATGCAGTCTGTCTGGGCCCCATAGGCTATTGTAGGAGCTATGCTACTTGGGTTCAAAGAGTTATGGTAGGAGCTGTGTGCAGCGGCAGAAACCAGACCCTTGAGCCCATTCTTCTGCAGGAAAGAGAGAAGGGTTGTGTCACTGGGGACACCTGACCAGGGAGCCACTGACAGGTATCATCCCTGACCTGTGTGTTCCTGTGCTTCCAGGATTTGGCCCTGGAGGAAGCTGTTCTGGAGGAGTTGACCCAGAAGGTGGCCCAGGAGCACAAAGCCCACAGGTAAGGCAGATGGAGACAGAGAATCTGTCCAGCCAGCACAGCACACTGTCTGTGGGGCAGGGCCTTCATAGCTCTGCCCTACCCCTAGCCTGGGTCACTGGTTCCTTGCTTCTACCCTGTGTCTGGGCTCTGTGCTATTGTTCTGTGTGGAGCTTGGAGTTGGGGGTGGTGTGGGGAGAGCTGTGCTCCCCTGCTTCCTCACCCCATCCCTCTTCTCTCTCCATGCGCTCTTCCTATCCCTTCCCTCCCCTCCTTATAATTTTTCCTTTTTAAAATTGCAGAAAATTTCATAGTTATGAGCAAAATAGCTTCTTTTTAAAGCGGAAAGCATTGTTCACAGGGAGGTGTCTAATAGTGCTTTTAAGGCTATGTCTCTTAATTGAGTAATTTAACTTCCTTTACTTCCTCTGTTTTGGGTAAAAGGCCACTGAAAGCTAATGCCACCACCTTAACAGGGTGTCACCCTCCCAGGTGGAAATGATTGCCATCCCCGGAGCCCGGGGCTGCACGTGGCACAGCTCTGGGATTTGCCGTTAGTACAGCGGCGTTTTCCGCTGACCTTGTACTGCCACCCATTTCCTCCTCTGGTGCTGTTTTGCTTGTAGTGGGATCCTGCCCGCAGAAGCCGAGCTCATGTACATCAACGAAGTCGAGCGCTTGGATGGATTTGGACAGGAGACCTTCCCGGTGAAGGTAACACACCTTTCCCGCCACGGGCCAGAGCATGTCCCTTCTCAGTGTCACGTGAGCTTAGCTGATGTATTAGTTACCGTTCCCTCCATGTCAAAAAGGAAAAAAAAAAAGAGAGACCCTTCAAGAAGCAGCCTGTGGGAGGATGGTTTGCTTTAGCTCACAGTTCACGGGGTGCAGCCCTTGGCGCTGGAGAACGCACTGAGGCCGCTGGGCACAGTGCTTAAACAACCAACGAGGAAGCAGAGTCAACGGAAGTAGAATTGGGCAGTAACCCTCAAGTCTGGTCCCCAGTGACCCGCCTCCTCCAGCAAGGTCCCATAACCTTCCCAAACAGGAGAACTCCCAGCTGGGATGGAGTTTTCAAACAATGGGCTTGGGGGGCGGGCTGGGGGCAGTTCTCATTCTAAAGGCAGGGTTAGAAGCCCACTTCAGGAAAAGCGAATGCTCTTGCTGAGCTCAGAGATTTTGGGGTTGATCTTCAGCAGATTGTATTCATCTGCTAGGACGGTCATCTAAGCGAGTCCGTGCACCAGTGCGCCCCTCACCTTCGGGTGTCAAGGCCAGACAACAGGACAAGTAGCTGATGTCCTGTGGCCGTGGACAGCGAGGCTGGCTAGCAGTCTTCTTCTTGTGCTTTTTTGTGCTCTTTGGATGTGGGGTGAGACAGACTGAAGCAGTGGCGTTTATTGTCTCTCCCAACTCAGCAGAGCTGTGTGTGGCGGGTGTTCCGAGGAAGCCATGCCTAGCAAATCGTTATAGCACGGCACATCCTCACATTCTCTGTTAACTGCCCCGCCTACTGGAGTGGGTGTGGCTGGGAGCATCATGGAGCCTATAATCCAGACTCATTTTCTTCTCTCTGCTGACCAACTCTTCAAAAGATGGAGTTCTGTCAGAAGCCTAATGTGGCTGGCACACCCCAGCCATCTGGGAGATGCCTGATTTCAGCACACACGCTTCACCCGGTGTTGGCGCCGCTGGCTGCTTTACACCGCTCTGTGCCTGCTCTGTTGTTTGCTTGCAATTTGCGTTAATGAGAACTGCCTGTGAGCATCGAGGCCGCATCAAGCGAGGTGGCCGCATCTCATGAAAAGGGCTAAATGGCTCTCTTTTAGGTTTGTTTAATTTTCTTTTGCTTCTCTAATGGCTGCCCTTGGTCGGGCTGTAATCCATTTTCCTTGCAGTAATGCCTGGCGAGGCCATCTGCAGCGCGCTTAGAGCAGCCCATATATAGTCTCGATATTTCGGGTCACTGAAAAGGAATCAGTAAACTTTTCTCTATTTCTACAAACTTCTCTGCCTGGAAGTTGTGGATTCCATGGTTGTCATCATTTGCTTATTTTTAGTGTCTGAACTATAAGAAGGGAAAGAAGGGAGGGCACTCAAGCCAGCGCTGGTCTACTTTATAGAGCTTCGATGTCTTCCTAGCAGGTTCTTCAGTTTCTAGTAGATTCTTCAGGAAGTCAGCTGCCTACCTTGGATCGGGAGGACCAGCAGTGCTGATCTTCGGGGGGGGGGGACTTTGCTGAGATGCTAGATTCCCCCGTGTATCTGTCCCTGATGGAGGTGGCCCACCCACAGACCCCATGATGCTGGGTGACTCGGGGTGGGGGGGGCAAAAGATAGTGGCGGTGGGAGTGGCCTGCCTTGAAGACGTTTGCACAAGCAGACAGCAGAGTGTGTGAGGATAGATAGTGAGATGGAGTACATCACCCTGTGTGCACTTCCACTTAGAGCCAACTTTCCCACAGGTGCCCCAAATGTCTCCAGCCCTCCTTGGGCACCTTCTACCCTTCCTAGTCCTCCACATACACTCATGTAGCTTCTGGCTGAGCTGCTCCCATACTGATGGAGCCTGTGGGCTCATAGAAGGTTGCTCAGACACGGCTCAACCCAGGCCTGCAGCTCCAGAACTGTCCACAGCAGGATCCCCAGCATTTGAGCTTGGTGCAGTGCGATGCCTGCGGAGTCCAGTGTGGTGCGGCTGCCGTGGACATCCCTGCTATGTGTTCTTCAATCGTCTTGCTCCAGGAGTGTCCCCTCCTGGGTCACTTTTACACCTGACTCTGGTGTGGACCTGCAGGCGAAGCACCCTGGGGGATTCCTGTAGGGTCTCTTTTCCCTCCCTTCTCATGCCCCCACCTTAGTCCTCCACTGGCATCTTTCTGTGGTGTCACTAACCTTGCGGCTTTTCTTCAGTGTGGAAACCATGTTATTTATTCTTCCCCAGTCCCTCCCCCACCCCTCAGCTCACGGAATTGCTCAGGCTGCCTCTGCCTTCTGAATGCTGGGGTCCCTGGGGTGCACCACTGTGCCTGACCTGTTCTCTCCTCATGTCTTTCCTGGGTTGACCACCAGTGGCTTAGCCCAAGCCCCCTAGAAGCCTTGTAATGTCGACTTTGAAGTATGGTCCCTGTCTCTGGGGGTGGTAGTCCCGCCACCTTGCTCCAATGACAGCAAGGAACCTAGTGAAAACTTCTCCAAAGTTCAGTCTGTGCCCATTCTCTTCTCGTAGCCCTGGCAGCCACCTATCTCAGGCAGTGTGACCCAAAGACCAGGCTGAAGACAAGTCTGGGGTCCTTAGCAGAGGGCCCCATGGGTGGCCAGGCCTGCTTGTGTCACAAAGCCCCCAGTCACCATCGAGTGTCCACAGTCAGTGTGGACAACAGAGCATCACCTTGCAGAATACCCGCCCCAGTGTTGTAAACAGGGGCTGATGGGAGAAGAGCCCAGCAGCCTGGAAGAGGCAGAGGCTGCAGGAAGGAGAGTTTGGTGTGGGGTTTAGCCAGTGCTTACCCAGCATGCAGAAAGCTCTGGGTTGCCTCCAGTCACCACGTATGCTGGACGTAGTGGTGCCTGTCTGCAATCCCAGCACGTGACATGGAGAAAGAAAGACCAGAAGTTCAAAGTCAAACCTTGGCTACATAGCGAGCTTCATGACAGTTTGGGATATATTAAGGTCCTGTTTAGAAATAAAGCAATCATTAAGACAGTTTAAAATTGGCGGGGCTGGAGAGATGGCTCAGAGGTTAAGAGCACTGACTGCTCTTCTAGAGGTCCTGAGTTCAATTCCCAGCAACCACATGGTGGCTCACAACCATCCATTATGAGATCTGGTGCCCTCTTCTGGCCAGCAGGCATGTGGGCAGAACACTGTATACATAATAAATAAATAAATCTTAAAAAAAAAGACAGTTTAAAATTTTCAGAAATTAAACATATATTAGGAATGGGATGGAGAGGTGTGTGTTAGCTCACGGTCTTCGCATTTTTTGGTGGGGTGAACACGGAATCTGAGCTTGCAGTAGCATATTGCTACTGGCTACAGCCAGCACAGTAGATCCCCAGATCTGTCCCTCTAATTTGGCTCGCAGCTTCTCATCCTCTGCTCTGTTCTTGCACCCCATCCTCTGCTCTGATGAGCTCCACTCCAACTAAGTGAACACAGTATTTGTCTCTCTGTGCCTTTCTTATTCATTTAGAATAATGGCTTCCAGTTTCAAATGCCAGAATATTCTATGTAAAGCCCGCACAATTTTCCGCTATGTGGTTTACACAAACATCATGCCACACCCCATTGTGTGGTTTACACACACCCACCTCACCATGTGGTTCACACACACCCCAGTGTGTGGTTCACACACGCCTCACTGTGTGGTTCACACCCCCCCCCCACTGTGTGGTTTACACAAGCACAGCATACCCCCCACCCCCATTCTATCTCCATTGGTCTCTTGGCAGACTCTGGGCTGTTTGACCTTGGCTGTTGTGATGGTTCTGAGAAGTCGTGGTGCTAACAAATGCCTTCTGTGCTCTTCTGCAGGACAATCAAGGCAACAGCATGCACCTTGGAATTTTCTTTATGGGGATTTTTGTGAGGAACAGGATCGGAAGACAGGCAGTGATATACAGGTAATGTGTTCCTCCCTTCAGAGACCGTGGGCAGTGCCACTGACTGTTGTTAGAGTTAAGAGTCACTGGACCTGAGTGAGTGAGCTTCATTTTCTCAGTTCAGATGCAATTGTTCGCCTCCAGGATCGATGGGGCTAGGGGAAAATGGATGCTGCTTTCCCTGGGGGTTCAATTCCTTCCTCTCTGACTACAGGAAACATGCATTTTAAGTCTACTGAGTCAGTGAGGCAGCAAGAGAGGTCTCTGTAGTCAGTCCTGCCGATTGCCTTTGTTGGGACTGTCCCTGCCATTTAGATCCTAACCAGATTCTTGCCACAGCCCTGCACCCTCTGCCCGACCACAAGTCTGGACAAGGACAAAGTAACACTTACACTAACAAAGGGGGATGGGTTTCCTGTAAGTGTGTTTGAGAGGCAGTTAGTCTGTGATAACTAACAAGTGAGACCACCCGAGTGCTTTGTTTTTTTAATGACTTGGACCTGTTAACCAACTTTTCCACTTAGGACTAGCAAACCCTGTCCAGGGATGTGGTGAATGTCCACTAACTGGCTCTTTGCATGGTTGCCTAGAGTTTCCATAACGACAGCACGCTCACTTTTGTGTACCCGGGCAGTATGGCCTTGTGTTGATTGACAGATGCCATTCTTGTGTGTGCGTCTGATAAGTGTAGTATCTGAGACAGGTGATAGATGGCAGCTCTATCAGGCAGAGCAGGAGCTCTCAGGATCAGTGCGGGCTGCCTTTTTAGACAGTTTCCAACCAAAACCCTCCTGGTGAGTATTGCTAATCTTAGATCCCCACTCGGCCATTATTCTCAGGATTTACCGCCTTGATTTTTGAATCGATAGTAAGTGTAGAGAACTTTAGAACTTAACAAACATTTTCTTTTTTCAAGACAGGGTTTCTCTGTGTAGCTTTGGAGCCTGTCCTGGCACTCACTCTGTAGACCAGGTTGGCCTGGAACTCAGAGATCCACCTGCCTCTGCCTCCCAAGTGCTGGGATTAAAGACATGCACCACTTGACTTATCAAGTGCCTTGATTAAAGGCACTGCCAGGCTTGACTTATCAAACTTTTAAGGTCTAGGGACTGTATCTCAGTTGGTAACGTCTTGCAAGGAGCCAGGTTTTGTCCCTAGAACCCACATAGAAAAATGCTGGGCGTGGTGGCTCAGGTTTGTAATCTCAAAGCTGGGAGGTAGACACAGACCATCCTCGGGATTCTCTGGCTAGCCCGACTAACTTGCTTGGCAACTTCCAGACCAGAAAGAGACTGTCTCAAAAAGCAAGGTGGATGATGACTGGGGAGTGCTTACCAAAGTTGTCCTCTGGATTACACACACACACACACACACACACACACACACACACACACACACACACACACACACACACACGAACCTACACATACGTGAGCACCCCTACACACATGTGCTGCTGAACTGGAAACAGCCACGTGCAGACGGCAGAACCAGAAGCCTCTGGTGGGGTTTGTTCCCCTCCCTCGGGAGCACAGGGTGAGGAGTTATCTGTAGAGTTTTGGCAGTTGGTTTGAAGGAGTTTACCTGGGAGAAAGAAGCCTCCTGTCTTGCGATCCTAGTAGCAGCAGGTGGCTGCTTAGTCAGGTGTCTCTGTCAGGGAGCATGTGGAGAGGGGAGAGGACTACCGGGCATGTGTGGGCACCATAGCTGTTCTGGAATGGGCAGGTGTCGGGGAAACTTTGAAAACCCCCGGTAAGAACTCACCATTCAGACTCCTGGAGAAGATTCACTCACTCGGGTTCTCACTAGTGTCTACATTGTATCTACTCCAAGGAGGAGAAATCAGCGCTTTTTTCTGCCTCAGGTAGGATGTGAGTCTTGAACTCGGTGCAGGAGGCTGTCTTAGTGCACGGATTGCAGACATGGAGACAGGGAGTCCCTACTGGATGAGGAGCCTGTGGTCTTCTGGGGTCTCTTGAGAGACCTAACCCCAGAATTAAAAGCTTGCACCACAGTGTGGTGGGGAGTGAGTGTTCCAGCAGGCTCTTTTTCTCTGGGTGATTGGTAGGGAATGAGGAAGGACTTGCTAGGGCTTGAGACTCCAGAGTTGAGTCTTAAAGGGCTGGGGATGGAGCCCGGGTTGTGCAGTATTTGCCTAGCATGCAGCAAGCCTTGCATTCAGTCCCCAGCACCACATAAACATTGTGTGTAGTGTTAGAAACAGGAGGGTCAGAGTTCAAAGTCACTCTCAGCTGCATGGTTAAGTTTGAGATCAGCCTGGAATACTTGAAACCTTGTGGGGGGGAGGGAGAGAAAAGACAAAAACAGAGATGGGAACTTCAGTGAGCATGACCGACTACCAAAGGGATAGGTGAGGAGCTGTAGCTGGGGCATCTGCTGGAGCTTGCCCATTAAAAAGATGGCTGCTGGAGCTTGCCCATTAAAAAGATGGCTGGGAACTGGCTCCATGTAGAATGGGAGGCAACCACTTATTTCTTGTTGTCTGGCATCTTCTTCTGGGATTAGAGTTCTCATAAGACCCTGGGGACCACAGGCCCCCACACTCGGGTAGATTTCCTGTGTCTTCCTGCCTGGATCCATGCACTGAGTCAGCCCCTTGCACATCTGTTATAGACAGGCCTGAGGACAGGCAAGGAAAAACACCTATGTGTGTATTTTCATGACTGATGCATAGATATAGAAGCAGCCATTGGGCAATTTTTCCAAGACGGCACAGTGAATGTGAAGTGCACACTGCAACAGAACTTCAGCTATGCTTCCGGGTCACTAAAATGTTCAGGGGTCGTGGCAGGTGCCTCATCAGTGGGAAACTTGGGGGAACAGTAACAAGACCTTTGCAGATTTTTCTCATAGCTACCCGTAAAGAAAACTGCATTTCATGGATGATTGTCACTAAGTAGATATATTTTAAATTGAATTGTTAACTGTGTGAGTTGGTGCATATTGATTTCTTGCCATTTTCCCCTTTGGGAGGTGGAATATTTAAGCTAGTTACATATTTAAAATAGTTAAATCATAGTTGTAAGTTCTGGTGGGCCATCTTCAAGTAAACCTAGTAGTCACATTTCTTTGACCCAGGTGGAATGACATTGGGAGTGTCACCCACAGCAAATCATCTATCCTGCTGGAGCTGATTGACAAGGAGGAGACGGCGCTCTTCCACACAGTGAGTCCAGGGGTCTGCACAGCATGAGGAGGGATTTTCTTTTTTTAAGCTAACAATGCCCTCACCTCATTCTCCATGTCCTAATACTTGTATGTCCAGCCTTTTAATGTTGGACACATTGTCCTCATCTACAAAGTCTATACTCAGGGACTACACAGTCTAGTCACACACACACACACCACACACACACACCACACACACACACACACACACACACACACACACACACACACACCCCTACATTGTCCTCATCTACAAAGTCTATACTCAGAGACTACACAGTCTAGTCACACACACACACACACACACACACACACACACCTACCTCTTCATAATGTTATAAATATGCTTACAGTGTTGGCTGCCTTCCCAGGTGTCTAAGAGTCCATGCAGCCCATGATTGTACTCCGTGAGGGAACTCGGTGCTAGTGAAGGGACTCTTTCTAACACTTGCCTGGTCCTGCATGACTTCTTGCAAGTGGTGAATGTTCCCACTGGCTTTGGCACTAACATTCAAGTTTGTCCAGCATGTCATGGCACTCTGGTCACAGTCTTCCTCAGGTGACTACTAATTACGTCACATTTGCATTTTGTGTTGCTGGCTGACCTGGATTTTTCAATCCCCTCATAACCTACACTGTCTACAGTTAGTCACCCCTCTCTCTACTCAAGTCCCTTTTCGGGAGTGAAGACTGTTGACCTCATCATGCTGTCTCTGGTTGAATGACATTGGTGTTAATTGTAGGCACTGCCTTGATTCAGTTATTGGTTTTGAAAGTTCTGGTTTAGAATTAGAGTTAGTTCGTCATTTCAGACCCAGCACCTCTGGTGTGAAGGACTCATTAGCAGATGGTCATTTCTGCCATCTTTGCTGGGCCTTGGTAGCTTGGACTCCATTGAAATCACAAAGGTTGATTTGCTTCCTGGCCCAGCATGTTGTCTTGTGCTTCAGATGGGAGTGGAGGGGATGGGATGTCTCCACAGAGGAGTCTTTGTGAAGGACACATCGAATCCAACTCATTCTTATTTTTTCCCCACCTCTTCTTTTTCAAGGATGACATTGAAAATGCCAAGTATATTTCTCGGTTATTTACAACACGGCACAAGTTTTACAAACAGAACAAGATCTGCACTGAGTAAGTTAATGTTATAGTTCACCCTCTCTCTCTGGATGGCTTGGTCCTATTAAATCGAGTGCCTCTGAGGAGTTGTGGCCCCCGTTTCCATTCGTTCTTTTCCCTTGATCTTCTTAGCAGCCATAGGAGGAGTCTAAAGCCAGTCAGGAGGGAAGAGAAGTTTTAGTGCCATCTACTTCAGTCCGTGTGCCTAGAGAGACAATCATTCCCAAATTGACTATAAATGTTTAACTTCCTGGATGGGTGGGCCACATCAGTGCCTTTCCCACACTCGGCGCTGAGTTCGGAAGAGCCCAGCTGTTCCCAATTTGCCCAGGTGCCCCTCCGTGTTAGATGTGGAGTGTATTCAGAAGTGGGGAGCAGAGTGATGAGCCAACTTAAAAGAGAGGATGCTGCCGCTGGCTCGGCCTGTTTCCGCTCACAGTTGGCAGGCCCTGCGTGCGCTCCTGGGTCGTGCCATCTGACTGCAAATGAGAGGCCAGGGTAATTAGAGGGGGATCTGGAAGGCACTCTGAGATGGCACGGATCTGTGTGTCTTTTTAATTTAGTTCGGAAATAAAGATGATAAGTCTGAGTCTGATTGAGGGCACTTCCTCGTGGCCTGACCTCGGAGATGGCGTGCCGGGGGCCCGCTCTGTCATTGCCTTTACGTCGGTTGCTTTCAAAAGGCGTTCCCTCTACAGAGTGCATTTGCCGCTTGGGCCCCCAAGGTGTTTAATTTTGGTTCAAAGAGCATCAGGGATGTAAATGCAAGAGAGGAACTGTCTTTCCACTCCCACAGTGGACACATCCAAGCAAGGTGGGATACTGCTGCGTGGCAGGTGTCGCTGGAGAAGGCAGCTGCTCAGAATTGGAGCCCCAGGTCAAGGCAGACTTTTTCCATCCACCATAGCCCAGGCTCTTTCAAACTAGGCACTGCCGTGGCTCGCTGGTAGGGTCAAAGGTACATCTGATAGTCTAGGCCTACCAGCCAAGTTAGTAAGGATGGGTTAGAAGGGCCAAGCAAGGGCGTGACCTTGCCTTCTGTGGACACACTCATCATATGCATTCTAGTTTGCTCTTGCCTTTGCATTTGTGTCCTGGCCTCCGCACCATCAAGGTCTTCTACAGCTGGCTTCGTGGTGGATATGAGCCCCTTTGGGAGTTGCCGTCCTCTTCTTTTACCGTTTCTCAGCAAATGGCTTCAATGCTGTGTTCAACATTCATATTTTTTCTGTGGTCTGTTCTAATATCTGTGAACACCACGTGTAACACTGAAAATCAAGAATTCTGTTCTGGGACAACCCTTCCTTTCTTCTTCCTGACATGGTATGGGAAACACTTAACCTCATCCTTGCCACACACGTGGCGAGCTCTAGATTCAAGGCAAGGGCATTCCCCTAAAGTTCTCCAAAACTTGAAGTGTCCCAGTAGATTCCTTCTCCATCCAGATCTGTCCACTCATCACCCAGGGTTGTCATGCAGCCTCCGCCTCTGCAGAACTGGTCCTTGCCATCGGGATACCTCCCTCTAGAACATGGTTGCTACACCTTTGACCTGGGCAGGAAGAGTTGGAAGACTGTGTTTAACTTGGGGATGATAACACTGAATTTGACCAGCTGCTAAAGTCCTTCAACATTATCTCTGTGGTTTCACCAGAGCAAAGATATTTATCAGCAAGCAGGTAGAAGGGCAAAATCTCCAAATCAGGAGAGCCTTTATTTGAAGAGTTTTATCCCCATGAAAAGTCTCTATCTTGTTTTTCATTTTGCTTTTTAAACACTGTGTGGTGTTGGGACCACCTGATACCCACACTCAAGAATGACGTTCTCTGTTGGGGCTTGTCACGCCTCTCTGCTATTGCTGTTTAATCAGTGCTAGACAACTCTGTCTGTAAAAGATTTGCTGGGTAGGGGACATACCTCAGCTATGGAATATTTGCCTACCGTTTGTTGGCTTTGACCCCCAGCATCAGAACAGAGTTAAAACAAACAGCAAAGGCACCTGGCTTGATAAACATTTGCAGTCTTATCATCTTTATGGTCTCAAACTGAAAAATATTTTCTCTATTTTGGAATTTTACTTAAACTGGAAGCGTTATCAAAACGTTTTCACTATGCACATACACACAGGTTCACAAGGGACGCTGTTTTAAAAGCCCGCGTGACATGTGAGGGTTCCCAGTCTTTAGTTCTCTCCTCGTATTTCTTTAGCAGTAAAGCCTCAGTCTTCTTGTAATTAAAAAAATATGCATTCGGAAAATTTTGAGGATGAAAGGGAACTTCGACAGAGCTGAGTCCATGGTGTTGGTGTACAGGCGTGAACTGTGCGGACTGTGTGTGCTGCAAGGCGGGCTTCGCTGGTCCAGCCTGGCCCCATTCTCAGCGTCCCTTGTCTGTCTGACCTTTTGAACTTTGGTCAGCAATAATGATGGCCCTCATTTTTAATTTTTCATATAGACCGTCAAATTCTCCACCCCCAATCAGACGACAGCCCACCTGGAGCCGGTCCTCCCTGGTACGTACACGTCCTCAGCCAGTGGTCTGGCTGTTGGGGTAAGGGTTGTGTTATGGATTTGAGGTGACTAAGGGCACCATGACTAGTATAGAAGGCTGTCATTCACTTGCAGGAGGTGTGGCACCTATCCCCTGTGTCCTGCTTATCCGTGGGCACCTCCCTCTTCTGTACGTGTGGTTTGAGGGGCTCCCCAGGGTTATTTCAGGCCAGGATGATCATATATATATAGCTTCAGACTATTTGCTCATCTCCTCTGCTAACGTATCGCACTTGTGAGTGCCAGGGATTCCAAGGAACTCACAACCGCAGATAGCGCTGAGCAAACTAGCCAGAAAATGCTTTTTTAATGAACCACAACCAAATGAGTTTAGTTAACTGTCTCAGTGTATTGAAATGGATGGGACATTTTCTGATTTCCAGACTTTTGGTCAATAAAGCCCCTAGCCGTTGGCTAATTTTTTACTTTTTAAAAGCTGTTCTTTTTCCCAGTGATGTGGGCAGGAAGCATGGCTGTGGGCGAGTCTGCTGCAGGCTCTCGTGTTTTAAGGGTTACTCTGGGGTACTAGGACTGCCTGTCTTCTACTTGTCATAGCTCTTTAAGGTGGGTGACCTTCCTACTCTGCGAGGTGTACAGTTCCCTGGAGTCCATAGACATGAGCACCAAAGAGTTTTCTCTACACCCAGTGTGCACCCAGCCTGTGGTTACCTCCTCATATTCTTTTAGTTCATAGAGATGACAGTCCTTATCTACCACAGAGAATTTTAGTTGACTTATATGTTGTCAACATAAGAAAGACTGCTTTGAGATTGCAACGCTAAAAGCATCCGCCAGGACTTCTGGGGTTGCTTAGAAGTGTGAGCAGCACCTTCTCCTTGGCACCTGAAGTTCCCTCAGTTCATATCCGCACTTTTCTCCTCTGACTCCTGCTGAGTTTTGGATCCCTTGTTTTCATGACCTACCTTGTTCCCCACTTGGTGCCTTGGAACTCACTAGACGGACCAGGCTCACCTTGAAGGCACAGAGATCCGCCTGCCTCTGCCTCCCAAGTGCTGGGATTAAAGGTGCACACCACCAACGCCCAGTTTTAAGCTATAAGGCTAGGAGACAGACCCTAACGTTAGGTATGCCCTCTTCTGCAGCACGAGTGGTTCAGAGTGGTCTAACGGCCACATCCACGAGTCAGTGGCAGAGGTTCGGCATTGGCCAGGAGGGTGTCCTTTCTGGACGAGAGCGCCTATCTGGCCCATGCCACATGTGATTCTGCAGTGGCCTTGAGACTAGGTGTGTCATACTTTGAACTCCTATGTAAATTCACCACTGGTCCCAGACTAACATATCCCTGACCCTACTCGAGCCTCCCGTGGTTCTGTGTGCTGGAACCGTGGGCTCTGCTGCTGTGTGGGGAGCTGGTTTTGGACACAGCAAAGCAAGATTCTTGGAAGGGTACATCTCTTTTGACAACACCTGTTTCAAAGACCCAGAGAACGTAGCCAGTGTGTGACACCCTAGCCAACGGTTCCACCCAGACTTTGGGTGCTGGCGTTTTTTTTCTCTCTCTGATCTTGACCCAATTTCTGCTGTTCTCAGTCAGTGTCCCTATGAGATGGGAGCTTAGGTCAGTAGAAGAGGGTAGGCCAGAGGGACCACACTATGGAACAGCTACAGTGTGCTTGCCGGGGTCGGGACTGGTTTTCTGGCTTCTCCCGAGTGTCTTTGTGTTTTCTCTGTTTCAGCCAAGGCAGCAGCCATATATCCTGCCCCCCATGCATGTGCAGAGCAGCGAGCACTACTCGGAGACCCACACTTCCCAAGGTAACCATCCGTAGCCCGTCCTTCTGCCCTGTAAGACAGACGCTGGGTCCCTGGGCACAGCAGAGAGAGAAGCTTGCTAGAAAATGTCAATGACAGCTTGATTTCACAGTGGCCAGCAGAATCAGTTTGTGAAACTAAGCATACCAGCTGCCTGGAAAGAAAAATCCCCCAGATGTGGGTAACTAGGAAGAAGTGTGGCCTGGCCGAGCTAGAGGATGAGTTTTCCCTACTTATTCTTCTCCCGTTGTTAGTGGGCCAGGGGTGGAGATTGACAGCCCAGCCCTCCCGAGGGCACTGGCTTCACCCTCAGTGCCAATGTCAGGAGTTTGGAGTGGCCGCATGGTGAAGGGGTGATAGGAGAGACTGTCACACTCGTTGTTCAGTGTTTTTTTCCTATCCCCACTTCAGGCCTTTTCTCTGTGTACAGGGACAAGAATGAACATGGATGCAGTGGTGGTAAGGTGTCTGGTGCTAGGCGAGGAACTTGTTTCTTGTTGTCTTATTTAATCTCACAGTAAAGCCTGTGGTACTGTTGTTTCCATACAGAAATAGGAAGGCAGAGGTTAATGTTAGAATTTGGACATGGGAACTCTTCTCTCTCTCTCTCTCTCTCTCTCTCTCTCTCTGTGTGTGTGTGTGTGTGTGTGTGTAGGCCAGAGATCCATGTTGGGTGTTTTTCTTTCAATCACTTTTCACCTTTTAAGACAGATTCTGCAAATTCTGTCACTAAACCTCGGCCTCACCAATTAGCCCCATTGGCTGCACAGTGAATGGCTCTTCCTGTCAGCTGTCGTTTAACCACCCACCTAATGATGGGATTACAGACATCGGTGACCACACCTGGAATTTTTGTATGTGTGCTGAAGATCCAAACTCAGGTCCTCATTTGCCAGCGGAGCCATCACCCCAGCCAAACTGATTCATCTCTTCTATCAGTAAACCACTAATGTGTTTTTACCATTGAGCTAACTGCATCTTTAAAATGATGATCTAAAACCTCACCTGCCACGTATCAGATGCGTCACCCATGTCTGTTAGCCTCTCCTCGCTGTTCTGAACCTGCTGCAATGGGAAGGCTGAACGAGAAACCTGAAACAAGACCATTTAGTGCAACAGTACTTTTTATAAACAGCGTCACATTGTTCTCACTCAAATGTAACCAAACCCCACTGGAGGTGGATAAATGCTTGCATCTTGTCTGTGTCGTCCTTATTTCTCGGTCTTGTGGCTTGATTAACTGTGTCTACACTTCTTTTCAGATAGCTGAATGTTTTAAAACATCTATGAGTGTGTGCTGCATGGGTATATGAGTGCTTGTGTGGGAGAGAGAGAGACCCTGAATATCCTGTCTGTGTGAGAGAGAGAGAGAGAGAGAGAGAGAGAGAGAGAGAGAGAGAGAGGGAGGGAGGGAGGGAGAGGGAGAGAGAGAGAGGGAGAGAGAGAGCGAGAGAGAGAGGGAGAGAGAGGGAGGGAGAGAGAGAGAGAGAGAGAGAGAGAGAGAGAGAGAGAGAGAGAGAGAGAGAGAGAGAGAGACTGCATATCCAGAGTTAAGAAACTGGCTTTTGTGGTTCATGGTTGGGGAGATGACTCAGGGGTTGTCTTACATGGGGTTTCTATACTGTGATAAAAATAAAAAACATGACCAAAGACAAGATGGAGAAGAAAGGTTTATTTCAACTTAAAATTCTCAGATCACAGTCCATCACTGAGGGAACCAGGGCAGGAGCTCCAGGCAGGAGCGATGCAGAGGCCACGGAGGAGCACTGCCTACTGGCTTATTTCTAACTTGCTGAGCCTGCTCTCTTATACCACCAAAGACCACCTGCCCAGGTGGCAACACCCACAGTAAGCTGGGTCCTCACACACCAACCCTGCATCAGGAAAACATCCCCACAGACTTGCCAGTCATATGGAGGCATCATCTTGATTGCAGCTTCTTTCCCGTATATGAAGTTGACATAAAGTTCACCAGTACAGCAGTTAAATCACTCGCTGTTCAAGAGTGAGGACCAGAGTGTGGTTCACCAGAACTCACATAAATGCTAGATGAGGGTGACACCCGCCTGAAATTCCAGCCTCAGAAGGCAGCGGTGAGATCCCCTGAGCCAGATGACTAGTGAGACGCCATATCAGCAAGTTCAGAGTCTAACCGACAGCCCCTGCCTGAGCGAATCCAACAGAAGAGTGACAAGGATGCTTCCCAGCATAAACATTAGTCCTCTATTCAAATGCATGCACATGCCCCCACATACATGCATACCATAAATACACGCAAAAACAGCTTTTGTAGCTCTTTGGGTTCTTTCAGCCTTTGTTACTTTTTGCTGGAATCAACGTTGGTGGTGGACCTAGAAGACAGTTTCAGGAACTCCTCAAAAACTCCTGATTCTGACTTTGCCATCCACTGACCACTGCCCAGAAACCACAGCCGTGCTGGCCGTGCCATTGGCCTTGCTTCCCTCTGAATGCTCAGCAGTCCCTTAGGCGAAGAGCCTTTTTGGGATGTAGTTAAGAGACAGTAGCTCTGAGGGTGGGGCAGTTTCAAATCTATTGCTCTATTAAAGCTCTTGACTTCCTGGTCCAAATATCCGGTTCTGCTCCTAAGCCGTGCACAAGAGGCCCGGTCTACCCAACAAAGAGCTCATTGTCTGAATCTAATTATAGCAAGTTTGAGGTTGCGCCTACGCGATGCCTACGCTATACCCTTTCTTGCAGTGTGCTCTGACATGTTCTATACACGGGCACTTCATCCAAGATAACAGTTCTTTGTGACGTGTGGGTGAGGTTCAGGGAATTTGCCTCTTATGACCTATCTCAGTGGTCCCTCCAGGGACATAGGGATGTTGTGTGGTGTGATGGTTCACTTTCCTCTGTTTGGCTTTTTACAGACAGCATTTTCCCTGGGAACGAAGAAGCCTTGTATTGCAATTCTCACAACAGCCTGGACTTAAATTACTTAAATGGTACAGTCACCAATGGCAGCGTGTGTAGCGTTCACAGCATTAACTCCCTCAGCTGCTCCCAAAGCTTCATCCAGGCCTCTCCAGTGTCTTCCAACCTCAGCATCCCTGGAAGTGACATCATGAGGGCCGACTACATCCCCAGCCACCGCCACAGCACCATCATCGTGCCGTCTTACAGGCCAACCCCTGATTACGAGACAGTCATGCGGCAGATGAAGAGGGGACTGCTGCACGCAGACAGCCAGAGCCGGTCTCTGCGTAACCTCAATATTATCAATACCCATGCCTACACCCAGCCCGAGGAGCTGGTGTACAGCCAGCCGGAGATGCGGGACAGACACCCCTACACTGTCCCGTACGCTCCCCAGGGGGGCTACGGCCACAAACTCGTTAGTCCATCTGACCAGATGAACCCCAAGAATAGTACAGTGCCTAGCCAGCCAGGGGCCAGCTCCATCTCGCACACAGTGAGCACCCCAGAACTGGCCAACATGCAGCTTCAAGGAACACAAAACTACAGCACAGCCCACATGCTCAGGAACTGTCTCTTTAGGCCACCACCCCCTTACCCTCGGCCCCGTCCTGCCACCAGCACCCCAGACCTCGCCAGCCACCGCCACAAGTATGTCAGCGGCAGCAGCCCTGATCTGGTAACTCGGAAGGTCCAGCTGTCAGTGAAGACCTTCCAGGAGGACAGCTCTCCCGTGGTCCACCAGTCTTTACAGGAGGTGAGCGAGCCCCTCACAGCCACCAAGCACCACGGCACGGTGAACAAACGCCACAGCCTGGAGGTGATGAACAGTATGGTGCGAGGCATGGAGGCCATGACACTGAAGTCACTCAACATCCCCATGGCTCGGCGTAACACCCTTCGGGAGCAGGGCCCTTCCGAGGAGGCAGGTGGCCACGAAGTTCACGGGCTTCCCCAGTATCACCACAAGAAGACACTCTCAGATGCTACCATGCTCATCCACAGCAGTGACAGTGAGGAAGAGGAGGAGGCCCCCGAGGCGGTGCCTCAGATTCCTGTGCTTCGGGAGAAGGTGGAATACAGTGCCCAGCTGCAGGCTGCCCTGGCCCGCATTCCCAACAGGCCCCCGCCTGAGTACCCAGGGCCGAGAAAAAGTGTCAGTAACGGGGCATTGCGGCAGGACCAGGGGACCCTCCTTCCTGCCGTGGCCAGAGCCAGGGTGCTGAGACACGGGCCATCCAAGGCCCTCAGTGTCTCCCGGGCTGAGCAGCTGGCTGTCAATGGGGCCTCTCTGGGTCCCTCCATCTCTGAGCCTGACCTCACCAGCGTGAAGGAGCGGGTCAAGAAAGAACCGGTGAAGGAAAGGCCTGTGTCAGAGATGTTTTCCCTGGAGGACAGCATTATAGAGAGAGAGATGATGACTAGGGTGAGTGTCCCCACTCGCAGGTCATTGATGGTCGGGGGCCCTGGCACTGGAGGCCTAGAGGAGGGGGGCTTTGGGGAGCGTGCTGGGCTTTAAAGAATGGTGGGTATTTCAGCATTGATGTCAGCAGATATCAAGTAACACCTCCCGTCCCCTTTCCATTCGTGGCTTGTGGCTGGTGTACTTAGTACAGGAACATCTTAGTGATTGGGCTTCTTTCTGAGATGTGTACCACTGAGCCCGGGTAAGTGGGTCCCTAAGGAGCGTCCCCCTGAGCCCCAGTCCCCGTCACATTCCCTCACACGTGTGTGCACATACATTGTACATGCTTACACACCACATCTGAAGATATGCTGCAGTGTCAGTGTTACAGGTAAGCCTTCACTGGGATGCACACAGCCTAGAGAGCTAGTCCTGTTGTTGGGACGAGACCACATGGTGGCAGATGTGTATAAACAAGAAAATAAACCTCTTACAATGAGAACATTGTTGGATTGTAGTTGATGCTGGGGAAAAAAAAAAAAAAAAAAAAAAAAAAAAAAAACTTCCTCATTACATTACCGATTTCCCTGGAAATCCTGACCTCCTTAAGAAGACATTCAATTATGTAACTAATTGAGCCAGCCGACTGCTTTCCTGCTCATCACATCCTTCGCTCAGGAACTCTGGAAGACGCTCACATTACGTTTGCTTTGTTGGAGGTCATTAGGCTCATTACTGAATCTTCCGAACTCATCCTTGGGAATCAACCCAGACAGAGGAAGCTAAGGCCAAAAAGTTTTTACAGAACCACACTTTAGGGTTCAGAGGTCGAATCCAACTTTAGAACAACCTGAAGGCAGTTCAGCCCCCAGGTTCTACTGGTCAGCACGGTGGTGACAAGAGTCAGCATGGATGGACTTCATGCTTCTTGCATTGGGGTGAACACACACTCACACACACCAAACACATTCACACACACAGACACATACACATACTCACACAATACACACATACACACACACTGCACACACACCACACACATACCACACATACATGTACACACACACAGACACACACATGTACACACACACTTAGACACACACAGACACATACACACACTCACAACACACACACAGACACATACTCACACACATACACATGCACACACACAGACACACAGGCACACACACTATATACACATGTACTCACAGACACACAGAGACACACCACACACACTCACATACACATGCACACACACCACACACGTACACACTCAAAGAGACACACACACACTTACAGACACATCACACACACACAGACACTTACACACGCTCTCACACACAGACACACTTACACAGTACACACACACACAGAGACACACATGTACACACAGACAGACACATACTCACACACAGACACACTTGCACACACACACACACACACACACACACACACACACACACTGTTGGCTGGGAATGGAGTGAAATGCGGGGGTGAGTACCATGAAGAGACAGTTTTCCCAGCTTGGAAAAAAGTAATTCATTGGTGTGAAGTGATGTTTCAACACTTCTTGGCTTCTGGCCTCTTAAAAGCTGCCTTGGCTTCAGGAATCCATCACCGTAAGCATTGAGCTTCCAGGTTGGCCCTGCCAAGTGGAGACTTAACAATGTCCACATGGTCTTGTAACCTCATCTTGGCCATAGCCCTGTTGCTGGTCCCCTGCTTGGAAGCATTGGGCAAACAAGGAAGAGTGAAGTATTTTCTGCTGTCCCCTTCCCCAGTTCTGTTTTGTTTCAGGGTGGTGGCAGATTTTACAGTTAGCTTTTAGCTCAGGAGCATGACTGTCCATGTCTACGTTCCTGTCCCTGTTAGACTCCCTCACACAGCCTCAGCCTCAGAGAAGCACTAGGAGGTCAAGCAAGAAGGCCACCTGTGCCAGTGGCTGTAGCACTCAAGATGAATCTTTGTCATTAATCTGTGTTTGTACTCACTGGCCTAGGCAGCACCCACATAGCTCCCAAGTCCTCTGTTTACAGAGAGTAGGAAGGAAAGCTGCTGCAGCCGTCCAGCCCCTAGAACTAAGAGAACAGAGAGAAACCTCAAGCTTGTGTCGAGGGTTTGGTGTGAGCTCCCCGTTCTCAGTTGCTTTTCGTGGGATGAATGGCTCAGCCCGCTGCCCTTAGGGTACCAGTCCTTCACTCCTGCTGCCACCTGATGACTTTTCCAACCTTCCATCCCAGAGCCCGGAGTCAGGTTCAGAGAGCAAAGAAAGCCAGCTTTGCTTATTTATTTAGCTATTTTTTAAATTTATTGTCCCTGCTGAAAAGCTAATGGGATGAGTGACACTTGCACCTAAGAGTCCTGGTTCAGCAGTCACTGTATCCACTTCTCCCTGGGTGGGTGGCGAGCCTTTCCCAAGAAAAGCAATCCCTGAGCTCTGAAGGCAGAGGCAGGAGGATTGCTTGCAGGTTTGAGGAACACCCAGAGCTACCTAGAGAAACCTCCTCATCTCAAAAATCAAACCAAAACAAAACCTTTGAAGCATTTCAAAACTCAGTGGAAAGAGGAGATAGGAGAGAATTGTCTTCCCCAAAATTGAGCTAGTAGCAAAGGAACCCAGACTCATCCCAGCGGGCTGCTTGGCGTGGAGACGCCGGCTGTCCTTGTGGTGGCTCAGTCACTCCTCACCTGCCCATCACATCTCACAGCTCTCCCCTGCTCTCTGATGTACCCGTGGTTGTCTGTAGGTCAGCCTGTCTGTCACCAGTGTAGGTTTCTCCCCCACCACAGGTCACACTGTGGCCACAAGGAAGCCCATGAAAGCCCATGTCCCTGCCACCCCACCCCTGCCTTCCTCAGTGCTACTTTCCCAACAACATGGCTCCCTCAAGATAACTCCTCCAAGAGTAAATTGATAAACGATACAATAAGAAATAAAATCCTTGAAGAAAGCAGACTAGCCCTGCATCTGTAGCCGTCAAAGGCATCTATCAACTGGCATTGCTTCGGCTAGCATCATAATGTTCTCTTTCACACTCTAACCTGGATGTCTAAGGCAAAATGATTTTCAAGAGAGTAGGCTGCCAGCAGTGGAGAGGGAGGATGCCCATACCCCCGCTGAGGCCAAAGACACAAGGATGCTCAACAGTGATCCCAGCATCCATGCCTGACCACACCTGTTTCAGCCCAGAGATGAGGGGCAGATAGGGTTGGCCAGTCCACACTCTCGTCAAGACCCTCCAATGATGGACAGTAGTTACTGCCCTCCGTTCACTCTGGATGGAGCGTGAAAGGCGGAGTCCTCGTGGTTCATGGTCTGTGGCCAGACTGGAATGGTGGTGACTTTGTTAAGTATGTTAGACCCTGTTCTGGGGCTGGCAAAGCAGGTATCTCAGAGACTGGGAGTAAGCTCTTCAGCCTGAACCCCTCAGAATGGAAACCTGGTGTTCTTCATTTGCTGCTGCTGTGTGTATCTATTAACCAGCACTGTAGCTGATGGATTTTATGCCATTAATCAGTGCGAATGGCTTGTCCTCATGATGGACTCATTCCCTGTCATCCTGTTTCCTTTCTTTTGTCTCTAGCCCATAGTTTTCTGAAGTGTATTTGCACAAATCCCCCTTTTTTTGTTCTCTTGCAAACCCTGTGACAAGGTATATTTGCTAAGGAGTCTTTCTTTATCTTCCTAACGTATGAGTTAATTAAGAATAAAGGCCCTAGGGTCCTGTAAGAACTGGCCTCCCTGGGCACGGTGGGAATAATGGGAAGTCTGTTTGAATTTGCCCTGCTAATGGTGAATGTCTGCATTCCTTGGCTGGGGAGTTACAGATTTGGGGAGATTAAAACACATTCCAGCCTTCCCCTGGAATTATAAACAATGAGAACGTGTCTTTTCTTGCCGGAAGAATCTAGAGAAGCAGAAGATGGCTGGCCTGGACCCACAGAGGAGGCCCCTCATGCTGGCAGCACTGAATGGGCTCTCGGTGGCCCGCGTCCCAGGGCGGGAAGACAGTCGACAGGATGCCACCCGAGTTCCCATAGATGACAGGGTGAGTGCTGGGTTGTCGGGTGTGACTCGCTCCCTGTGCCTCCAGATTCCAGGAGTCCCTTTTGCCCAGGCCTGTCGATGCTGTTTGCCTCATGGGTTCATTCTTTCAAACTGAAGAAGACTTGGTCCAAGTGTGCTGTGTGAAAACCCTTTCCAACATCTGTTTCTTCATTGTGGTCTCCACACATAGCAAGCAAGTGTATTGACGCTCTATTAGAAAGTCCAGCCCCAGGGCTGGCGAGATGCCTCAATGGGTGTGGGAGCTTGCTGCCAAGTCTGAAGACCTGAGTTCAATCCCTGGAACTCACATTGTGCCAAAGGAGAACTGACTCTCTCAAGGTGTACTCTGACCTCCACACAGCTTGCTCTTCCAGACAAAATAAGCAATCAAAACAAAAGACTAACCTCCAACAAGCTGTGTAACCTTGGCCTAGTTACTCACTTAGTTCTTTACCTTTTAACCCTAAGTGGGGAATATAATTATCAATTCTTTATGCGTTTTACATGATTTTAACACTAAGGAAAAAAGCAAATTTGCATTCTGATATGATTGACATATTTGTTTTCTTCACACAATTGAACCCGAAGATGCACTAATTTGAAACATGCAGAGGGAGGGTGAGGGAAACACTAAAGTTTCTTTTTCTGCAGTGAGACCAATATGCTTCTCTAAGTGTGGAGAACTCTTTTTGTAAGATGAGAAAGTTGAAAAAATTTTTCAACTGACACACTCAGTGATTTTTGTAATGACTGCTGTTTCCTATGAAACAGTCATCCAGGGTTTTAGGGTTCCTGCAGTCTCCTTCCAGAGCTATAAGGTGGTGTGACCCATAGTTCTTTGGTTAGGTATTGATTCTGTTGCTGAGATGGAAAGTGAGAGGGCTAAAGCTGCCGGACTTGCTACCAGAAGGTCTGGAAACTGGTTTCCTAGGTTCGCTGAATGACACGTTAGCATGCTAGATTTCTGTCAGCAAACGCTGGTATTAGAATGTTTCCTTGGGTCAGAAGGGACATTTCCCCCCAATTAATACGATGTAATTGAAATTAGTGGTTTGTCCGGGGAAGGAATAAGGCAAGTTGTGTTGTGTGAGTTTGTATTCAGCTCTCTACAACTGTGAACTTTAGTAATTCAGTAAAAACTGCTGTGAGGGCAAAGGATGCTTGGGATAGTTAAGATTGGCACTGTCCTGATCAGCAAGCAAAAGTTGCAGACAGGCGGAAGTAATAGGAGCACGGAGTTTGACTTTCCACTTAAGCCAGTCTTTGCAGATTGCGTTTATAGCTGAGTGAGAAGGGAAACAGTCGTCAGAGCAGAGAGACAAGCCTAGTGGTGTGGGTAATAGTGAGCGCAGTAGCTAAGGACCCGCCGATTCTGCATCTCAGAAACGCCCTAACTGGCAATGCTGAGAGCCTGATTGCTCTGTGGGAATTGGGAGAGCTGATGCCCCCCTTCTCTTGCAGCTCAGAGCTCTGAAGAAGAAGCTGGAAGAGGGAATGGTGTTCACAGAGTATGAGCAGATCCCAAACAAGAAGGCCAATGGCGTCTTCAGCACCGCCACTCTGCCAGAAAACGCCGAGCGCAGCCGGATCCGAGAGGTGGTCCCTTACGAGGAAAACAGGGTGGAGCTTATCCCCACCAAAGAGAACAACACAGGCTACATCAATGCCTCCCACATCAAGGTGAGGGGGTGTCAGAGGCACACACCTGGGTACTCACAAGGCTGCATTCATTATTGCAGACACTCACTAATCCCCCACAAGCCATGGCAAGTGCGACTGTCCTGTTGGTTTGTGACTCACAGGTGACGGACATTGGAACTCATAGCTCTTACTATCATTAGTGTTTTTATCCTGTCCAATAACAGCACAAACTATTGTTTCTTCTTTATAACTCCATAGGCAATTTGCTTTAGAGCCAAACCATAACTTTTGGTGCTGTTGTTAAGAGTGGAGTGATTTATACACAAACCACGATGGATCGCAGCAGATCCTGCCCGGCCAATGAATGGGAGAGCAAGGCTCTTTTTCCCTTTAGATTTATTTGTTTTTATTTTATGGGTATGTTTGTCTGCATGTGTGTATGTGCATGCCTGGTGGCTGTAGAGGTAGGAAGAGAGCATCAGGCCCTTTGGAACTGGTGTTACAGGAGGTTGTGAACCTTCATTTGGGTGCTGGGAACTGAACTCAGGTTCTCTGCAAGAGCAGCCAGTGTTCTTAACCTCTCAGCCATCTCTTCAGCCCACAGTGTGTGGAATTTCTGTTAATGTCTCAAATACTTCCTGTCTCAGTGTGCCATGGTCTAGCTAGACCCCAGTTAGAATTCAGAGCTGCAAACACATGGGTACCTAGGGTGAATGATTTCCTAAGCAGCTCATTCTCGCCAGTTTTTCTAATTACTGGACATTCTTCTTTAGAACATGGCTCTGACCTCTGACCTGGAGAGTGTTTCAAAAGCTCTTGCTCAGTCAGTGGATATAGGACATATTTTTATGCAACACAGTTCACCTGAGTAATCTATGTGATTAGCAGCTTTGAACTCTTAATTTCCTTGGACTTTTCAACTCTGGTGGAAATTGCTAGAAGGTTCCTTTGAACCCCACCCCCACCCCGAAGATGTAGTTGGGCATCTGGTTTGTGTATCACTCGTAGCTAGTTTCCATATGGGACATGAAAAATGTGGCATGGCTGGGTATAGTGTCTTTATGCACGGGACATAGCCCGGTGTGTATGCATGTTTAACATGCAACCTTTCTTCTGTTCTTTTCTTTCTTTTCTTTTTTCTTTTTCTTTCTCTCTCTCTTTTTTTTTTTTTTTTTTTTTTTTTTTTTTTTGCTATTTTTGAGAACAAGAACAAAACCAATAAAATGATGAGCGATAGGGAACTCTCAAGTAAACCAATGACATTCTTAGTTAGATGATGAAATAATGAGCACAGTAACCCACTGAAGATGAGGACGACGCAGCTGCTTCCGGGTGAAGCGCCTCTGAAGACCATATGGAGGGACATCCTCCTGGCCTCTTCCCGACCCAGTCTCTTCCCCATTTTCTTTCTGCTCTTTGGACACAGCTGTCACTCCACATAAACAGTGCCCTTTGGGCATTGTTACCCGAGATGCCTTCCCTTCTGCGGTATTCTCCACGGCCCACATTTTGTCTTGCGGATCCAGGGTAGACCTGGGAGCATTTCACCGGCCCAGAGAACTTGCAGGAACTTGCCCTCGGCTTCTGGAATTGAGCTGTGTGTTTTGCCACAGTTTTCTCTCTTGGGTTCCAAGCAGCCATTGACCCGGAAGGAGATTGAGTTCCTCCAGAGGTGGCGCTGTGTCTTTGACTCTCCCTCTGCAGTGCCTCCTGTCAGTGCTTGGAGGAGGCAGCATTCTCTGCTGGTATTTATGGTTCCTGTACATTGGGTGCCAGGAAGGATGCTGTTTAGCCTCCCAGTTCCACAGACCCCCCCCCCCGCCCCTTCCCAGTGAGCCTGTGGGTGTTTTCTACCACCAGTATGTGGAAAATGGGTTTTCTTGCCAACCTTGACCTGAGCATGTCTTGTGTAGTGAGACGATAGCTGATGTTATTTTTGTCAGAAAATTAGTCTCACAAAATAAATGAGGAGGCAAGTCTGAAAAAAACCCCATCACTTCCAGAGCCCTCTGGAGGTCTGCATTGCATAGATGTGTAAAGGGGCTCATCTTTGTCACCTCAAGGCACAGGTAAGGAAGAGGTCACCATTCCACATCTGTTCTCTAGGTCTGTTTTTGCCAATGGCATGTTTTTTTGTGTGGTAGAGTATGCTTTTATTAAAAGTCTGCCACGGAACCCTATTCTTCAAGTTGTTTAGAACCACAACCTTTGGTGGTTGTAAAACTAATTTAATGCTTGCAATAATGCATATACTTTAATAAGAAACAGACTAAAACATGAAAATTATAAGAATATATTGTACACACACTAAGCATAGGTGTTGTTCCTGTAACATACATTCTGTTAATTTATGCTTAGGTGTGTGCATACATTCTTGTGTACTTATACATTTATGTGAATACATGTATATATTTTTATATGTGGTGTATATATGTGTGTGTGTGTGTGTGTGTGTGTGTGTGTGTGTGTGTGTGCACTCCCCCATGTATGCACAAATGAAGGCCAAGGGTAAACATCATTTATCTTCTGTATCACTCTTAACTTTATTATTACATTTTATTTTGAGTGCCCGTGTTATGTGTGTGTGACTGAGTCTATGTGTATGTGCCTGTATCTGGTGTGTGTGTGTGTGTGTGTGTGTGTGTGTGTGTGTGTGTGTGTGTATAGGTCAGAGGACAACTGGCAGGAGTTGGTTCTTTCCTTCCATGACATGGATCCTGGGGAGATCAAACTTAGGTCATTGGAGTTAACGTTGGGCACCTTCACCACTGACCACCTCACCCAGCCTTTCCACCTTGGTTTTTTTGAGGCAGGTCTTTGACTGAGCCTGGATTCACTGTGTCAGCAAGTTTGGCCAGTGAGCCCGAGGGAGCCTTCCTCTTTAACCTCTCCAGCCTTGGGACAGCAGATACACCACAGCACACCTGACTTACACGTGGGCGCTGGGGATGGAACTCAGGTCCTCACGCTTGTGCAGAAGGCAGTTTTCCCACCTCCTCGGCTCACACGTGTGTTTTTTGTCTGTACTAGTTTTCGTGTATAGTGAGTCGCATGCAATTAAAGGGTAAATATGACATGGTAGGCTTGCTTTAGCAAAAAGTATTTTGATGCACAAGTGTGTCATCTATTCTTTACGGCTTCTGAGTTTTTATGATTGCACCGATCGACTTGGTCCAAAAGAATTAGAGTCCAGCATGGTTCCACCAGCCTGGCTTCACTGACGGATGCTCTCCTTGGCTTACAGGTGGTGGTTGGTGGGGCAGAATGGCACTACATCGCCACTCAGGGACCCTTGCCACATACCTGCCATGACTTCTGGCAGATGGTGTGGGAGCAGGGGGTGAACGTGATCGCCATGGTCACCGCAGAGGAGGTAAGGGAGTGGCTTACTTAACACCCTTGTTCTGGGGAAGGGGTGACCAGAAGGCAGGCCTGGTACCCATGACTTTCGCTCCATCTGCTGCGTGCTACAGCTTTGTTTGTCTGTGCATTCATTCTCGGGGTTAGCGTGCCTCCTCACAGTCTGTGTGCACTTCCTTCCCCAGGGATGGTTTACAGGGGACTCTTTTTTGCCCTTTCCTTTTCCTTTGGCTCTTAACTCTTTCCTTTGTGACATATTTCACTACAATGGAAACCAAACACAGAATCAAAACGACCAAACTCAGGTTCATCCAGCGGGCGGCATGTACCCCACAGAACAGCTCAGGCTGTGCTGGGTAAACACACAGGGCCTCCCAACCCCAGTGCTGCCAGCCCTGTGTGCCATGGTGTTTATCAGCTGAAACAAGACCAGAGCCACTGCTGTAGGAAAGGGCTTTATTTTTTCAGGGAACAGGAAAAGAAAATTCCTCTTCTTTCTTTGCCAAGGCAAACACAGGTTCTCTGTTGTAGCTGAGGAACTGTGCCTGCGCTGCCCAAACTGGCACGCCCCGCCCCCGTGTGATGCCGCCTGCTCAGAGCACACTGACCCTGAGGGAAGAGTGTTGGGTTTCCTGTCTGTCACACTCCCAGAACATTGTGCCCCCACCCCCTTTAATCCTCTTATGAGACTCCACGTTATATTTTCAAATTCATTTAGGGAACTAGCTTCATGCATTTTACCAAGACCCCTTGGTAGTGAGAGTTTCCATCCCCACCTGTTATCCTAGGCCGGGAACAGGGAAAACTGGTACTCAAAAGCAAAGTCATGGCCCCCACCATCACCACCAATGACTGTGCTGGGCAGTTACTTTCCAGAGCAGTTGATGAAGAGATTTGGTGAGGGTACATCAAGTTCT
Source organism: Cricetulus griseus (assembly GCF_003668045.3). Lineage (NCBI taxonomy): Eukaryota > Metazoa > Chordata > Mammalia > Rodentia > Cricetidae > Cricetulus > Cricetulus griseus. The sequence continues at coordinate 5,132,954 of NC_048598.1, read as the reverse complement.
CGAAGGTCAGACAACTTCCATTGCTCACTCCCTCTCTGGCCTTCCACTAAGGAAGTAAATTCTGGCACTGGAGAGGTGGCTTACCGCTGGTAAAGTACCTGCCACGGAAGCATAGAGACACGAGTTTGGATTCACAGCCCTCCACTTGGAGTCTCAGCATGGGGAGGTGAAGACAGGAAGATCCTTGGCTGGACACTCAGTGTTGACCTTTGACCTCCACAGGCACACATGCACACACCCACATGAAGTCAACTGTCAAAACTCATGACACCTTTAAACTAAATTCGGGGTCCTGGTAGATCAGGTCGTGGTGGGTTCTGTTATTCTGTTAGCCTTTATTTACTTACTTATTTTGTCTCTTTGACATGGTCTCATAGCCCAGGCTAGCCTTGAATTCATCCATCTAACTCCATCCATCCATCTGTGTAGACTATAGGGTGGGTGGTGACTGAGACAGGCACCCTCCTGGTCCCCATAGTGTGTACCTCCTAGGAGAGACACTGAAAAGGGAGCAGACAGAACAAGTCTGAAGGCTGTGAGGACTAACTCATGGTCAGGGGAAGAGGGCAGCTGTGACTTTCTGGTGCCCTGGCTGAGGCATTAGTGACAGGCAGATCTGCCATGTCACAACAAAGCAGAGCCTAGTGACACCTGGCATAGCCAGGAATGTATCATTTTGTAAAATCCAGAAATGACTTGGGCAGTGAACAAATATGACTGAGTTTTCCAGTCAACCCATGTTCACAGAATTGGAATTTAAAAAAAAAAAAAAAGTACTTCAGAGCTAGGAAGACCCAGTTAACCTTCTGGGACCAGACAGGATGATTGGCATCCCCCAAGGATGTGTCACTTACAAACCGGCAGGTTGATGGTTCCTTTATTTAGTTGGTTATTTAGTTATCTGCCTGAGACAATGTTTCCACCTCTCAAGTGATAGTTGGTTTATGCCTGGTTGATGCAGTCCTACAGAGTGAACCTCAGACTTCATGGGACATCTTCACCCTAAGGGGTTCCTCTAGCCATTAACAGCTCACTGCTCCTCGTGTTTTCTTCCTGTCATCCTGCCTCTGCTCTCTATCTCCTCATCAGCCACCAGCCCCTCCATGCTTCCCACCCCACACCAGTGATTTCTGAACTACACACCACTGAGAATAAGAGTTTGCAGGTTGTGCATGGTCTCTGAAAAGATGATAAAATCTGGGAAACAAACAAGGGCACATAAGTGGCTGTTCTCTGCCTTAGCTGCAGGTTTGACCGAAACAAGCCAGCAGGGCAGAACAAAAAGTGAGAGCAGCCCTGGAATGTAGGGTTAGCGTCAGGCAGTGTGTGGTGCCTGAGAAAGAGCCTTGGGTTAGCATGGGCATGAGAAGCAGGGTGTGGACTGACCACCAGGAACTCCTGCTTACCAGCCTGAAGCCAGCAGTGGCTTTCTGCCCTCTGTGGGCTAAAATCCAAGCTCCCTGTAAGCACTGCACAGAGCCCCGTGGAGGTACGATTTAGAAACTGCTTCCTGCTCTCCTATTCTCAGACCCTGACATCAGGAAGAGAAGAGTTCATCCTTGACTTGTTTCCACTTTTGCTTTTTTGTGTGTGATTCAGGAGGGTGGACGGACCAAAAGCCATCGATACTGGCCCAAACTGGGGTCCAAGCACAGCTCAGCCACCTATGGCAAGTTCAAGGTCACCACAAAGTTCCGAACAGACTCTGGTTGCTATGCAACCACAGGGTTAAAGGTCAAGCACCTGCTGTCCGGCCAGGAGAGGACTGTGTGGCATTTGCAATACACTGACTGGCCCCACCATGGCTGCCCAGAGGACGTGCAAGGATTTCTGTGTAAGTGTTTCCCAGACTGAGTTTTGCGAAATGCATCAGTAGTCTCTCCGATGGAGAGGAGTGGGCTGTGTGATGCCTTCTCCACAGCAGTGGGAGCACCGTAGTAGCGAGGCACTGATCTCTCCGCCCCAGCATAGGGCAGAGAAGAGGAACAGATATTGCTTGTGTTCCTTAACCCTTTATGCAAGTCCACAAGACGGTGGTGAACTAATTCTGCATTGATTTAGACTTGTAGTGTGTCTGTAATCAGTTACCATCTAACATGTGCTGTAACATGGATGAACCCTGACAGCACACCAAGTCAGAGATGGCAGACATAGAGATAAGATTTCCCTCTGCATGGAGCACCTATGTCAGGCAAATCCATTTTGTGTATTTTTATTTTAGACACTGAGAATATATTTGTGCCCTGAGTGCCAGGCAGTGGCTCAGGTCAGGAAACCAACAGCTATTGGGCAAACTGTGACCACCACAGAGGCCCAGTGTGCACAGAAGTCCACTCCACTGTGTACATGTTGGGCAACATCAGAAGCTTGCTTTGTTTTGATATGTTTAGAATTGGCCTTAGGGACTGAGAAGGCTCAGAACAGAGAGACTAGGTTGTCAAGACCTAGAAAACCACTTCTCCGGTTCTTTTAGATTTCGATGCATTGTTAGAGGATGGCATTCACCATTAAAATGGGGACAGACCTCAAGGAACACAATGAACACAGAGCATAGGACCATGATGTTACAAAGGACGCAAAGCCCCAGAAAGGTTAGGGCTTTGCCTGAGGTCATATGACCAGTTGTCTATAGCACAGGAGGGGAGTGATCTCCACAGAACTTACCTTCCTCCCAACTTCACTCTATTTATCCAGTTCAGGGAATCTTCTGCTAGTGGACTGGTTAAAGTTGTCCACAAGAAGAAAACCCTGGAAACAATGCAAGTAGGTTGGTTCGATGATTGACCGCTTTACCGATGTGTGGGACCCATGAGACAGTCTAAAGTGTACTCAGATCTTTAAAATCAGCCAGTTTTGGGAATGTCGGCTTAAGCTACTGAAGGATACAGAGCATCCCTTCAAAGTACGTGGGTTGCCTAATGGCTGTTTTTTAAGTCTTCACTCAGCCCACTTGGGGCTGTGAACAAACCTTTGCACACTCCCGCTGGACTGGGCAGCTGCTGAGAGGGGCGAGAGCGTATCTCGAACCCTCCACCCATAGGCTTGTTGTCTCCAGAAGTGGGGCTCATCTTGAATGTTCACATAACTTCACGGAAGTGGATTCCCCAAAGCCCATGTTTTACATCTGACAATGAGATCAAGCCTTGGTTGACATCCACTCGTTGGATGAGGGGGAACGGCATGCCCACGCGGCAGGTGGCTGCTCTTTCCCCAACAGGAATAGGCTCTGACTGGCAGGCATTTCAAGGGGACTTAGCGGCTGCTCTGCTCCCAGTCTGCTAATAGTGTGAAATGCTGTAAGTAATGTCTAGAATCATCTGCTTGGGGGACTTGGGGATTTGCAGAGGGAAAAATAGAATTTAATTTTTTTTTTAAAAAAGAACTATTTAAAGAACAAATTCTCCCGTGGACTAATTGACTCCCAGCTGGTGTCTTCTGGATCCAGGATGTTACAACAGGTACCAGCCAAGTGATTAGTGTCTTATAAGAATTGCAAATTATCATGACTGAAAACAAAGGACTCACCCTCAGTCCTGGCGCCTCTCCCCTCTTCCCCTGGCTCCAAAGTCACGTGACACTCTTGGGTGACAAGATTCACATTCTGTCTTGCAGCCTACTTGGAGGAAATCCAGTCGGTCAGGCGTCACACCAACAGTGTGCTGGAAGGCATCAAGACCAGGCACCCTCCCATCGTGGTCCACTGCAGTGCAGGGGTGGGAAGGACCGGCGTCGTCATTCTGTCTGAGCTCATGATCTACTGCCTAGAGCATAATGAAGTGAGTCCTCCTTCTCTATCTCAGTGTTTTTATGGCATCTACTTATTTGATGGGAGGGACCTGTGTGTGCGTGTGTGCGTGTGTGCGCGCGTGTGCAGGTGTGTGTGCGCGTGTGCATGTGTGTGTGTATGTGTGTGTATAGGTGTACGTGTGTGCGTGTGTGTGTGTGTGTGTGTGTGTGTGTGCACTGTGTGTATGTGTTCGTGTGTGTGTTCATGTGTGTGTGTGTGTGTGTGTGTGTGCATGTGTGTTCTTGTGTGGGTGTGTGTATGTGTGTGTGCGCGTGCGTGCTCACGAGCATGTGTGGAGGCTAGGGTTCTACCTCAGTGGTCATTCCTCAGGCAACATCAGCTTGTTTTTTGAGCCACGATCTTTCATCAGCCTGGAGCTCACCAAGTAGTGCAGGCTGGCTGGTCAGTGAGCTCCCAGGAATCCTCCTGCCTCCGCCTCTGCAGTGCTGGAACCGAGGGCGTAGTATCATTCACGGTTGTTATTGCTTACATGGTCTGGGGGAATTTGACTTTGGTCCTCACACTTGCGTGGTAAGCAGTTTATCAGCTGAGCATGGTCCCAGGCCTCTGGCCTTCTCCACCTTGTGGAGTTCGGCACTAGAGCCACCTCTCACCTGCTTTGTCACTGATTGTTCTCTGCTGACCTAAGTTTCCAGACCCGTGGTTCTCTAGCGGAACTCCAGTGTTTATGGCTTTCCTTGTCTCTGACCTCTCCTACTCTATGGGGTGTTCTAGAAACAGCCAGCAGACCTGACTGCTGTCTGCCTTCATTCCCGGAAGTAGCCAGATCGGTTCTGGTGGCGGGGGTCGTTTCCCACGGCACATTGTCCTGGCGCATGTAGTTCAGACGTGTCTCGCTTTTCTGGGATGTGCTTTGTCCCAGTTTTTGTGTGAAGATACGTCTGTGTAGAACACAGTTGTTATTCTTTGCAGTCCAGGTTTTATTTGGAGGTATTTGACCTCGTCTGGTTTGGCAGTGTGTTGTGTAGCACAGAGCGTGGGAATGTGGGCACCAGCACGGGCTGCTCCTTGCTATAGTCACACAGGGTGTGTTATCCCACACTGCCGTGAGATTCTGGAGTTGTACGGAGAGTCATCGACAACAGCTCAGCCTTCATTCGAACAAGGTTGTGCATAGGGTTGGGAGCAGGGGTTTTGGATTCTGCTAGTCTGTGTTTCTTTGTTTGTGGGAGTTCTGGGGGATCTAATCCAGGACTTTGCACATTAGGCAAGCGCTCTACCACTGAGATCATCTCTAGCCTGTTGCAGGTGTTTGTGCTTTTTAGTTGGGTCTTGTCATGTAACCATTACACTAGGTCCCCAGCCCTAGTTAATAAAGTGCACCCTCACCTCTGGTTCATGCACAGCCAGGCACAGATGAGGAAATGCAGGCCCAGGAGCGGTCATATGATGTACCTGGTGCCTCGAGCCTTTAAGCAGCCGTGTGATGGCAGGAAGCAAGCTCTCCTTCTCTGAGGTCACTTCCTGTGTTCTCGCTGTTTCCAACAAGCGGTTGGTCTGTTCAGTTTCCAAATTACACAGCGAGGAACTCTTGTTGTGTGTAATGGACACAGCAGCGTGGTAATACGTGTACAGTAGACTGGGAGATTTCAAAATAGCTTAAATACCGGCCTGGCTTCTTCTTGGCTGTGAAAGGCGGGTCTCTTGGTTCTTTGGAGACCAATCTATGCCCTCTGTGAAGGAGTGACTGGAAATCACATTGCTCACCATGCTACATGCATCTCAGCCAGCCTGTGAGGGTGTGGAAAGGGGATCCAGCCAACAGGGCACCCCCTGGGCTCCCTGGGGCTTCCTCATGGTGTGTCCGAACATAGTGAACGTTCGCCACTGTCCAGCTGCATACGGGAACATTCCTTGCTGGTGTGTGCCAGTGCTAAAAGGACTTCTCTTTCCATGGACATTGAGGGGCAGCAAGATGACTCATGCTGTTCATTTCTTTTCCTCAGCACGGGGGTACCCAGTCTCCTCAGCACGGGGTACCCAGTCTTGTGTGTCCCATTCCCCAGCGTTGCTGTTGACCAAGGAAACTGTCTGCTGTGCCCTGTGTTCTTGAAGCCTGGCTCCCCCACTCCTGTGCCCGTATCAGGGAGAAGGGCAGACACATTTAGTTTGCCCTCTGAACAAAGACTTTTGACAAATGAACATTAAGTTGCTATGACCTGATTTTCTCCCATCGCAACTTAACCTCCTTTTCTAACCGCTGAAGCTATCAGTGTATTTTTTAAATTTTAGCTTGGAATTCTAGCGGTTTTCATTTTGCCAAAGAAGCGCTTTTCTTTTTCCCATCCTCTTCCTCCTTTTGCCTGATTAAAAAAAAAAAAAACAATAATTTCTTTCAGTTATGTGTAGATGATGAGGGAGGGGTGCGTGTCAGTGCGGTGCCCACAAAGCCAGAAGAAAAGTGTCTGACCGTCGGGGTCTGTGAGCCCTGCTATAGGTGCTGGGAACGTTGTGGGTGGGAAGAGTGCGGCAAGCGCTCTTACCTCTCGAGCCGTCTCTCTAGCCCTGTCCTCTCACTCTTAACACAGACTAGTTGAACATGGGTGGGGTTGGGGGTGGGGGGGTCCCTGCAGTGAGATTGGTAGCTGTCAGGTAGAGATGGGGTTACAACTCTCCCAGGCTGCTGGGCAGCGCCAGTGCCGCTCTGTGGACTTCTCTGCGGGCCTTGGAGAATCCGTGACAGTGTCTGCCCAGCCCCTGCATGTGGCAGGAGGCAATTGTGTCCCAATGGTACTGGTGGAGGTGATGGTGGGGATGGTGTTCGGCATTTGCCGCAGCTCACTGCTCTGAGCGCCTCGAAGTTTTAGTGCGAGCACTCGGGTCACCCTCAGGAGTCAGCCTAAACAAACACACAAGGAATGACACCACACCGTGACCAGGCAGGCTCCCAGCCCCGGCTTGGAACCGCTGCCTCCCGTAGCTCTGCCCGCCTCCTGGTCATGCGCAGGAGGCAGAGGCTTCCGGGGTGGGAGGAGCCCAGGAGAGGCGCCCGGTCTCAGGCCATGCGCCCCCTCTTTTCCGTTGCAGAAGGTGGAAGTGCCCACGATGCTGAGGTTCCTCCGGGAGCAGAGGATGTTCATGATCCAGACCATCGCGCAGTACAAGTTCGTCTACCAAGTCCTCGTCCAGTTCCTGCAGAACTCCAGGCTCATTTGATTTCCCGGATGCAGCTTCGGGAGGAGGGACCCAGCTCCATCCTGCAGGGGGCGCCACTTCCAGACAACATCTGCCTACCCAGGTTGGAGGCGGATGGCTGGCAGCAGGCAAGAGCCAGAGTTGCTTACAAACACCATGTATTATTTTATATGAGATAATTTATTTTTCCGCCTTTGGAATAAGTTTTGTGAGTTGTTATAATGCATTTTTTTTTCACAATAATATAGTGCTTCTCGTTTGAACCACATGTTGACTGATCTGCATGTAAGCCTCCGGGAGGGAAGGTGGTGACCCCAGGGGACATTATAGGCACAGAGGCATAAGGGAACACATCTCTAGTGAAGTTGCAGACTAATTGGTCATACCCCCAGTCAAAAGTGGCAAGAGAAAGAATTCATGCTCACCGTAAGAAAGAGAGCCAAGGGAAGGTCCTTGCAGGTATTCCCTTACACACTGGATCCGTGTGCCTCGATGGATAGCTGCTTCCCTCTCCTTTACTGCCCTCGTCCTCAGCTCTCTCTCTCTCTCTCTCTCTCTCTCTCTCTCTCTCTCTCTCTCTCTCTGAGCCTGGGATGAAAGGTGGGCTCTGCTGAAAGCATCGTGCCTTTAAGGCTGGCGGTGCCGTCTCTGGTAGAGGAGGGATGCCGCTGGCTCTGTTGCTCACCCCTTGTTCTGGTCTAGAAGTCTAATGGGACTACAAGCTGGGGATGTGCTACTCTGTCTTGCGTGCTCCCAGCACCCTCACCTGGTGGCCCTGGGCCAGGCCATCTGCACAGCCCAGCCCCGTGCCCGATTGATAGAAGATGATAGACCAGGGTGGAAATGGTATTGGGTAGGGCCTTGGTGTGGATTCTTAACTAAATAATGTTGAGTGTGGGGACTTAGGATGCAGTTTAGGTACATTCCGCTTTCCTCTCGATTGCTAAGTTGTTAGGATGGTCGTAAGGGAAATGGTGAAGGAAGTTCACATCTGGGAGCTGTCTGGCATTGTAGCAGGGCCCTGCTGGGAGGCACACACCCATGCCCGACTCACTGACTAACAAGGACTGAGTGGATTCCACTTAGGGCTTTTTTGTTGCTGTCTTGAGGCAGGGTCCCGTCTGTGTTTCCCAACTGTTGGGACTTCAGGTGTGTACCACCACACACCGGCTACACGTGCCCCCCATGATGAATGCTGAGAGTGTCTTTTGCAAAGTCCTCTACTGTCTACCTTTCCTTGCACAGCCCACTCTCTGGCCAAGGATGGTATTAACTACCCTCACTCTCAAGTCCAGTTTCCTTCCCACGTCTACTTTTCCCCGAGTATAATTGTGACTTTGTGGAACTGAGCATGTCATGTCTTCCTCCACAGTTATAGTTCTCTCTCTCTCTTTCTTTTTTTTTATCTTGAGCTGAAGAGACCAACCAGAAAGAGTGTGCCTTGGTGGTCCCCACACACTAGTAGATGCTTTTGACAGCAGAAGCCCCAAGAGCTTCTCTGGAGAATGAGCCAAGCTGTCTTCCCCCTGGGCCAGGGCGGTGCTGATGCTGATGTTCATACAGTGTCTGGGGGTTCAGAATCTGGAGGGGGACACATCCACCCTGCCTCCCACGGTGCAGAATGAATCAAGGGGCATACTTGAGTGCGAGCCTTGCAGACCTGGCACACTGGCTTGGATTCTGACATAGATACTTTGGGGGAAACGGGAGAGCCCATTGTGTGTGTGCGTGTGGGGGGTGGGGGGATTTAACCTTCCTTTGAAGATGTTTCCCTTCCAGGGTCCTAACAGTCGGTCCCACTGTTATCACGGTTTCATTATGGGATGAAGAATGACGGTACTCGCCCGTGGTCTCTCAGCCTTGCTGTGTTAGAATGTCTCGCGAGAGCAGCGAGGAGATAGGATGCCCTTTTGAACTCATCACTCAGGGGCTGTTTTTGTCCTATGCTAACAGAACAAGGTACAGGGAAGATGTAGGTTTGATACCCGGCTTCCTAGCCAACACATGATGAAACCCAAAAGAAAACATTTCAGTGTTGTTGCTTCTGGTGCTTCAACACATTCCAGATTCCTTTTCCCATCCCCGGGAAGCCCTCATAGATCCATGGGTAAATTATCAGCAGGCATTTGAAGCCTTTTCAGTGGCATCTGCATAATAATCGCCCAGAGATGCTTCCTACCTGGGAAGCCAGCCAAGGAGTAAGCCTTGAAGCAACGTGTATTAAATTAGTTATCCAGCCAGGGCTTTGGAACGCTTTCCTGACAATGTGTTGGGACTGAAGCTGGAGCTGTCAGAGCCCATTGCTGCAGTTTGGATTTGGAGGGGGAGAAAATTAAAACAGGAGCCAATAAGACATCCCATCTCACAACAGAGCGTGGATCATTTCCCAGCCCCTGGCTTTGAGGTTCTCCAGTTATGGAGTTTTGTCTTTGGCTCACGCTCAGTTACATATGGCCACCTTTGTCCTTGTTCAGGGCTCTCTGCATCCTGGCTGATTCATTCTTGAGAGGGTGAGGTGGGCTTGTGGTGAAGCCCAGGAGGGTCTGGCTGGTCTGGCGGGAGCTCTGAGGTGATTCCAGGTGGAGGATGAACCCCCAGGAGCTGCACATCTGAACATGCCCCCTCCCCAGGAGGTAGATGTGAGCACAGTGGTAGACAGGCTTGTCGGTTGCTTTATTGAGACGAAGAAAAGTGGGTTCCTCTACTCCGGAGGTGCTGCAGCTACTAGGGATGGTGAGGGCATCTCACATGGAGTATATCTCCTAAGCTGTGATTTCATGTGTTCACTTTGGGAGACTTTTACTGTAATGAGAAAGGGCCTGCTCACCATTCTTCAGTTGGAAGTAAGCTGTCTTTTTTATTATTATTATTATTATTATTCCTGAGTCTTAGGCTCTCTCAGCCACCTCCACTGGCCTGGACAGAGTGTCTTTGCAGACTTTAGGATGTTTGTGGCACGCAACCACCAGCTCCTAAGCAAACATTTCCCTGGTCCTCTCTCGGCCTTTGCTTTCAGTTCCTACCTCCTGTGGGCAGAGAGGAAGTTAGCAGCATTTTCCTGTCTTTTCCATTTTACTGTAGATTGACCAGTGTTGAGTTTCCAGAAATGAAGGGCACTTTCTGAATTGATGGAATGCGTACCATTCATTTCTTCCCAGTTTATTAAGGATCTAATAGCAGGTGTCTTTTCTTCAACTAAGAGCTTGTGACACAGAGCTGGTTCTTCGTGATGCCGCTACCCAGCTGTGGTGGTCTTGCATCTCCTAGGGCTGGGAACTGCCTCTGCGAGCTGATAGGCTGGGCCGACAGACATGCTGTTGTGGGGTCTTGGACTGCTTTCTTGAAGCACTAGGCTACTGATCTGTATCTTCTGACCTCAGGTCCAACATCATCCATGGGTCCCACACATGTCCTTAGGCAACAAGCACCCTCTGTCTTCCAGTCTGTCCCATTTCTAGTGGCAAGACTATTAGAGAGAGCAAATTTGGTTATTGATTTGTTTGGGGAAGATGTGCCAATTACTTGAGGTGGGGAGGGCAAGAACACCAAAACATTGTTGGATAAACTCAAGGGACATGATCAGCCCTAGCCCCCATTGGTAATAATTTATCGGTTTTTTCCTCAGTGTTCGGAACGACTTTGTTCACAGAGTGCCAAGTCACTGCCATTGGGCTCCCAGTGTCCCCATTTTACCAGAGATTCTGCTGCTGCTGTTCTTTGCCATGGTCTAGTCAGGCTGCCATCAGACTCTCATGTGGCGTCTTTTCTTCACGAGTGGCACTCCAGCTCACTCAGCTTCTAATAGAGAGATTTGGGTCTTTCCACTGGAACTGCACATTCCCTGGTGGCCTACAACTTGATGAGCGACAGACTCACTGGCTCTGGAGAGTGAAGTAAGTCACAGTTAGCCCTGTAGCGCTACTCTCTGAGCAGAGGTAGAATGGTGCTGGCCTTCACCTCAGCGTCTTAAGTCTTTGGGTAGCAAGCCACCTCTCCTGATACATCTGTAGAAAGTAGTATCCACATGTCTGGGGAAAGAGGCAGCTGTCCTTGGCCACACGCTGCCAATCCAAATGGCTTGTCCAGATGTCAGTTATTCTAGGGGAACTGTGTAGACTCAAGTTTCTGTCCTGCCTAGTCCCACAGCCGTTTAGTCCCAAATGAACACACAGAGGCTGTTATTAATTATAAACTGCTTGGCCAATGGCTCAGGCTTCTTATTGGCTAGCTCTCTTAGCTATTAACCCATTTCCATTAATCTGCGTATCTCTACATGGTCTTGGCTTACAGGTGATACCCAAGCCTCTTGCTTTCTTGGCAGCTACATGGCGTCCCTCTGGTGACTCATTCTCTCTGTTCCTCTTCCCGGAATTCTCCTACTCTGGTTGCCCCATCTATACTTCCTACCTGGCTACATCCTGCCTGTCCATTGGCCGAAACAGCTTTACTCGTCAACCAATAAGAGAAACATATATTCACAGCATGCGGAAGGACATCCCCCATCCGAGCTGGGACACTAGTCTACCAGCTTGTCCTGTATTCAGCCTTCTTTCCTTGCTCTGAGCTTTTGCATTTCCATTATAACCTCAGGGGCAGTGGGTGTCTTCATCTTATAGACGCCATTCCTAGCCTTTGCAGCCTAATGCACTGCATGTGTTTCTCAAACTCTGGCTGCCATGTTCTCCGTCAGCCTGCCCATGACCAGGCATTAGGGATCTGGCATCCTTCAATCTCATAGATGGATAATATATTACTGTTTAGACATCAGTTCTTGGTGTTTAAAGGTCCATTCATTTTAGAGATAAATTAGAGGGCATTTAGTTGTCAGGCAGTGGGGCTAGATCAAATGCCAGCCTAACTATGGTTAACATAAAGAGTGACCAGCAGGAGCATCCTCTATTAAAAGTGCCCTGAGCTTGTCCAAAGACATGGTGGGGAGAGCCTTCATCAGCCCTGAGTGTCCTACCCCAAATTCCTTGGGTATACAATGTTTTGACCCCTGCCGTGGCATCAGAGTTGGAAACTATGATGAGGCACCTCAGGGAAGACCATGCTGCACTGCAGACATCTGCTTCTCCCGGGCTCCTTGCCTGCTGCCTGTATTAGGCTGTGTGACCTGTGGTCTCTGTGCCCTGAGGGCCCCACTGGAGACTCCTTGGCTGACACTGCAGTCAGTCCCTCCTTCCCTTGTAGTGTTCGAGCCGAATTCTGCCTGTTGGCACTGCTTCCATGGTGAGCATTCACAATTCCTCTTGCTTGTGAATCACTGTGCCCGTCACGTGTATTCAGAGCACAAATACGGCTAGGCAGCCAGTGTGAGTGTGGGGACCAGGTGGCACTCCTTTGTGAGGTCACTGTCTCCATCCCCAGGGCACTCTGTCCACTCAGAACACTACTGGCTTCCCAGACCAGCTCTCTGAAACTCACTCTGTATTTTAACCTACCTGCCCATGGAGCACCCCCCACACACACAAAGTTAAATCTGGCAAAGGGATAGTGGTCTTAAAACTTCTCTAAAATGTTGACATAGGAACTTTCCATGGCCTCAAGAAATGTGATCTGGGAAGTGAGTGGCCCAAGTGAAGGTGGCAGAAGACTTCTGACAACCAGGCCAGGCTCCATCCTTAGTGACGCTGTCCCTCAGTGCCAGGGGAGAGGAAAAAAGACTGATCTCAGAACTATTAAAAATAAGGGTGGCAGCAGGGCTCCCTGTTTGTTTTGAGGTGCCCTCCACAGGCTTTTGGGTGACAGCGCTGCTTGGTAACCTGCAGTCTAACCTGTTTCTGGTCTGCTGGATGTTGCTTCTCAGCCTCCCTGCTTACTGTCGCCTGGGACAGGTGCACCTCAGGGCTTCCCAGGAACAACACTGTGTGTGTGATTGGCAGTCCGTGATAAGCTATCTGTCCAACCTCTCTGCCTTAATTGTTCTTCCCCAACCTCTCCCTCCAGGAACCGACTCGGGTGGGAGATACGGAGGAGAGACTGGGTTTTTCCTTGCCTTCAGATGGGACCTCTTGCTCAGGCCTCAGGAATGCTGCTTCAAGTTTAGCCAGGTGGCTCAGGCGCCCGGCGTTCTTGGCATTTCTCTGGGGCCCCCTGCCTCCCTCAGCGACAGTGTTAGCTAATAAATACCTTCAGCCCTGAACTGAAAAGTGCCCTTCGGAGCCATTTTGTTTAGACTCAAACACTGTAAAATTTTATTGCAGTTTCCTTTGCAGTTCCTTGCGACTATTGGGAGCCCTAAAATTCTTTAACCACATCTATTCAGATGGAAGCTCACTCTTCATCAGACATGATTTCCCATGTATGTCCTTCATCCCTCAGTGGTCAGCTGACCTGGCTAAGGGTACCCTGGGTTGGGGGAGGTTTACATATGCAGATGACTATTAAAAGTGTAACCTTTTGTAACGAGTTACATATATAACAGACTAGTTTCTCTCACTAGACTAGTGTCGCTCCCTCATTCAGTATTTTGACGCTTTCTTTTGGTCTGTGTTCTGTCAAATGTTGTGAATTTTGGTTTCCTTCAAAATAATTGACATCAATAGATTTTATTTTTAAATGATGTCTACACACACACACACACACCGCCCACCAGCTGAGGAAACAGCTTGCTTCAGGGCTCTTGGGTCGGCCCATGGAAGCCTAGCTCCTTCCACTGTGGCTGGAGTGCAGTGCTGCAGATGTGGTTGGCTTTCGAGGGCTGGCCTGGGCACGAGCTAGCACCTACTGTGTTGTAAGCTGGAAAAAATGCATTCCAGGTTGGGACTAAGTGACCCTAACAGCCACTTGCTCCTCAGCGGAGACGGTAGTCAGGCCTCTTTGCTAACAAACGGCAGCTGAGGGCAGGGAATGACAGAGAAGACACGAGGACATTCCTTCCTGAGTTCCCGATAGTCACGGTGACTGTCCAGGCAGCCACCCTTGCCACTGTGACAATAGTAAGAAGCCTTAAGTAGAGCTATGCACACTGTTCCACGAGCTGTTTATATCAGTTTATAAGCTCCTGCTTGCCAGCTGCTTACACAGTCCTGAGTTGTAGGGAGCTGACTTTTGACAGTATTTTTTTGCACTGTTGCCTGTTTTTATGAAGTCTTATTTAGATATTGATCCTAGAGGATGTTGTCTCTGTCTTTGTCATTGCTATAAAATGTTTCCTATGTGCCTTTACAAATGCGAGATCTTTATTCTAACCTTGTTTTTTTGTAAAAGATATCTATTGATTTCTACATGCAATAAACCTTGTTTTGATTGTTTTCAGAGGAAACACGAGTCTTTTCGTAACACGTCGGCACTACTTGAATATACTGGCTTCCCTTACTTTGTACATATGTGCATGTGTGGGAGCATGTATGTATGTGTGTGTGGTCACATGTGTATTCGTGCCTAGGGAGACCAAAGGCCAGGCTTGGGTGTCATTCCTCAGAAGCATTTATTACCTCATGTTTTTGAACAGGGTCTCTCACTGGACTGGGACTTCTGATTTGAGCAAGCCCAGGGGTACCTTGTCTCTGCCACTGGGATTACACATATGTGCCACCAAGCCCTGCTGTGTTGCTTGGGTTCTGGGGACTGAACCTAGGTCCCTGTGCTCACATGGCTAACTCTTTCCCTACTGTCTCCTACTTCAAGATCAGTTTGGGTCTGGGTGCTGGTGGTGGTGCATGCTTTTAATCCAGAGGCAGAGGCAGGTGGATCTCTGAGTTCAAGGCCAGCCTGGTCTACAGAGCAAGTTCTAGGACAGCCAAGACTACACAAAGAAACCCTGTCTTGAAAAACCACACACACACACACACGAAAGCAGTTTTTTAAAGTATTTTATTTATTTATTATGTATATAACATTCTGCTTCTATGTATATCTGCACACCAGCAGAGGGCACCAGATCTCATAATGGATGGATGTGAGCCACCATTGAACTCAGGACCTCTGGAAAAGCAGTCAGTGCTCTTAACCTCTGAGCCATCTCTCCAATCCCCCAAAAGCAGTTTTGTAGGCAAAGCCTTCTAGGAAACTGCCTTCTGTGTTCCTTTTTGTTTGCAGTCTCCGATGTCTTCACTTTAGAAGAAACACACAAGGAGCGAGTAGTAGGAAAGTAGTGAAAACAGCTGAGAAATGGGTCCCTCTCAGACACGCAGAGAGAGCCCTCAGGAAGCATGAAGTCCTTCCTTCCTCCACGTCCTCCACTCAGACACTACGTTGATGTGGAGGGCACTGAAGAAAACCCACATTCTTAGTTTTGTCCTTCGGCTTTGTAAAAGCTCAGCTCATCCTAGGTTTAAAGCTGCTCCCCTTCCAGGTCCCTCAGTCACAGTCTGTAAGCAACCTCCTCCCACCTGTGAAGAGGGTGGAGGAGGCTGTGTGCCCTTGGTGAGTCGGAGCAACGATGACAACTTCCAGCAGGGCTAGGGCTCCTTCTTAGGGCTCTATTGCCACAAGGAGACACCATGACCATGGCAACCCTTATGAAGGAAAACATTTAACAGGGGCGGCTCGCTTACACTTCACCACTTACACCACTGAGCCCTGTCTGGCTTGAGGAAAAAAATAACTGAAAAAGAATCCCTCAAACCAAAGAAATACGTACAAAATAAATAAATAAATAAATAAAAATAAAAAAAATAAAAAAAGTACACACGGGCTGGAGAGATGGCTCAGAGGTTAAGAGCACCGACTGCTCTTCCAGAGGTCCTGAGTTCAATTCCCAGCAACCACATAGTGGCTCACAACCATCTGTAATGAGATCTGGTGCCCTCTTCTGGTGTGCAGATATACATGAAAGCAGAATGTTGTATACATAATAAGTAAAATCTTTTTTTTAAAAAAAAAAAGAGCTTTCCTTTGTTAAAAAAATGCACACACACAAGTATGCATTAGAGTAATCAAAAGCAGGAATCTCAACAGAGTTTTGTTTTGTGATTTTCACATGTTACTTTCCTTTGCTGTAGAAAATATAAAACCTAACTGAGGAGTGTGTTGGGCTGTATAAACAAACAAACCCCCTTTAAGGCAAAAACCTGGACAAATTGTTGACCATGTCATATCTGTGAACAGGGGCACTCTGAGGACAGCCATCCTGTGTGTGACTGGCTGTGACGTAGAGCCTGAGAAGCCCCCCAGCAGCTCCTTGGGTGGGAGAGAGGAAAGGATCACTAGTCTAAAGATTCCAACTTTCAAGAGAAGGTTCAAGGGTGTTCTCTGTCCTTGCAGATTTTGGGTCCCAGCACCCACATCAGGCAGCTGACAACTGCCCCAGCTCCAGGGGCTCTGCATCCTTTTCTGGCCTCATACCCTCATGCAATAATGAATCTTTTAAGCATTTGATTAAAATGTAAAATTGGAAACCTTATCAGATGCTCATGTTTAGATATAGAATACCCCCCATAGGCGCATGTCCCTCATCGTCTTGCATTCCTGGTCCTTAGTTGGTGGCACTGTTTGTGAGGCTACAGACTTTTCAGGAGGTCAGGATTGCTGGAGGAAGTTTAGTGTCTGGGTTAGGTTCTCTCTGCTCTGTGACCAGCCAGCCTCCTACTCCCACCACCATGTATTCCCTGACTCCTGCTGAGTCCTCCCCTCCCCCCTCCATACTCAAAGCCAAAATAAACCCTTCCCCTAAGTCACTTTTTGTCCGGGTTTTTAATCACAGCGACAGAAACTAAATACATCAAACAATCGCGGGTAGATGGCAGACATAGGCTAAAGAACAGAGGTGGAAGCATTTTCAGCAAGGAAGATGGACATCCCACTATGCCTCGGGGTTCTAAGTTACGAAGATGCAGACAAAACCAGGCTAAGGTCAGTGCAGGATCCTAGGAAGATGTGTAGTCTTGGTGTCTCGTTCCTAGCACACAGCTCTAAAACACTTGGGATTTCCTGAATAAAAGTGACAGGTTTGAGGAGGGAGAGTGCTAGAAGTTTCTTTTGTTCCAGGCACACACTCTATTATAACTGAGACCCTCCCTACCTCTACTTTGTACTAATGAGACAATCTTTTTAATATTATTATTATTTACATATGTGTGTGTGTTCCCATGTGTGGTGTTCGTGCAGGCCTGAGGTTGATATACTCTCCACTTAGAGCCTCAATTGCTTGCTGAACCCCTAGTGTATTGTTTCAGCTACTCTGGCTAACAAGCCTCCTCCAGGATCCCCTATCTCTGCTTGCTGGGGTTCCAGGGGGGTTGCCACACCCACCTCGTTTTCACATGGGTCCCAGGGCTCATTCCTTCCCAGCACTGACAAGACAACTCTTGGTAGACCCCTACGTATTAAACCCAGGGTGGAAGCTCTTTTTTCTCTGAAGACCACAGTCCATTTAGGAGCTTGTAACAGCCAGCTCCACACTTCAGCCTTTGGTGTGGGAGGTTGACTGGCAGTTGCCTGTGTAATGGAATACGCAAATGGTCAGATCCCGAGGGTTGCTGTGAGCATTGTGGGCAGTGTGGCAGGCAACCTGCTCAGCGCTCCTCAGACCACATCTTCTGCTGTGTTCTGTGTCCTTGGTAAGGAGCAGTTAACTGTGTCAAACAGTGACCTGGCCTGGGGAACCACTGTGGCCCGTTACCAAGCACAACTGGGTAGCCACGCCAGACAGAAGTGGAGTGGCATCCTGGTGACCAGCAATGAAGTGAGGGCAGGCCTGGAGTACAGGGTCCTCACATGCACACCGTTTGACACTGACCAGATGGTGAAAGTGCTGAGCTGTCCGCTGGGCAGAAAGACCAGCTGGTGTGAGAAAAGTTACACACCCACTCCAGCGTCAGTGTCAGGAAGGCGAACAGAAAATACCCCAGCCATTGATACCTACTCACAGACACAGCTTCTACAGAACGCAAAAGAACCACCCGGGAACAAATGCACAGAATATCTCATACATTAGACTAACAGATTTTACTGTTGATTTTACAGTCTTAAAGGGAGAGGAAAGCAAATACTATTATTCTGTAAAAGAAACATGTAAAATAATGTCCTAATTCACCCGGAGATTACACTTTCCAGGAATCTACCCCCCAGTACTACCACACATCAGTTATGCTTAGGATGCTTAATGTGGACCAGGTGTGGTCTGCACACTTTTAAGCCCAGCACTGGGGAGGCAGAGGCAGAGGCAGAGGCAGGCAGATCTGTGTAAGTTCAAGGAAGGCCAGCTTGGTATACACAGAGTTCCAGGACAGCCAGAGATACATAGAGAAATACTGTCAAGAAAAAAAAAAAGTTAAGAAAAGAACCAGGTAAAACCATATACCCATGATTGTAAGCCTCCTGAGGGAATCAGGATATGTGCACTCTTACATCCTAAGGTTGAAAGCCATGAGAATGACTGCTAAGTGCAGAAACAGGTGTCCACTGTTAAGCCAGAAAAGCAACTTGGGTTTGCCTCTGTATCTGGGGAAGGTGACAGATCCGACCAGTGGCATCTCCTGCAGGTTGGGGCACACTTTCCTAATTGAATGAGAAATTGAAACCTTCCAAACATAAAGATGGTAGCCCAAGCTCATGTGAGGCTCAGCCGTAGCATATACACTTAAAACCCTGTGCCTGGAGACTAAGAATAGGACTGCCTCAGCCTTCTCCATGCGCTGGACCGGTAGGCAGTGTTCTGCATACAGGAGATGGTCACTGAATGACTACACCTGACAGAATGTATACTACCAGCTAAGTCCCACTGTGTGTGGTGACTGAGAGTTGTCCATATGTAGGTGAGGGAGAGGGGAACACACTGGTGCTACAGTCAGTCATTCAAGCCGATGGTGACTGATAGACAACCAGAAGGTACCTCCGTCATCTAGTAGGGAAATCCCTCTCTGGGGTGCAGACACTTTGCTAGGGAATCATCCCTGCCCTCAGAGGCACAGTGGGCTCCTCAGCATAGGCCCAGGCTGCCGCGGTCCTGTTGGAGAGTGAGACAGTGTTTGCTCACAGCACACGGTTGGTAGGGAGTTAGTTTTTCCTTCTCAAGCTTACCCTGGAGCCTTTCCAAACCAGGAGAGTAACGCACAGGGAAAAGTCCATGAACGGGATGGGAAATGGCAGGAAGAGGAAGCATCACTAAATAGCTCCAGAGGGTGCCCAAGAGAAACCTGCAAGAAGCCACGTCCTCCTGCGGGACACACACACACACACACACACACACACAGAGGACACACACACACCACACACACACAGAGGACACACACACACCACACACACACACAGGACACACTCACACACTCAGGATACACACACACACACACACAGAGGACACACACACACAGAGGACACACACCACACACACACACACACACACACAGAGGACACACACACAGAGGACACACACACACCACACACACACACACACACACACAGAGGACACACACACACAGAGGACACACACACACACACAAACACCACACACACACACACAGAGGACACACACACACAGAGGACACACACAGGACACACACACACACACACACACACACCGAGGACACACACACACACACACCCAGGACACACACACACAACACACACACTCAGGACACACACACACTCAGGACACACTCATACACATACACACACACACCACACACACACTCAGGACACACACACACTCAGGACACACACACACACACACTCAGGACACACACACACTCAGGACACACTCACACACACAAACACACACACACACAGAGGACACACACACACAAACACCACACACACACACACACAGAGGACACACACACAGACACACACACACTCAGGACACACACACACTCAGGACACACACACACACACACCCACACACATACACACCCACACACCCAGGACACACACACACTCAGGACACACACACACTCAGGACACACACACACACACACACACCCAGGACACACATACACAGGACACACACACAGAGGACACACACACACTACACACACACACACACAAACATCACACACACACACACACACAGAGGACACACACACAGAGGACACACACAGAGGACACACACACAGAGGACACACACAAACACACACACACTCAGGACACACTCACACACACTCAGGACACACTCACACACACATACACACATACACACATACACTCAGGACACACTCACACACACTCAGGGCACACTCACACACACAAACACACACACAGGACACACACACAGGACACACAAACACACACACACAAACACACACACCGAGGACACACACAAACACACACCGAGGACACACACACACACCCAGGACACACACACAAACACACACACACTCAGGACACACTCACACTCAGGACACACACACACACACACACACACACATACACATACACACCCAGGACACACACACACCACACACAGGACACACACACACTCAGGACACACTCACACACACTCAGGACACACACAGACACACACACACACACACCCAGTACACACATACAGGACACACACACAGAGGACACACACACACACACTACACACACACACACAAACATCACACACACACACAGAGGACACACACAGAGGACACACACACACAAAGGACACACACAAACACACACACACATACACTCAGGACACACTCACACACACTCAGGACACACTCACACACACATATACACACATACACACATACACTCAGGACACACTCACACACACTCAGGGCACACTCATACACACAAACACACACACACATACACACAGGACACACACAAACACACACACCGAGGACACACACACAAACACACACAAACACACACCGAGGACACACACACACATACACACACACACCCAGGACACACACACCCAGGACACACTCACACACTCAGAACACACACACACTCAGGACACACACACACACACCCAGGACACACACACACACACAGGACACACACACACTCGGACACACACACACACCCAGGACACACACACAGAGGACACACACACAGAGGACACACACACAGAGGACACACACACACACACTACACACACACACTCAGGACACACACACACACACCCAGGACACACACACAGAGGACACACACACAGAGGACACACACAGACACTCAGGACACACACACACACCCAGGATACACACACAGAGGACACACACACACACACTACACACACACACACACACACACACACACGACGACACACACAGAGGACACACACACAGAGGACACACACAAACACACACACACTCAGGACACACTCACACACACTCAGGACACACACACACTCAGGACACACTCACACACACTCAGGACACACACACACTCAGGACACAAACACACACATACACACACAGGACACACACACACACTCAAGACACACTCTCTCTCTCTCTCTCACACACACACACACACACACACACTCAGGCCAGCTGACTGCTCCTAGCACCTTCCCTTCTTCCTCTAGAGTGACTGTTCTGTAAGAGTAACTGTAGACCAAAGAAGATGACTAACCCTTCTCTCAGGCAGAGAACTGGGCTCAAGAACTGATGGAGAAGGAGCCCACCCCTCCAACACATGCATGTTGAGCGCGAGCACGCGCGCCCGCGCACACAGACACACACACATGCATGTACACAGAGCATGTCCTCACACATGCTAGAAAACAAACACTTCAAGGACTGGCTCTTTTATTCTTTCCTCATTCAACTCTATGCAGAACATCCCAACAGGCATGGAGGAAAAATAATCGCATTTTTAAAGCTCGATCTGCCCCAAATCTATATTACATGAAGTCATACCATGACCCTTAGAAAGAAAGGAAAGCACTGGAGATGACTTCAGGGTCAGAGCTGAGCATGAACCTGAAAACGCGGACGGCACGGGCAAGGCTTTGCAGAGGCTGGGGTGGCCCGTGGGGCTGGAAATACTCAAGCCCTGTGAGGTCTCTGAAGGAGCAGTCAGTGGCTCTCGATTTCCTGCTTGATCTCGGAGATGTATGGATGGTCCTTACCATGAGCTACTTCCATGATGGCAATGGCCTAGGAGACAGCAAGGCATGGGGCCCATGAGCCCAGCCCCATTTAGCCCACCGAGCCCAATTCAGCAGGGCCATGCTGCATGTCAGAGCTCAAGACACAGCGCGCAAGCCGCCCCCACAGCCTCACCTCATCCCCTCTCCTCATCCTCCTCATCCCCTCTCCTCCTCACCTCCTCATCCCCTCCTCCTCCTCCTCCTCATCCTCTCCTCCTCCTCCTCACCTCCTCATCCCCTCCTCCTCTTCCTCCTCCTCCTCCTCATCCCCTCCTCCTCCTCCTCATCCCCTCCTCCTCCTCCTCACCTCCTCCTCTTCCTCCTCACCTCCTCCTCCTCCTCATCCTCCTCCTCCTCCTTCCTCCTCCTCCTCCTCATCCTCCTCCTCCTCCTCATCCTCCTCCTCCTCCTCCTCACCTCCTCCTCTTCCTCCTCTCCTCACCTCCTCCTCCTCCTCCTCCTCCTCCCCTCCTCCCCCTCATCCCCTCCTCCTCCTCTCAGCCTTACTCCCACCCCTTCCACCTCACGGCCTCCTCCCCACCCTGCAAATACCCAGGAGGAGACCTAGAGGCCTCATCTCATACCATGCTTCTAACCTACCATTCTAGAAATTTTAGACTCACTGATGCTTTCCAACGGGGACTTAACTAGGTCACTTTCTTCCCTGGGGGTCACTGAGACAAAGACGTGACACCAACAGAAAATCAACAGAAACTCTTCACACTTCCTCTTAGCCAGACCCTGACTCTGATCTGGGATGTGGTGTGTGACCCCATTTTCCCACACACTCCACAGGTGTTTGGGGAAATGTGGGAGACCAGGCTAGTCTGTGGCTGCAGTATTTGTACAAAACCTCTCAAAGAGAGTCAACAGACCAACCTGGAAGTCACCTTGTGCTGTCAACATCCATGGAAAACAGAGATTCTATCTCTCAGGAAGGTGATGTGGCTCCCATGAGGGGCTCTCCATACGGACAGCAGGGCTGGGGTGACAGCTCAGAAGGTAACTGTGCTGTCCTAGGCATAGACCCGACTCCTAGGCCCAGGCCCTCGGAAGAAAGCTGAGCATGGAGGTGGTGATGGGAGGGTCCTTGGAACTCAACGGCAGAGCAGCCTATCCTAGTCAGTGACTACTCTGCCAACCATGTGGACTGAGGAAGTACACTTAAGGCTGTCCTCTGGCCTCGTATTTATAAGTACACCTGTACATGCATGTATGCACACGTGCACGCCCGCACGCACGTACACACACAAGCGCGCACACACACACACACACACGCGCGCACACACACACACACACACACACACACACACACACACAGATGGCACATGCTTGGGCCCCTGTGCCTTCTGCACAAGTGTGTTAGTCCCAGCGTGGCTGGCAAGGTTAAAGCTCCCAGCTTCAAGGGTCCTACCTGAAGGACCACCGTGCCCCCTCGACCCTCCCCAGCAGGAAACTCTACCTCACTGCTCACAGGGAAGCCCTTGTGTGACTGGCTTGCGTGAATGGAGATCACAGTTAAGCTCACAGCCAGGGCAACACCCTAACCCTGAGTGACTCTCCAGATGCAAGCCCAGGCACTGGAAACAGACAAGTGGAGAACTCTCTCCGCAGCTCTCCTAGCTCAGCCCCACTGCTGTGCGCACTCCTGCCTGATGGGCCTGGTTAGACCAAGTGCAGGCTTAGCATCACATCCCACCACCATCTGCGGAAAGCACCCCAGAATGCCATGGCCAGAGGGTACCCTAGAGCTGGTCACTCTCTCAATTCCTGCGGCCACCGGCCTCCCCCAGCTGGAGCTCCACATACCTTCTTCAGGGCCTTCTGTCCAGCGGCCTTGTTCTCCAGGCCCATGTACAGTCTTCCCAGCTTCAGCCACATGGAGGCTACATTGAGGGAGTACACAGGGTAGTGCTTACTGGAAAGAAGAACAACAGGTCACCATACAGCCTGGCTTCCCCAGAGTGCACCAGGTCCTAGGCCGAGTGTGGGGACGGGCAGTATGCACCCCCAGAGACACCATAAGTGCTCTGCAGTGGGTTTTCAGGTGAAACCACATCAGAACCATGGGAGGGCATAAACACACCCAGACTTCTACTTCAGCCGCACTCAGACCAAGGCACTGGAGAAATGTCAAAGCAAATACTGCTTTCACGTGGACAGCAGCAACCAGGCCTCTTCCCTCCATCAGACAGACAGGCCACACACACACACACACACACACACAGGCATGCACACACACACACACACACACACACACTCACATGCATTGCACACACACACACATGCACACACTCACACATACCAAGACATGCACACACACACACAGGCATGCACACACACTCACATACATACTCACACACATGCATGCACACATACACACATGCATGCACACACACACAGGCATGCACACATACACTCACACACAGGCCTGCACACACACACACACACACACACTCACATGCATTGCACACACATACACACATGCACACACTCACACATACCAAGACATGCACACATACACACAGGCATGCACACACACACACATGCATGCGCACACACATGCATGCACACACACACATGCATGCACACACATGCACACATACACACACACACACACACACACACACACACACAGAGGCATGCACACACATGTGCATAACCACATAGTATCTGAGAAACCCAACTGTCTGCCATACCCTAAGCCCTCAAAAGCCAGAACACCTCTGCCCTCTTCCTCTCTCTGCTCTAGCAGAAGACCATGTCTCGGGTCTAAACTCGGGTCTGCTCGGTGAAGTATGCTTAAGAAAGGGCCATCTCCCTGGGAGCAGAGCGCAGGGTACAGCTGTGAGGGCGTGTCTGAGCAGGTGTGGAAGATGTGCTTATCACAGGCAGTCTGCTCTACTCTGTCCATGCTGAACTGAATTCCCAGGCAGGAGGCGGCAAGCTGCCTCGAGAAGCCCTGAGTCTGCAGCACTCCCACCCCCGAAGCTGGGGAGGGGCCAATGGCTACTCAGCTGGGATGCTGTCTGCCTGTGTCCCTCTCTCAGAGTAAGGTTTGAGACCAGAGAACTTCCTCATCCCTCCAAGAGGTCAGAGGTCTCCTATTTAGCTCATTCCAGGAGGTGTGAATAGCTGGCTTCCTCGCTGGCTCCCCCTGCTGGCGATCCTGGGCACAATGGGTTAGTGGATGGCAGAGATTAGGGGCACAAGTTTCTAGTCTTAGAGAGCCTGGGCTTCTGGAGCTCACCAGGATTACCCGGAATACTCTGGGGAAGAGGACTTCCGGTTTCATGCTTACACTGCTCCAAAGGAAGTCCTAATGTACAGGCCTGGTTGGGGGGGGGGGGGGGCTCAGCCCTGGAGTGGGTGATCAGAGGCAGGAGACAATGCCATGGCTTCCCACATTCACGTCTGGTAACCTCTATAAGGTGGGCCCTTTCTTCTCTAAGTCATTGTCTCTACAGGTTGGAATCCCAGCTTGTTTTATTTGGCTCTGAGGAGGCGACCCCAGTAATCACACACAGCCCACTGACCCTAGAGGTCTTCGAGATGCCACTGGCACCGCAGGGTGAAAAGGCAGAAGGGGACAGACGGCGTGCAGGGGTGCGGAGGGAGGGTTGTGAGACACCCCGCCCCCACCTCCACTCCATAGAAGAGGCAGGTGTGCACAGATGTAAGCTACCTGCCTTTCTAACTCCAGCCTGAAGGAACTTTTGTGGGTGATCCGTGCCATCCTGCTTCCCGAGGGAGCAACTTGGGAGGGTGGAGGAGGCTGGCTTAGCGGGGCAGCGCCTCGGACCCACATCCAGACGTGGGTACCAAGAAACAGTACCTGTTCTGGGCAAGACTCCTGCACCACGGCCGCCATGCTCATCCCGAGCGGCCGCCATGCTCATGCCGAGCCGCGCGGCTCCACTCGAACCCACCTGTAAGGCTTGATGATCTTCTGCCCGTATTTCAGGGCTCCTTCCCAGTCCTGCATGTACAGGCACACGCCCATGGCCTGGTACATCATGTGTAACATGTACACATTGCTGTCCTCAAACACGGAGCTCATCTTCTCCTGGCTAAGTTCACAGATCTCCAGCAGCTCGCTGGGGGGTGCTGAAGGTCAAGGAAATAACGGTACCGAGGGTGGGGCGGGGCATCCTAGGCTGGGCAGGCAGGGTTATTTCTTCCCCCTGTGCCCCACTCCCTGCCTCTGGGAAGAGTAAATTACAGAGGGGCAAACAGAATTAAAGGCAATTACAATTTCCTTGCAGAAATGGAGAACCCCAAGGCCTATTTGGTAAGCAAACGCTAGCTTCAGCTAGCAGGCCCGCAGTGAGGATAGGATGGAGCCCGCTGTCTTCTGTGGAATTCAAGCTCACCCAGCCTGGGAGCCTGCACAGTTTAGAAAGCCTTGCCCCACGGAAAGGATTCCCAAGCTTGCCTCTCGAGAGGTTTCTTTCTTTTTTTCTTTTTTTTTTTTTAAGTAAGAAGTTTTATTAGGGGAGGGAAGGGGGAAGGAAGGAAAGAAAGAAGAGGTAAAGAGACACAGACAGAGAGAGGGCAGAAGAGAAGAGGGAGACAGGAAAAGTCCCGTCTGCCCCAGGGAAAGAGAGAGTCTGAAAGGTTTCTAATGTTAGAAAACACTGTGCCTCACGGGCCTGGTAGATGCAGGCCACCACCCCGGCTGTTCATGAGGGCAGGTTCAAAGCTTGCCTGGGCTGTGGAAGGCATTCATTGTTAGTCTAGACCACACCATGAAAAGACGTCAAAAAGAGACTTTGGGCAATACTTCAACTATTGCCCAGCCCACCATCCTCCTGCATGGTTCTCAAAAAGAAAGAAAGAAAGAAAGAAAGAAAGAAAGAAAGAAAGAAAGAAAGAAAGAAAGAAAGAAGAAAGGAAGGAAAAGGGCCGGAGACAGAGCATATGCAAGGCCGTAGGTTCAATCCCTAATACTGGGGGAAGGAAGGAAGGAAGGAAGGAAGGAAGGAAGGAAGGAAGGAAGGAAGGAAGGAAGGAAGGGAAAAAAGGAAAGAAGGCAAGAAGGCAGGAAGAGGGCTGGAGACAGAGCTCAGAGGATGCGCAAGGCCTTACGTTCAATCCCTAACCCTGGGGTAAGAAAGAAAGGAAGGGAGGGAGGCAGAGAGAGAGGTGGTGGGGGGAGGGAAGGAAAGGTTTTAAATTCTGCTAGGTAGGATGCAAATCCCATCTCCTTTCCAGTCCCAAGAACACACTGCAGTACAGTGAGAACATGGATTCTGGTGAGCAAAATCCTAGCTCTGCCACCACCAACAGGGTCCCTGTTGTCCATCAATGTCCACTAGTCAGTGTCCCTGTGGCCGGGGCTGAGCAAGGCTTATAGCACTGTGCCTACCTGTACTAAAACATTAACACACATGGCCCTCCAGGGGGTAGCTTTCCCCCATGTAGCACCTCTAACCTAAGGTGCTGTCAGAGCTGGCATTGCTGTGAGGCCATCTGCCTTCCCACAGGAGACTTTCTTCCTCCCTCTCCTCCTCCTCCCTCCCCAGCTCCCCACCACCTCCTGCCAGCGAGAGAAGGGACACACAGAAAGGTTATATTTGTAGTGCTTGGCCCTTCGGAATTCCTCAATGACGTTGCGTGCGTATCTGACCATGTCTCGGACGGCTTCTGCCTGTGGTGGGCTGCTGAGCTTCCGGATCTCCACCTTGGCCTTGTCCTGAGGGGATGTCCACAGTGTGAGGTGTCCCCTCCAGGGCAAACTGCTCAAATCATACCTTCATTCCCTGAGGCTGAGGCTCGGGTTCTAGATCTAAAAGAAACCCCACACTGTTCCCTTTTTACAAAACCATAACTGTGAGTTTTGGGGCCAGTCCTCCAGAGGCAGGATCCCAAATGTGTTTTCTGTGGGCCAGAGGTCTGTGTTTGCCTCTAAGTCAGGAGAGACCGTGACCAGGGCTGGCCCTGAAAATGTGGGCTGTGTAGGTCCTGGCGACACATTGAAAAAGCCTGAGCCTGACCATGTGTGTCCGGCCATGTGAAGGTCAGAGATGAACTTTAGATGCCATTCCTCAGAAACCACCCACCTTATTTTTGCTTTTGCTGAACATGGTGGGAGGGGGTGGCATGCCTGGGCACATGGGGTGCAGAGGAGGACTTCATGTGCCCTGCTCTCTCACTCTCTACCTTACTCCCTTCAGACAGGGTCTTTCACTGCACCTGAAGCTAGGCTGCAAGCAGCAAGCTCCAATAATCTTACCTCCATGCTACCTACACATACACACCCTGGGGTTACTGGCACACATAGTTAATGTACCAGGGATTTGAACTTAGGTCCTCAAGTTTACCCCGAGGTAACAGCATCAGCCCCCAATTTGCTTTTTGAGGCAGAGTCTCTCGTCAAGCAGGGCTCTAGTGACCTAACCATCCCTCTGCCCCAGTGCTGGGATTGTGAGTTTACTTCCTCTCATCTGTCTTTTTTACATGCACTGGTGGGAAGTGAATTCAGGTGCTTGTGTTTGCTGAGGCAGCACTCTGCTGAGGGCCATCGTCACAGCCCAGGCTGCCACTTCTTTCTAAGGAACAGAGCTCTGGTAGAGCCTTCTCCCACCTGCACAGTGGACTGGGGGTGTTTCTCCAGCTGAGGAGCAGACCTGAGCAGAGCCCAGCCCAGCTGCACCCCCTCTGCCTGTCTCTGTCACACGGGTTAAAAGGGTCAAAACACTGAGTGTGTGGGGAGAGGCCAGAGTGGGCTCACAGCAGGGGCCTTGCACTAACAAGCACCCTTCTCTTCTGCCCCATCAGTGAACTGACCTTGTCCTTGGTGGTGCACTCCCGGCACTCACAGGTAAAGAAATAGGAGTCTCTTAACCGGTCATTCCTGTCTTCTGTTGGATATAGCAGGTCGATGTAGCTGGTGAACACCTAGGGTGTGAGAGGCCAGAGGTTTGCGATAGGGATTGCAGTTCTTACCACTCCTGTGGCTTTGCAAACCTCTGACGTGGGATTATGGGAGAGACAGAGAGCAGGGCTGTCACTGATGGCCACATGCTTACTTTAACTCTGGATCTCTTTAGAGGTTGTGGAACTGTGTCCACATCCTTGTGGTGGTGAGAAAGTCTATAGGCTCAGCCCCTAAGCTGGGAACTAAGAGACAGAAGGATCCTTCACTTTGCTTCACCAAACAGCGGGCCGAGGACCTGCCCTGGGCTCAGGGACAGCAGCAAGGGCCTCAGGACTCAGCACTAGGCCCCGCAGTCTCTGCCTGGCCCTTATTTAATTCTCTTTACATCCTGACGTGGATGGCTCTGGGCCTTCACTGCTGTCTCTGCTGGGCATGTGCAGGGGAGAGTAAGGCCTTACACACCCAGGTCTGTTCACCTTTCCTACTGATATCATGCAATAGAGCAAGAGCTGTGGGGGGTGGGGGTGGGGGGAACTCTAAGTAGCAACGGGGGCGGGGTACCAAACATGGCTTCCAAGATACAAGTGACTGTGGCCTCACTCAGCAGCAGCTGTGACCTGATGATGGCCAGGGAACACGGGAGGGCTCCTTCACTCTCCTGGCCTCACCTGTTACAGAACGGACGTTACAGGGAAGGTCAGCCCTCTTGGGTGTGCACCACCTTTTGACCTCATGACTGAGAATCATACAAGTTTAAAAAAAATCACAAAGATTCGATAGTATTTGAATATGTTTACGAATTTGTGTTGGGGGACTTTCATAGCTATCCTCAGCCACACGTGGTCTGCTTGGGTAGTTCCCTCATCTATTCATAGGGACAGCAATGGTTGCATCCCACACACCCAGACACTGTCATCAGTGTGGCAGTGCCCACAGCCTCTGCCAGGCAGTCAGAGACAACAGCACAGGACTAGAGGCTGTGGTAGTCAGCGCCTCACCGGTGCCTCCCTGACTCAAGGGGCAAGCCTGGGGCATCTAATCTTGGTTCTATCTAATACCTGGAACCTGGAAGAATTGACTCCTTTCTGTCTGAGGGCAAATAACCCCGGAAGACTTCCCCAAACTGAAGTTGCCACATGAACAATCCATGATTGCATGCCAACAAAGAAAGAAAGACAACAGCCAGTTCCTGCAACACAGGTGTGGCAAGGGCCAGACCTGACTGACTCCTTGACGTGACCCGTAGGCAGTGCAACAGACACATACGTCCAGAAGATGGCGACAAAGGCCACCCCAGTGGCACCTTTCAAGGCTCTAACAGTCTATCCAGGAAGACAGGCCATTTGCCTCTCCAGTCCATGGAAGCCAGGGTTGGGCATTTTATTCTGTTTTGCTTTAAAAGAGGCCTAAGGCTCATCTCCACCAGCCACTCAGAAAGCTCAATATCCTGGCTGCAGATAGGATACCCCCCCCCACCTCATGGGGGACTTAGCATAGAGAAAAGGGGCTCGAATGTCAGCTGTGAACTGCTGGAGACCTTTCAGAGACATCAAGGCTCTTGCCACTCAGCACTGATGGTGACATGTCCCTCAAAACAGAAGTACCAGTTCAACCAAAACTAAACCTAGACAATGTAATCACACAAGGTGACAGGTGACCACGGCATCAGAAAGAGAAACAGTTCAGGAAACAGGTGGTGAAACACGTGACTCTCTCTACACCCTACATTACAGGAGGAAGACAATGATGGAGCCTCCTGTCCTGGAAGTGCCTCTACTTCCCTGATCTGGGTGTGCACGTGGCCACCCCTTCTAAGAAGCAAACCTCGAATGCCACTTGGAATGGTGCCCCATCGGCTGTTGCTGGGCTATCTGCTCAATAACGTGATGGCTAACACTGTCAGCTGAACAGGGCTGTACCCACAAAATGAGAACATCCCTTCATTTAGCTGCTTTTGTTAAGAGCATTTTGTCACAAGAAAAGCAACAAATGCAGACAACGATGTTAAGAGTTCTGTGGAGTATCTGGGAACTGTAAGAACTCACCAGTCAACTGTCTGGCAGCAGGGACACACAGGCTGTAAATCTTGGCTAAGAACTTAACTGAAGGGATCTGGAGAGATGGCTCAGCCACTAAGAGTACTGGCTCTTCCCGAGGACTCAGGTCCAATCCTCAGCATCCACATGGTGCTGTAACCCCAGATCTAGGAGCTTCAACAGGCTTGTGCATGGTACACATACATACATGCATACATACATACATACATACATACATGTAAAGCATTCAGATACACAAAGTAAAATAAATGAATTTGGGGGAAAAAAAGAGTTTAACTCGAATTTATTTCTTGTTTCTGTCTGGCCTAAGAAAATGGCAAGAGCCCGTGTACTCAGCAAAGGACATCAAGTCAGGTCCCAAATCTGATAGATAACCCAGGGAAGGCCATGGGACCAATAGGTTTAGCTGCAGGAGTCAGGTCCTGCCATGTGGATAAGGCTGCTCTGCCTGTCACAACAGCCTAAATCCCATGCCCGGCCACCATGGCTACCCTCTCACCTCATCTCCAGGGTGGATCTCCTGTACAGCTCTGACTTCCGCCAGGGTCCCTTTGTAGGTCACGATGACGTTAGGGCAACAGCTGTGATTCATCAATGCAACACTGTCAATCAAAAGAGGAAACGCAGTTGTCTGAAGGCCATGGGCAGACGTCGGAGGTGACTCGCTGCCTACCAGTTTGAATCTTTGTAAGATGGTGAAAAGTATGGATACAGACAGCTTACACTATTCCAAGAGGATGTTCTCTGCATACTTAGAACAATACCTACCCTCTTGTGTGTGTGTGTGTGCGGGGGGGTTGCTGCTTATTTTCTTTTGTTTTTTAAGACAGGGTCTCACGCAGCCCAGGCTGATCTAGGATTCACTATGTAGCCATGGGCAACCTTGATGGCTTAATCCTCCTCTTGTCCCACCAGGCCCAGCTGATGCAGTGCTGGAGCCCAAACCCAGGGCTTCCTGCCTGCCAGGCAAGCACCCTACCAAGTGAGCCACACCCTCACCCCAGTGTCTTTCAACATACTCAAATATGAAATGTCATATGAAAGGTGATCTCTAAGCTCTAAGTGAGGAACACCCACTAGCCTAAGTACTCCTGCTGAACAGACTCAAACAACAAGGCCAGCAGCTGACTGCCCCCCACGTACACACGGGTGCGAGACAAAAGGGGCTTTTTTTTTTTGTCTAAGTGGATCGTTTCTCAAATGTTCCCTTTGGATGTTGAGAAATGCCAGTTGCTTGGCAGGGAGGGCTGTGACCCCCCAAGGACCCAGAGAAGCACCTCAACCTCCAAATCTGGGAAATTGGGACATGGCCGCTCCCGCTGCTCACTGTCTGCTTTTTTAGGGACAGTGACGGGAGAGGCTCGCCCAGTCGAGGTGCTTTGAGCTTTCTGATTATATCAAGGTCAGAGTTCTGAGAACAGAAACTTCTAAACTACAGGGGAAAGTGCTTGATCTCAGAAATGCCGCCTTTGAAATCACATACTCATGTGATTTCAGCCCCAAAGGATTTTTTCCCCAATTAAAAATGCCGAAACTGGGGCTTAGGCTCTTGTGGGCGGGCACACCTGTCCCTGTATATACCACTCACAGGGCCAGCACTGCCTGACCCCCGAGAGACCACAGCCCGTCACTTTCTTGTCCCAGGATATAAAAAAAGGAAAGGGGTCTCAGGACCACTGCAGGTATACTGCCCCAGTGACCCTCCCCTCTTTTCTGCCTGCTAGAGGTGTGGGTAGAGTGGGTGACTGGCTTTACACCTGGGATGAGTAGGCAGCCTGTTCTTGGTCTTGTTCCCCAGGGAGGAACACCTCACCCTGTACTACAGCCTCCTCAGATTCCTGACAAGGGATGCACAGGGCATCAGGCCCCAGGACGTCTGTTAAGCAACGCTTCCAAAGGTCACATTAGAAGCAAAGCAGAGGAGGCTTCTAGAACCATCTTGGAAAAGTGTTAGGCTATCTCTCTCTGAACAAGCTGTTGAAAGTGGTGGGGAGGGCATTAGGACAGACAGCCAAGTAACTTGGGATCTGGGATTGCCACTTCTGGAGACAGTGAGACCCCCAATTCAGACACCCTCAGACATTCATAAACAGAGGCCACTGTGCCGAGTTCAGTTAAGTACCATGGTTATCCAGGTTGTCTGCACAGAGCCCTATGTCTCTTTTCTCTGTTCTTGCCTAAGAGAGTCTCTGTCGAGAGGCACTCTGGTCCTCACCATGCCTGCTCTTGCAGCTAACCAACCACACCTTGGCCTCGGGGCCAACGCCAGACCCTCTCTCTGGTGAAAGCTGCAGGGACTAGGGTCGGCTTGATCAGGTCTCTTTCTTCTGATTCTCTTGATGCCTGAGCTGGCAGCAGATAGGCACACCAGGAGCTGGTGTGTGGCATCCTCAGCACAGTGTGAACCAACTCAGGGTGCACAGGGGCTCCCCTGGCTCCGCCTGTGACATACGGATCCTTCTGGAGTTTCCATTAACATCAGAGCCAAAAAGAGCTCCACATTAGCTAGACTTTCAGGGATCATCCAAATATTCCTGAAGTCATGAGGAAAAAAATACCCGGTAACACTTGAAATTTTTCTCTCGTTCACTCTCTTTGCTTAGCATCCCTCCAAACTGTGACACTTTCCGTTGGCATTTTCCAAAAAGGGCAGCAGGGCAAGAGCTCACATATTCTCTACCCAAACCATGGCTAATTCTTGCATCGTCAATTAATGTTTCACTTTGAGCCTAAGAAACAAGATTTCCAGATCTAAGGACCCGAAGAGAGTGCGCTTCCCTGCGGGCCGCAGGCTGTTCCCCTGTGCACTGACACTCCTTAGCAACAGCTCTGGGCCTGGCGGGATGTCACCGCCACCGCTCTGCTAACTGCCACCTCCAGATCCTCAAGTGTAGGGGAAATATTTTGAAATCTGGCAGATTAAAAGCTGTCTTAATTCAGTTGGAGTTTCCTGTCTGCCACACGCAGTCAGGTGGGTTATGTAAGAAAATCAAATTAGTGTTAAGTAAGTACAAAGGGAAAGGAACGAAGTCAGACTCAACCTACTCAGGGAATATCGCCGACCCCAAATGAGAGAGCTCTTCGTCTTCAATGGTGAAGCCATTGCAGTTCACCTGTAGAGAAACGGGGAGGGGAGAGAGAGAGAGACCTCCAGTTCCAGCTCCCCCACCACCCAGCTCTCCATCATTCCTTCAGCTTTAGCTCTTGCCAAATTATATAAGATGCTCTGGCTTTGGTGGTGCTGAAGCTCTTCTTGCAGCACGACGTCTTTTGTCCAAATATAATCTACTCATCAGCTCCAAGTGTCAACAAACAGAAGCAGACATGCTGCTGTCAAAAGCTCCTCTCCATGTGGCTACCCTCAGAGTGGCAGAGTGGTGTGGGGACACTGGGAACACGTGATGGGCTTCTGGGATTGAAGCTTTGTTCGTATGCTTGTGAATCAGACTACCTCGGGTCATGAGCGCCAATGAGTGTGTGCGTGTGTGATCTGGAGCCCATCCCCAAATCATCTTCCCTTAGAAAAGGAACCAAGTAACCCAATGTCTATCTCAGAAGATGAGGAGGTGAAGCTTTTACTCATCGATGGGATTATGGTCCTTCCTCGGAGCAGTAGAGGAACCAAGAACCCTAAGTCAATGAGACTTGGTCTTTCTCATTCCAGCTAAATCAATCTCTGGGCCCTTTCTCATCTTTGAGAAGAATGATTGCATTTAGAATACCAAGGACTCTATGGTTAGAGCTGGGCCAGGGAGATGGCTCAGTCATAGCCTTGCAAACATGAGGACCTGGGTTTGATCCCCAGAAGCCATGGAAAAAAATGTTGGGCATGCAGTGTACACTTGTAATTCCAGCCCCAGGGAGGCAGAGACAGACAGATCCCTGGAGCTCCTTGGCTGTCTGCCTGGCCTAACTAGTGAGCCCCAGATCCCAGTGATGGGTTCATCTCAAAACACAAAGGACAGCTTTGGAGAAAGAACATACAAGGTTGGCCTCTGGCTTCCTCATGTACACACGTTGCACACACTTGCATGCATTCTCTCTCTCTCTCTCTGTCTCTCTCTCTCTCTCTCTCCCTCCCTCCCTCCCTCCCTCCCTCCCTCCCTCCCTCCCTCCCTCCTAAATGGCAACTTTACCACACTGGAGGTCTAATTCAAGGTCAAAAGGCTGAAAGTGATGGCTATGGATGCCAATTCTGCAAATTTCTCTTTCCATATATAGTAAAAAGCACAATGTGCAGGGCACTTCCCCCAGAAGGATAATCAGGGCGACTTTCAGCCAGTTGGGAGAAAATCCCACACGTGTTCTCTCTAAGTACTGAAAAGCTCAGGGCTGGAAGACTTAGTGTCTTCTCTTCCTAGAAGATGAGAGATGGGAACCAGAGTCACAGTCACAAAGCCAGCCAGTGACAAGGGCTGAGGTGGCTGGGACTCCTGAGACTTTGAAATGTGTGCAAACTGATTTAGTCCTGCTACCTCTCAGAAGCCCACTTCCTCCTGCTCCTGGAGACCCGGCCGCACCGCTGAAGGTTTCTTCAAAGAGCATT
The DNA here is from genome assembly GCF_003668045.3 of Cricetulus griseus. Taxonomy (NCBI): domain Eukaryota; kingdom Metazoa; phylum Chordata; class Mammalia; order Rodentia; family Cricetidae; genus Cricetulus; species Cricetulus griseus. The sequence goes on along the minus strand of NC_048598.1, from coordinate 5,097,551 downwards.
GCTTAGCCCCTCTTCCACCCAGACCACGCTGGGCATCCCAGATCCACCACCTCATAAACCCTCAGTATCTTGCTAGCAGGAGTGTAGCAGCCCACCTTACAAATATGGAAACCAGAGCTCCTGGGTCCCCATGGGTGACACGTGAGTTTGAGTAACAGGAGCCGTAATTCAGACAGGATACTCTGACAAAGGCCATCGCCTGTACAGCAGACTACTCTTGCTTTCCTTTAAAAACTTTTCCTTTCTGTGGGAGAACTGGGGTGGGATGGTTGTGTGTGGAGGCTGAAGGGCAACCTTTGGTGTCAGAGCTCACACTCCACCTTATTTCACACAGGGTGTCTTGTTTGCTGCAGTGTAACCATGCTTGCTGTTGTGCACGACTCTGGAGGCTCTCCTTCTCCACTTCTCATATTGCCTGAGGACCACTGCTGGGGGCACTGTTGCTTATGACTGCATCTGGCTTTATGGGGGTCTTGGGATCTGAGCTTGGGTCCTCACACTTGCCTGGCTCAGCCATTGCGCCAGCTCTGCCATTTCTCATGATAAGCTGTGTCTGTTAACTGTGAATGAGGCAGGACTACATAAAATTAAAGGGTTCCTGGGAAAGCCCAGGGGTCTTGGGCTTACCACAGTTAAGGGGCAGTACTGGGGGCAAGAAGGAAGAGGAAGAAAAAAAAGAAGGGGTGGGAAGGGGAGAGAGCAGGGGGAGGGGAGAGGGATCGAAGATGGGGGAGGGGAGGGGAGAGCAGGGGAGGGAGGGAAAGGGAGAGAAGAGAAGAGGAGGGGAAAAGGATTAGGAAGGGGTGAGTACTACAGGTTCATAAACCAATTGCAAAGATCTCGACTTTCTTAAGTAGCAGACTGAATGCTATCCTTTCCTCCATCCTGACCAAGTATATCACTGGCGCTTTAACTAGCGGCTGCCAACGCACATTAGGTAGGATGAATTGGGATTTTCTTTCATTCAACAAAATCTCTTGGAGCATGAACTCCATTCCTAGGTGTTACTGGTTAGGACATCAGCTGGTACCAGACAACAGCTCTCTCCAGCTGAACTCAGGCCTCGTGGTACCCACAATGTCGGACAAATGCCCGCTAAAGGGAAGAGTGATTGGGAGACCCCTGGGATTCATGATGTGAAATTCCCAGACAATCAGTAACAATATCACGAGAAAGCAGAGAGCTATCAAAACAGATGGAGGGACAGTCAGCTCCCCAGGCCCTGGGGACTGGGCTCCTGGCCCTCTGAGCTGCAGCCCCCCTCCACTGTGGTCGCCCTGGATGGATGAGCCTCTGACGCCTGTCTTCTCACTCCTTCCACCCTTCCCCTTATACTGTGGGAGTGTGCACGAATGTTCTCCTATGGAACGAGTGTCATCACTCTTCCTTCTGGACACGCAGTGATGGCGTTCAAGCCAAACTGCATAGCAATTTTCCTGCCAACCTCCCCTCCCTTCTGAGATGTCCCTAGAGAAGAAAAGTGAACTTGCACACTAAGAAAGATGCATGGGCTATGGCTCTTTTTCCCCCGCTGAGTCAAATCAGGCGTAAGTGCCTTGCTAAAGCTATTCTCATAATTAGCATTTAAACTAGATGTAGGCTGCACACCAAAAATACAAATCTCAGCCATGCACAGGTTTGCAGGGATTAAAACAGCTCCGAGGAGGAGTGCAGTCACCTTGAGCTGCCAGCTGCTGCTGCTTCGAGTTACCCTGCAAGAGCCTCCTGGGCTGGATGAACGGCCCAGGGGTAGAACATCACACACACACACACACACACACACACACACACACACAGGCGCACGCGCGCGTGCACAGCTGGAGGCCAAGGCAGCTTTTGTGCTTTAGCATTTTCTTCAGGGGTACTAAAATCCCCCTAAAACTCACACATGGACTATGTGGTGGTGTGTGGGGTTTGGATGTGGCTCCGTTGGTGGAGTGCTTGCCCAGGGTACCTGGGTGTGGTGGTGCATGCCTGTAATTCCTGCACTTGGGAAGTGGAGGTAGGGGAATCGGAAGGTTGGTGTCGTTCCTGGCTACACACTGAGTCTGAGACTAGCCTGGGCTGTACGAGGTCATATTAACAGAAAACAGAAATGAAGCATGCAGGGGGCATATGAATAGTATTGGAATGGACACTAAGATTTAATCAGTACAAGGGTTATAAGGGATAGATTACCTACCTATATATAGGTACGCACATACGTGTGTGTGTGTGTGTGTGTGTGTGTGTGTGTGTGTGTGTGTTTTCCCTCAGGCACACGCATATCTAATTCATTTCCCCACACATACACTTGACCTTTGATATGAACACATGGTTTCATCAGCGCACGGAAGGCCTGCCAGCAGGCACCACTCTGTTAAAGGAAAGGTCTTTGCCACCGCCTGTGACAGACGTCACCTGGCTGTTCTGCTTTCTCATACAAACACATCTCAGTGAGAAAAACCTCCTGTATATACAGTTTTCCAAAATCTCTGTCCACACCCTCACCCGACATCTTCAGGTGCTGTGATGATTGACTGTCAGCCTGTCAGGATTTAGTCTTGCTCCAGAGACAACCCTCTGGGCATGTCTGAGGTGGTAATACCTCATCTTAACCTGGATGGCAGCAGGACACGGGCTGGGGTGACAGGCCAATGAGAAGTGTGTGTACAGCAGCTGGGACCTCTCTCCTGCGCCAGCCTCCTGCCTGCCCACCATGGACTGCACCCTCAAACCATGAGCCCAAACTTCCTAAGCTGCGCGTGTTGCATGTCTTACCACCCCTCGAGAAAAGTGGCCCAGATGCTGGGGAGGGTGCAAACCCAGGGTGTGAAACGAGCAAGACCACTGGCTTCCACCTTAACATTTGAAACCGGGCCATGGTACCTTTCACATGGAGTAACTTTCTGATTATGAAAACCACACTGAAACACAGCTACAGAAACATATAATTCACTGAACCCTTGACAGTGTTTCTCACTGGGGCTGAAGTAAGAAAAGACTCACTTCATCTATAAATAATGCTCAGTGCCTTTTTACCTTTTCCATTCATTATTAGCATATGGAGTGTGTGTGTGTGTGTGTGTGTGTGTGTGTGTGTGTGTGTGTGTGTGTGTGTGTGTACAGGTATGAAGGCCAGAGGACAATCTTGGGTGTTGTTTCTCAGGCAATGTCCTCCTTATTTATTTATTTATTTATTTATTTATTTAATGTGTATGAATACTTTGCCTGTATGTATGTACAATGCATGCCCAGTGAGGTCATAGGATCTCCCAGAACTACAGTTACAGATGGTTCTGAGCCACCAAGTAGGTGCTGGGAACTGAACCCAAATCCTTGGTAAGAGCAAAAAAATGCTCTTAACCTCTGAGCCATCTCTCCACCCCAGTCCACCTTGTTTCTTGAGAAAAGGCCCTCTCATTGGCTTGGAACTCAGCAAGTGAGCTATGCTGGCTGGGCCGATGAGCCCCAGGGATGTACCTGTTTCACCTCCCCAGGGTCCAGGACCTTGTCAGGTAGATACCATCCCAAGCTCCCTGTGTCTTCATGAGTTCACACTGTAGGCGGGGCATGGGAAGGGAATGCGGGGGTCTTAGTGAGTCTTGGCACCCTTACCTGGGCGAAGAGCACCACGAGGCTGCTGTGGTCGGGGAACTCCAGGTGCCTGGAGTAGAACTGATGGAGAGCGGCGATGTCACTCTGGATGAGGTCCTTCTTCTCATTGTCTAGCTTGTCCAGATCTGTGAGAGACAACCCATCACTACAGAACCCCCATCCCTCCTGTTACAATCAACATGGCGGGCGCCACAGAGCCCCAGAGAACACTTTTCCCATGACACTGTCTAAATGAAAAACTGTCTCTTCCTCCATCACTCAGAGGTCATGAAGGCATAAAATTCCAACTGACCACGGGCAGTGAGTTGAGAAAGAAGCAACTGTAAATGACACCCAGGCTCAGGGTTGTAGGAGACCACGCCTGTTAGAGGCTGGCTACAGGTGTGCCTGACCATGCCTGTCAAGGCGTGGTCAAGGTGAGGTCAGGATGACTCGGGATGGGCTCTTAAGGGACATCGAGCACATGGGAGAGCCCTTCTCTCTGGTCTCGCTGCCTGGCTGCCTTGGGCACACTCTGACTTGTGTTTGGCTGGTGTTTTTCTAATAAAGAATATCTTTATCCCAAGCTCCTTTTATTTCTTAATACAGGGTCCCTTACTGGACCCTGAGATCTGGGCCACCGCCAAGCAGTTGGGCAGCCCCAATTTAAGGCCTTTTGGTAAGGCCATCACCTGGGGGCTGAAGAAATAGTTCAGTTGGTAAACTGTGTCACCTAAGTCTGTCCTCTGGATTCCACACAAACCTGTATAAGTGTGCACAAACACCTGCATATATGCACAGCACATGGGTGCACACACGGACATCAGTTTTTCCAGACCACAGACCAGCTAACACTCAAAAACACCCAACATGGCAGGAGCAGAGAGGATCACTGTGTGATCCTGCATCACTTCCTGATAAACTTGTAAACTCAGGGGAGAAACAATGTTAGGAACATATTTCAAAATAGTACATAAGTCAAAATACAAGTACAAAATACAATTTTAAAAATCATTAGTAAGAGAATGAACTAGCCGGGCGTTGGTGGTGGCACATGGCCTTTAATCCCAGCACTCGGGAGGCAGAGGCAGGTGGATCTCTGTGAGTTTGAGACCAGCCTGGTCTACAAGAGCTAGTTCCAGGACAGCCTCCAAAGCCACAGGGAAACCCTGTCTCGAAAAACCAAAAAAAAAAAAAAAAGAGAGAGAGAGAGAGAGAATGAACTATTTCTGCCTTCAATCTGCCTGATGGGCACTGAATTTGTGACTAAATTTTTTTTTTTAAAAAGTATCTATTAGAGACATACTTACGGGATTCAAACTCCTTCACAGCCAACAGTTTCTCTGAAGGCGTCCTCTCTGGGTGGATTTTCTAGTAATTGGTGACAAAAATCAAAGAGAAATGTTAACGCCTGGGTTCAAACACAGCACTCCCCTTGCT